>NC_137125.1:41246971-41846971 GCF_949319135.1 Squalius cephalus
GAAAGATCCCAGGGGCAGGAGTTTCCTCACACCTATGAGGTGGGACCTGGTAGACATTTGGGTTCAACGCTACAGAAGTGCAATATGAAGGCCTATAAGAACTATACGCATGTAGATGTTACACTGACAGAGGATTGATCTGTTGTTGTGCAGTCAATCTGTTGTCTTTTTGCTGATAAATACAAAGAAACAATACACTTTGTTTTCTTTTTTAAAACTTTTATTGCGCTTGATGGTTTGGAAAGTCCCGCTTCCAGCATATAGAAATGCTTTTAGAGGTAACAATTCATTGGCCCAATTATCCAGCAATAGACCCAATACACACACACAAAACATTTTTAACTTGCGAAAACCTGCACATATATGTATCTATATATATGTGAACCAGCACTTAATTTGAATCAGTTATAAAAGCAAAATAAGAAGTTTTCTTTAAAAAAAAATCAGCAAAATGGTTATATTTGAGCCAAAGACCAGCTCTTGACCCCCTCACTGTCACATTCAGTCTTCATATCCATACTAAGTTACAAGGAAGATAGACACAGTGGCCAGTAGTAAAGCAGACGCCAGTATGTATGTGGTCCTGCGAGACCAGTCAGAAACGTTGGGCACCTGAGAAAATATATAAAAAAAATATATAATAATTACATTTGTTTTATACCACAGTTTCACTTAAATACCAGGGTTGCCACAGTCATGTAAAACCTGAAAATATGAAAGCATTCTTTCTAGGCCTGTGCATTTCATTTAAATGACCAAAATACCACAACAACAAAAACATAGACTTTCTGTAGTGAATATATTTTTGTCTACTTATGCATGGCTATAAAATATGAATTAGACTTTGTAAATGTTTGTGAAAGAAAAATGGAAAAATCATAGAAATATATTTAAAAAGCGTAGGAATCCTCAAATATTGACTTCAAAAGTGGTCAGTAAGATTTTTTGTTTTGAAAGAAATGAATACTTTTATTCAGTAAGGACTTATTAAATCGCTCAAAAGTGACAGTAAATAAAAAAATCTGTAATGTTATGAAAAAATCTAAATCAAGTAAATGCTGTTTTTTTTTTTTTTTTTTTTATTCGTCGCAGAATCCTGAAAAAATGTATCACGTTTTACACAAAAATATCAAGCAGCGCAACTGTTTTCAACAATAATAAGAAATGTTTCTTGAGCAGCAAATCATCGTATTAGAATGATTTCTGAAGGATTCTGAAGTAATGATGCTGAAAATTCAGCTTTGCAATCACAGGAATGAATTACATTAAAAAATGTTAAAATAGAAAACAACTATTTTAAATTGTAATAATATTTCACAATATTACTGTATTTTGATGCAGTCTAGGTGAGCAGAAGAGACCTCTTTCAAAAGCATTAAAAAAAATCTTACCAACCCCAAACGTTTGAACAGTAGTCTATAGTCTAGGACTTTTTGAGTGTCTTTACCCAAGATTTATACATACATCTATTTACAGACACACAAAAAAATATTGTCCTTACCCTGGCTGCCCACTTCTTAGCCTCCTGACAGCCATTTTGAAGCTGTGGAATCAACCAGGATGTCCTCAACATTGGCATAATTTTAGACCCCCAGAGGTTTCCGAGGATCCTGCTTATTACAGTGATAACAAACCACACCAAACTATCACTCTCTTTATTCGAAGCATCCTAAATGGATTGCTTTTGGCATTTGAGCATGTGGGATGCTCAACTCACCCAGAGAACGTTGTCCTGGTTAGGACGTAAAGATAAATCCCCAAATTCAAGGGCCGCAATTGGACAAATGGCAGTTGTTCACGCCATTTGAAGTCCAAGTCGTCCCCTATCTGAGCCAGCCGTCGTCCAATAAGCTGGGTGACTCTGATATTCAGACCAGAAAAGATTTGTGTGTAAAATATTATATTGTATTTCACAATATATTAATCTGAACAAATGATTACCTTATGTTATTGGCATAGACAATGTTGTGGTCTACATCACCAGGTCCAGCCTGGAGGGATGTGGCGTTTTTCGGCTGTCTCGTTTCTTCCACCATCGTGTTCTGAAAGGTGTGATCATGTTTATGACACCAATTCAACCGTCTCTTGCATCACATTTAACCATTTGTTTGCCTGAATACCATTTTCTATTTCCTTTCTCTGCTGCGGTTCTTTATTTTGTTTACGTGGAGGAAGAGGTCTTTGTTATTTCACCCTGCCCTTTGTGGTATCACGTGACTTGATATTGCTTTCAACGGACTAGTATCACTCTGTAAACACACAGGCCATGTGACCTGAGGACACAGGGTGTGTCTGTCTATTGCTGCCATAGTATTAGAACATGACATCATTGCACATACAATGAAGTTTTTGAAAAACACCTGCAGCCATAAACACAGCTTCCTGCAACGCTAGAGGACTCTGCTCTTCTGTGGTAATAAAAATAAAATGGCGCAGACATGCACAGTTCATAAAGCTGACTCAGTCCTCGCCTTCGGCCTTACTTTCACTATTTGATGTTATGAAAGAGCATGTGATTAAAATACATTTGGATTGTTTATAGCATAAATAACACATTTATCATTTATGAGGGTCTAGTAAAAGAAAAACAAACTTGTTTTCATTCTCCTTCATGTGACTGTTGAAATCATCAGGTTTAATGCAAATTCTCATTCAAATCAGCCAAACTGCTCAAAGCCGAACTGAACTATTTTTCTGAACAATTACGTTGTTTGTTTGACGTAAAACCTAAAACAGAGTTCTGTGTGATAGCACAGGCTATTATGTCCAAATAAACTGTGACGCAGTCGTCATTCTGTGAGACCTCCTGTGAAGATTTTTTTGAAAAAAAAAATTAATTTCTGACTTTTACATTTCTAAAAACGTTTTTTTTTTTTTTTTACTGCTTAATCTTATCAAAACATGTATATTTAAATATGAGGTCATCTTTAGATAGCTACAAAGTTCTAGTTTTCATCCTAAGGCATGCTAATGAATATTTTAAATAGTTTTTAATCTATAACTACTTGAATGTTTCTAACTGCGAGAAACATTATTTATTGTCAGCAGTCAAAATGTTCATAACAAAGGACAGGTGCATAATGGAAAACAAAAGCAAGATCATACCTTGTTTGTAGATTAAAACGGACGCCGCCCTGCAACATTTCAAGAAATAATTTCATTTCGAAGGAATATTTGTTTTAAGTATTGTGAGAAATATATATCAATGACAATTTTCTGTGACTTACAGCAGCGTCCTTTAATCTTGGTGTCTTGCTGTGATGTGTCTCAGTAATACAGTGATCACCTGGAGCCACGCCTGCAGCTTTACACTCAGGAAGTGTCACTTTTATTTTTTAACCAATAGAGGACACTAAAGGGTTTGATATCACTACATTCATTCATCCATTCATGATCTCATGCTTTGGACCAAAACAGACTCTGGACGTTTTTTACATTTCAAAAACCCAATGACTTTCATTTTCCATCTGTCTCTGGTAAGTAAATATTTTGAATATTGTTGATGTGGGTCTGTTGAGTTTTAGAAGTATGTTATTTAATAGTATGGTATAGAGGCCAAGCAGCAACAAGAAAAGAGCTTTTTGGCAGCAAACGCTTAATATGGGTTTGGTTCATACAGGGATAAAAAAGTACCCCATGTGTAAAATGAAATACTCTGCTGTGTCTTTAATGCTGTGGGCCTAATGTTCTGCCAGAGGTCCTGGACATCTTGTTCAGATACATGGCATCATGGATTCGATCAAATACCAACAGATAAAAAATCAAAACCTGACAGCCTGTGCTAGAAATCTTATAATGGGCCGTCTTCCAACAGGACAGTGATCCAAAAACAAACCTCAAAATCAAAACAAAAATGGGTCACTGAGCACACAACCAAGCATCTGCAATGGCCATCCCAGTCCCTGACCTGAAGCCTATAGAAAATGAGTGGGGTAAACTGAAGAGAAGAAGCGCCAACATGGATCTGGGAATCTGAAGGATCTGGAGAGATTCTGTATGGAGGAATGGTCTCTGATCTCTTGTCAGGTGTTCTCCAAACTCATCAGGCATTATAGGAGAAGACGCAGAGCTGTTATCTTGGGAAAAGGAGGTTGCAAAAAGTATTTACAGTGCTATGCATAAGTTTAGACACCCATGCTAAAGTTGACTAAAAAGAGGAATAAAAAATCATCTTTTGGAATTTGAACTTAATGCCTTAATTAAAAAAATTAGGAAAAATCCAACCTTTAAGGACACCAATTTTCTTTGTGAATGAATAATGTATCGTAAATAAATAAATGTTCTTCCTTAAAATACAGGGTGCATAAGTTTGGACACCCCTATGTTAAATTCCCATAGAGGCAGGCAGATTTTTATTTTTAAAGGCCAGTTACTTCATGGATCCAGGATACTATGCATCCTGATAAAGTTCCCTCGGCCTTTGGAATTAAAATAGCCCCACATCATCACATAGCCTTCACCATACCTAGAGATTGGCATGGTTTTATTTCAGTTAGCCTAATAGCTGGTTTGATTTGCATTGAGAGATGATCTTATGGAAAGTACTCCATGCCAATCTCTAGGTATGGTGAAGGCTATGTGATGATGTGGGGCTATTTTAATTCCAAAGGCCAAGGGAACTTTATCAGGATGCATAGTATCCTGGATCCATGAAGTAACTGGCCTTTAAAAATAAAAATCTGCCTGCCTCTATGGGAATTTAACATAGGGGTGTCCAAACTTATGCACCCTGTATTTTAAGGAAGAACATTTATTTATTTACGATACATTATTCATTCACAAAGAAAATTGGTGTACTTAAAGGTTGGATTTTTCCTAATTTTTTAAATTAAGGCATTGTTCAATCTCCAAAAGATGATTTTTTTATTCCTCTTTTTAGTCAACTTTAGCATGGGTGTCTAAACTTATGCATAGCACTGTAATAAAAGGGGGCAAATAATAGTTCCCAATGTATTTTGGAGAAAAACATTTTCAAATCTTTTACTTCAATAAAAGGTTAGATTTTTGTCACAAAATCCAAATTTCAGTTTCTTGTCATATAGGAAAGTGTGAATGAGTACTTGTCAGGAAAAATATCATTCTGATTGGAATATAAAGAGCAGACTGATTGCTATAAGGAAGTGCTTTCAATCATTGTGTTGTGTTAGCATACCTAACCCTACCATGCAGCCATCATCGTTTTGCTTCAAAATGGCCTCACATGCAAGGAAATAGCTGCAAAGAATATTGCACCTGAAAGAAGCATTTATCTTCAAGAACTTCAAGGAGTGAGATTTAACTGCAGTGAAGAAGGCTTCAGGACATCCCAGAGTGTCCAGCCAACTCTCTGGACCTTAAATCCCATTGAGAACCTGTGGTCAATCCTCAAAAGCGAGTGGACAAGAAGTAGTCCACAAATTGTGATTATCTCCGAGCATAAACAAGGCAAGAATTGATCGTCATCAGTCATGATTTGGCCCAGAAGCTGATTTCCAGCATGCCAGATCGAATTGCACAGGTTATGAAGAAGAATGGTCAAGATCATAAACACTGACTCTCTGGATATTGAATGTTTTTGTCAATAAAAGCTTTTAAAACGTATGAAATGCTTATCATTGTTTTCCAGTATACCATAGAAACAATCATCTGGAAAAAAAATAAAATAAATACTGAACAATGTATTGTCACTGCCAATACATTTAGCCACGTGACTCGTCTGTAAATTAAAAGAAAATTAAAAATTCACAATTGCTTTCTGAAGAAATTTAGATGTAAACAATAATTTCAAGCATAACCTTACATTTATTTATTTAATGGGTTTGAAGGGGTTTGGTTTGCTTGGAAAACAATCAGAAACTTTTCGTTTAATTTTGAAAACAACCAGAGACTTTTATTTTGAAGTGTAGAAAACGGAAGCGCCGTCGAACGCTGGCTTCACATAGTTATGGACCACAGTGGTAAGGAGGGAAATTTATGGTTTTCAATCATAGGTTTATTTTACCCAAAACGCGTTTCTTATAACCACAAAATAACAGCGCTGAACTTTTACATGTGTTTGCGTATGGAAAGACGAGCTACATCTTGTGTATGCATGGTTAAAGACCTTTTCCTATATCACTATCGGTTATGGCCTCTATGTCAATGTGGCGTTTATCTTCCTGATTCCATTTGATTCCGTTTATTCAATATCTTAAAAAAAGCCTGCATCATGATGTAAATAAATACATACAGCCTTTGAGGTTATTTAGGGTAACCTATCGCGTCTGAGCTGAATTTTGTTGTATCGCTCACATCAGTTTCAATGTTAACCTAGCAGAAACATCGTCTTATTTATGCACAAATGCAAATGTTTCATCAGTTCTCTAGATATATTTCGAATTAATCGATACAGACTGCATGCATATGCGTTTTATTCAGCGCTAACGTTACTCAAATGTCTCAGTTTGTGATTGGGATAGTTCACCCAAAAATGAATTTCTTTTGTCATCATTCACTCATCCTCAAGTTGTTCCAAACCTGTATGAGTTTCTTTCTTCTGCTGAACACAAAAGAAGATATTTTAAAGAATGTTGGTAATCAAACATTTGACGGCACCCATTGACTTCCAGTAGGACAAAAATACAATGGAAGTCAATGGCTACTGCCTGGTTACCAGCATTCTTTCAAATATCTTCTTTTGTGTTCAACAGAAGAAAGAAACTCTTGAAGGTTTGGAATAACTTGATCAAAATTAACACTTAATTTTTGTTCTTCATTGCAGACAATGATATGCAGGGTACGGATGGGCCGTTAGGTGGTCCTGATGTCAGGAGGAGGATCCCAATCAAACTTCTTCCCAAACAGGCCAGGAATAAACCTGCCCCACGACCACAGAGACCAGCGGGACGGTTACCACCCAAAGCCCATTCTGGAGAAGAAGGTATTGTCTATATATTTTCATTGACACATTTTTCTACATTTTATCAAGCATATTATCAGATATTATGATGCACTACAAATGGAGCTTGTGTTTCTGCTAGAAGGGTTTAACTTCAAGCAGGAAGACCGATTTGATTGTGGTGTGAAAGCAGGAGACGCATTTGCAACTCAGCGTCGGTTCCCACAGCAGCTCTACTGGGATTACAAGGTACATCTATATACATATATATTGTAAAATGTACTCACCTCTCGATTACTCATGTTTGAAGTGTTGTGGTCACTCTTGTTTTTTTGTTTTTTTAGCTAAACTTGATCGGTGAAAAGGATGAGACACCTGTCCATTTTTGTGACAAATGTGGACTGCCAATTAAAACATATGGCCGCATGGTGAGAGCAGTTGATGTGTAACAAATGTTCAATTTACAAGTGACAGCTTTTTGGTGACGTCATATTATTTCTTTGCAGATCCCATGTAAGCATGTTTTCTGCTACGAGTGCGCTTTGCATCATGAAAGGAAGGGTGATAAGATGTGTCCAGGGTAAGAATAAGAAGCAGTTTTTACCTCTACTTAAGCGTTTGCATACAAATATAATGCCTTATACTGTTGTTTAATACTATAATAGAGAATGCTTGGCTTGATGCAGATATAGGACTGGATTATATACCCTAATGTTCAAAAGTTTGGAGTCTGTACTTTTTTTTTTTTTGAAAGAAAGAAATGGTTTTATTCAGAAAGGATGCATTAAATGTATCATTAAACTGACAGTAAAGACATTTTTAATATTACAAAAGATATCTATTTCAAATAAATGCTGTTCTTTTAAACATGAATCATGAAAAAGCAACTGTTTTCAACATTGTTAATAATATGGTTTGTACTAATGTTCATAACGTTGATGCTTCTCCATATGTCCTCTCTGTTTCCAGTCTGAACATGTACAGCTGTACAGACCCGGTCCAGAGGATTGAACAGTGCCAGCGTGGCTCTCTCTACATGTGTAGTATCGTTCAGGGTTGCAAACGCACCTATCTGTCCCAGAGGGACCTGCAGGCCCACATCAACCACCGACACATGCGGTCCGGCAAGAGCTCCAGCAGCCGCTCTGACCCTCTCCACCTTCCTCCAGCCTCGGAGGTGTCCGATCGCTTCCGCGTGCCTCCACCTCACCTGCCCAAGCCCCATGTGCTCATCCCTCCTCCTCTGGCTCATCAAGGTCACGACCCCTACAGCCAACCTCCCTCTTCCTCCCACGATGACCACCGACCTCCGCAAGGCCAACCGCCGGGAGACATGGGGCCATCCCGCTCTCTCTCTCAGGAGACCTTCCGCATCTCAACCGTCACCACGCGAAAGCACAGCAACCTCATCACGGTTCCCATCCAGGACGATTCTGCGAGCTCCGGACCATCACGTGACACACTTCCCCAGCCCGGCAACGCTCCACCCCCTCACCATCACCCCGGAGACTATCCAGGTCAGCCAGTCGTGACCCATCCGCATCACATGATGGCGCCACCTCAGCAGCACTACGGACCCCCTCCACCCCCTCCCCCCATCAATCACCCCATGCCGCACCCGGGACAGGGCTCTAACACACCTCACATGGTTTTCAACCAGGCCCCTCCGCCACTGTCGTCTGTCCCCCCACCCATCACCCCGCCTCCCGGACACCTCATTGGTCAGATGCCCCCGTTTATGAACCATCCACCACCCGGGCCGCCCCCTCAACACGGTGGACCCCCTGTCAACGCCCCGCCACCCCATCATTACAACCCCCAGTTTCCTGAGGACAAGAGCACACTCAGCCCGCCGTTTAACCAACCGGGGGGCATGAGTCCAGGAATGTGGCCGGCCCCCAGGGGTCCTCCTCCCCGAATGCAGGGTCCCCCTCCACAGGGACAGATGCCGGGGCCGCATCACCCGGATCAGGGCCGCTACAGACCATATTACCAGTAATAACGTGTTTTTGTTGTTGCTAAACAAAGTGATTTAGTATGTAAACTTGGCAGGGATTCGAATGCATATTTTATAGTCTGAAAATAATAACTGTATAGTAGAGATCAGTACTGAGTGGTGTTTTAAATCTTGTCGTCAGATATTCAAACATTTACTTTTCAATAATTGAGCCCATACATGCTGCATTTTAGGGGCTTCTGTTGATTGTTGAATGTTTCTTGAATGTAATCAAAATTAAATGTACAAATTAAATGCGCTTTTATTGCGTTCATCAACTCTCTCACCTAGTGTCTTAAATTCAATTAAAAGAAAACAAAAACTCAGTATATCTTGGTATGTCTTGATAAAAATGAGCTTGGAGTTTATATTCAATCTTTTTTGAATGGTCCTGAAAGTTTGGCTGAAAACAGACAGGTAAATGTTATACATGATTGCAATTGATGTAAAACCTACATGTCTCATAAATGTTTACATATTCGCTGTCTATAACATGTAAATTAAAATCAGGTAGTGTGTAGTTCTTTTACTTTTATTACAATACATTTGTTTACAAACACATTCATAATAAAAACCACCTGTATTGACATGACAGGATTTTCAAAAGCAAAATACATACATTAATACATACATAATTCTAGTATTGAATTATGGTCTGTCTAAAACACTCTAAAGAGGAAATTGGATATGAATTCATAAATATAGGCTATAAAGGTTATAAGTAACAAAGGCACTGCAACATATACATTTTTGCTGGGATAGTGGGGACTTCACAGGAGAAGAGAAGCCGAAAAATGATTAAAGCTAAATTAAACACTGAAACTCAATTTAATGGCGAGACAAAGCTGTAAATCTATCATAATCGTTTACCACATTACATTTACCATTTCCGCAATATAATTCAGCTAGCTCGTAAAGTTTTTGATTGGTCCGTCTTGAATTCCGATTTCAGAAATCCATCCGCACTTCCGCAGCCCTGACAAACACATTATGCGCTTTAAAAACTAAATAATGCGTTACAATGTTTCAGCATTTTCCATGTCCCTACACGTCGAAGAGGAAGCATTTGCAGGACCGTGGAGAATGGAAATCACCTGAGGCTGTAGAGACTTTGCTCTCTGAGCCGAAACACGTGCGGCATATGATGACCATAACGGAGGGAAAAAGGAGTACCTGTCTTGTAAGGTAAAAATTGTTATCATTAAACGTTAGTTAAAATTATCTTAACCAATTACATTTATAATATCCAAAGTGTAGGCTTCTGCTCGCCGCTTGTGACAGTTTCTCCTGTGACTAAACCCCAAACAACATGAATCAATTTACTTTAAGTCCACTAAATCGCCTGTAAACATGGTAACAATGGATGTATGCTGCTGTAAACTAAAATAGTGCATTTTCTTTTTTCAAGGCAGCCTGAGTTGAGTGTCTATCTTCTGGCTAGACTTTTAAACAGCCCTATAATGTGCTGTGACAGTGGTGAAATACACTCATAAAACATTCACCACAACCTTTCCAGCATGATTTAAAAGAGTATTTCAGCAGGGTTTTCTGTTCCTCACACGGTTATACTTTCTCTCTGAATGACTCCGTAGTTTATGCTTATATCCTGCAAACATCACAACACAGATAGACACAAATATATCAGCATGGAGAACTTTGACAGTTGTAAATTACATATTTATTATCACAATATTGAATCATGTCATGTAGCCTACCTTTTCTAGTTCTCCATGATCTGGATGCTTCTCCAGAATGTGCAACATGGCGTCATGAAGTGTGGGGTAAAAGATGGACGTCTTAATCTCGTCATCAAAAAATGTACATTGATTAAGTTTCTCCATGACGTATACTGTAAAGATAGCAGACCTGTCTTAATGAAGAGCTTTTGGAATAAAATGGCTGGAAATAAGGACAACTTTTATAGGAGATTGTTTTACCATCGCATGAAACTATGTAGACGTCCACCTCGATTCGTATAAACTCTTTTAGCATCTATAAGAAAAACAACAGTACAGTACATGAGGAATTTCTGACCATCTTAGAAGAAACCGGGCCCAGTGAAAATGAACAGTATGCTGTATCTCATAGTAAGCCATTTTTACCATCTTAAGACCCTTGAGTGCAGATATATCTAGGAATGAGACCGCGGAGAAGTCCAGGACCAAACTGTGGATGTTCACAGGAGGGACAGAGATGTTGGCAGGCAGTTCTGTGTTCCAGTTCACCTGGATTGGAAGGTCAGAGAAGTCAGTGGGCTGGTCCAGACTCTCCATGTTGCTGTCATCCTCTGACGTGGTAATTGATGGTTGTCTCACCTGAAGGCCTCTCTGTGAATATTGTAATGCATTTCAGATCATGCAGGAACAACAATTTTTCTGTTATTCGATTGACATTTTTTGAGGACTTTATCAGAACATTGTATAGCCTACTCATTCATCACTAGTACTGTTTACTATAACTTTACTATTTATTTATTTTTACGTTTTAGAATAACTAAAATAGTTTTTTTTTTTTTTTACTATTAAATTATAAAAAAAAAGTTTTGAAGATCATTGGAAACAGAAGCAAAAATACCCTAAAATGTAAAAATATTAAATAAATTTAGAAAATGCATAAAACCATATGGGACGTGGCATAGTGTCCTCATTATCCCGTTCGATTAATCCATTAACATAAAAAAAAAAAAAAAATTTTTTTTTAAATTAAACTGAATGGAAAGTAGGATATGTGTCTTTCATCAACCTGTCATATTAATCCATTAAAATTACATTAATTAAATAAATAATTATTTAAATAAAACAGTATGGTAGGTGGGATAATCCATTAATAAATAAATACAATTTACATTTTAAAAGAGTATTTTTAATGTCATGAGAAACATAAATTAATTGTGTCCAAATGTTTGAGTTGTAGTATATAGGCTACCAAACATCACTGATAAATCATAATAATGGTTAGGACATACATCTGACACCTCCAGCTCTCCATTACGCAGCATTTTTCTGATCTTTCGCAGAGCTTTGTTCCTTTTCTTCAACACTCTTTGGGGACTAAAACCCACCTAGAAGAAAGCAAATATTTAGCCCAGAGAAATAACACCCAGCTCTTTCTATACCAGGGGTGCCAAATCCTGTTCCTGGAGATCGATACCTTCCTGCTACGTTCTGCTCGAACACAACTGTACCAGCTTATTAAGATCTTCAGGAGCACTTGATAATTACAGACAGGTGTGTTGGATCTGAACTCTGCAGGTAGGTAGATCTCCAGGAACAGGATTGGGCACCTCAAATCTTGAAAATAACAAGAAACGTACTGCTTGGACCAGTTTATCTCTGAAGAAATCAATGTTAGCAAAGAAGATGGGCGAGGGGATTTTGAATATTTTAACTCCGTCAGGTTCAGAAATCTGAAATGGAATAAAATCAACATTTTGTCATTTGTAAAAGAAAGAATAATCCAGAGGAAGGGCAAGATCAGCACTCACAGAGATGTAGTCTTTGCGATCCCTGTAGATGTCAGTTCCTGTAATATTGGCCAGGACGGAACAGCGTGGGCTGCAGCAAACAAAATGTTATTTTGCAGGGTCAGTAAAAATTCAATAAAAAAATTTTTTGGCATTTGAAGGTATCATGAATCCACTCTCACAATTGAGTCCTGCAGACCACAGTGAACAATTCTGCCCCAAGACCAACAGCCAACCCCAGATCCAACCCCAGAAAAAGAGAGGCCAGGAAGGTCACCACCCAGGTCACCTGTGAGAAACAGAGACACATGGGCATTTTGATCTGGACCAATGTGGACCAAAAGTTTTTTCAATTTAGATCAGCATATGCTTAGGTTTTAGATTATATTCAAATAAAAGCTGCTAGAGGATTAGATCATTCTCAAAATAATGAAAAGAGAAACTCACAAAGTCAGACCGGTCATTCTTCCATAAGAACGGCAGCTCTCTGAACTGCATCAGCATGCCTTTCAGATTAACAATGACCAGAGCACCTAGAACAGACTGAAAAGAAAAGCATCTACAGTCAATAGTTTATATAACTAAAAGGGCTTTATAGAGTTTAAATTGTGAGAATAGCTCATGCAGTTTGTATTCTGTGTATAAAGACATACAAATTCTCACCCTGGGCAACGGCTCGAGTAGAAATCCTACTGCGACAATCACGATCAGTACCATCATGGCTGAAAGAACTCCAGCTATCTACAAATGTTATAAAACGAACATTAATCTTTCATTCTTTGTATTCTTGTAGTAAGCAGATGGTTTCAGATTAAGGAATAGCATGAGAGTTTTACCTGCGTCTTCCCTCCGGTGCTCTCTTGTATAGCCGTCCTAGAAAGTGCTGTGCTGGCGGCAAATGACCGGAAAGATGCCCCGAAAATGTTGCTTACCCCGAATGCAATGAGCTCCTGTTACATAGAGATGAGCGTATAAAACTGCGTCCGTGTTTTTTTGCGAAGTAACAAATTCAGAAGTTCAGAATTTGCATTGTTTGCAGTGACTGACCTGGTTCCCATCAATCGTATAGTCGTGCTTGACGGAGTAGACTTTAGCTACCGAGAAAGCCACAGCAAATCCTACTATGGCCATTGGGAAGGCCTCCACTGCACTCTCCTTAATGACTTCCAGGTTTGGCGCAACTGGTGATTCATATCTAAGAAAGAGAGATGTTACACATTAGATGTTGATTTCCATCTGGGAAAAGGTTTTAAAATAAAATGTATATTGTATCTGATTAATATTTTTCAACCCCAAAGTCTTTGCATAATTTAGAGCAATCACTTATATGCACAATATATCTGTTCCCATTGAATATGCACATTAAATTTAGTCGTTGGTGATATTGTAGATCACATATTGTAAGATTCTCACCCGTTCACCATCTCCCCAACCACGACCACATCAAATCGCTCCTCGAAGTTGAATGCATAAGAGACTCCACAAGCAATAACAGTCTGTTGGGATAGATTTGCATTAAGTTTGATAGATTGTATATTGGGTAGGGTTACTCGTTGATAGAAGTGATGTTTTTTGTTTTAGTGTGGTAATTATACCTACCATGATGACTTCTATAGGTATCGGCACAGGCAGTTTCGACTTGAATCTGTCATTGATCTCCTTCACAATAAGCACCAGTGACATGATCACAATAGATGTCACCAGGTCGGCCACATTCGTCTTAGTGATTCGGTTAAAAACTTCCACCAAAGTCTGAAATCAAAGACCAAATGCTTGATATGTCCACTAAAAAGTAATATGGAGCTACAGTATGTGATGATAAATGTCTACATTGCTGGTGCAATAAAAGAGAAGAACTTTAACTTACATATACAATGGCGAGTGGCCCGTTTATACCAGGAAAGTCCAGTCCCAACACAAACCTGAGCTGGGATACCAAAATGTGAACGGCAGCTGCAGTGGTGAATCCTGACACTAAAGTATCTGACAGATACATGACAATAAAGCCCACCTGCAGCAGCCCCATTATGAGCTAAAAAATAAGAAAAAAGAAAAATTATAATATATATATATTGGGGTGAAATGTGACTTGTCTTTTCGAGAATATACCTGAAATGCGCCCATGAGAAAAGTAACCGAGGAAGCAACTAGAACTCTCTGCTGTTCCAGGCTCAACCCTTCAAATCCAGTGATGTTTGCTGAAGGTCCCTCATCAGGCACCAGTCGTGTGACAACAGCGCCCACCATTAGACTCAGAATAGGAAAAGCCCCTATAACATGGTCCAATTAGAAAGTGCAACCTCAATCACTCATGTCCAAACCTTCACTTGTTATTCATTAGCCTCTTGGTATGTTGTGTGTACGCGTATGTAAATGCAGTTGACCATATATCACACACCTACTGACAGGTGTCTTGAGGTGCCCAAAAAGAAGTAGACTATTGCAGGGAAGAATGCAGTATACAGTCCATATCCCGGTGGTAAGGAGGCCAGCAAGGAAAATGCAAGTCCTGATACAAAATAATGGTGTAATTATAAGTATTTCTGTATTACAGAAGTCTTAAAAAAAATGATTTTAGCCAATCTATGAAAACATGCAATACCTTGTAGCACTGCTACTAGTCCAGTGCTGAAGCCTGAAACAATGTCACCCAGCAGCCATTCTTTAATGTTGTAGTTCTTCATCCATCCAATGATTGGAAGAAAGGAAAGAGCTGCGTTCTTTGCACGATTCTTATCACAACTACAATGTACACCATAAAAACACAATTTGCTAAAGCTTCCCGTTTCATCATTTAGACCCAAACGTTTAGATCCATACGCTATCTCAATGACAACAAACGTGCTTGTAATAAATGACCATATTTCAGTTTATTTTAAATGCGTTATTGAAGACAGACGCTAACAGTGAATAAATGATGACTATATGAAGGGACAGATTCTCACGTGAAGTAGTCTTTCAGATGGTGCCGTAGAGTTTTGCGGTTCCTGTTGATCCTCTCGTGCTGCTCTGCAAAGGAATCCTCTGAAAACAGAGGCCTGATCACCACATATTGTCTCCCGAAGGGCTGCATCCTGATTAGTTAGTTTTCGGATGCAGCTCGAGTGCTTTATATAGTCTGGTTTGTTTGATGAGGGAGCCATCATTAGTCTTATCACAGATAATGTGGGCTGTCTTTTGCGAGCATTAATCATTGAAGGATTTTATAACAATATGTTTTCTTTTTAGTCATTCTTCCTTATTTACATGCTTTTTAGAGAAGGAAACATAAAAATAGAGCTGCAGGAAAAGTATGCGAACTCATGTGGATTTGAATTATGAATTATTGCAAGGAAATCACAACAGTAGACAGTGATTAACTTCCTCCATTTAGACTAATGAACATCACAGAGATGTTTTTAAAATCCGTTCAAGCTTTATGCAACTGAACAATACTGATATTCTCTTTTGTTTGAGGAATGGTTCAATGCTTCTTGTGAATGGTAATGCTTCTTCTCATTTGGACTCCAGGTTTCTCCACACCATTTTTAAACAACTAGTTAGCTTAGGGGGTTCACATACCTTTTCAACTTTGCACTGTAAATGTGTACTCAATGATGTACTCAGTTCAGGCATTAAAACGTGCCATTGTTTGTGTATTATGTGTTAATGAAGATCAAGCCAAATTTTATGACCGGTTTAAGTCCAAAGGTTCACAAATACTTTTTTTTTTTCCTGCAACTGAATTTCCTTTTGCCTGGATTTGAAATGACTCAGACTGATTAAATACGTGAGTTAACAAATGTACATTGTTGTCGATTTGCATATACAGTATTGTGCGGTATGACTCTGCAACTTCTTTTTGGTAAAATGTGATTTAACCAAATAGAACTTGTTCCTGGATCCTTTGTACCCTTTGTTTGTCCAGGAACCACATTCCAATCACACAATTAAAGTTCTATAACTATAATCCTAACCTACTCCTGAAATCAAAGAGACATTATTTGGCTATCATGTTGTTAAGCCTGTCTAAGCCTAAGATATGATTAATATGAATGTTGTTCCGTACCGGAAACGATGTTACTTCTTAAATCACATTAAGTTACCTATTTTTACTGTCAGCATGTGGTTCTCTTTTGTTTTCATGCAACATATAATATAATTCAAATCAAGTTAAAGTCCTGTATGGCCCAATTCCAGGAAAGAGTGTTGTTTGCTGCCTCATTACTTACTACTGGTTGAATTAACAGGACTGAACTTACTTACATTAATTGACAGTTTGACATTTGCTCAGTCTT
This sequence comes from Squalius cephalus, assembly GCF_949319135.1. Classification (NCBI taxonomy): domain Eukaryota; kingdom Metazoa; phylum Chordata; class Actinopteri; order Cypriniformes; family Leuciscidae; genus Squalius; species Squalius cephalus. The sequence goes on from NC_137125.1 coordinate 41,263,564, forward strand.
TAATTAAAAAAAAGAAAAGAAAAAAAGAAGAATATCCTCAGAATGAATCATACCCCTGGTAAATATAATCAAAAATGGCTGTAAAAAATAAATCTGCATCGTTTATCCTTTTGATCTTTCATTCAAAAAATTGGCAAAATCCTAGCCTTTCATTGAAGTAAAAGAATTGAAAGTGGGGGGGGGGGGCATTATAAAATAAATGTTTTTCTCCAAAACACGTTGGCCACAATTATTCATACCCTTTTATTAAATACCTTTTTGCAATCTCCTTTTGCCAAGATAACTGCTCTGAGTCTTCTCCTATAATGCCTGATGAGTTTGGGGAACAACTGATAAGAGATCAGAGACCATTCCTCCATGCAGAATCTCTCCAGATCCTTCAGATTCTCAGATCCATGTTGGTGCTTCTTCTCTTCAGTGCACTCCACTCATCAGGTCAGGGGACAGTCATGGCAGAAGCTTCTTTTTGTGCTCCCTAACAAAGATCCAACCACGGCCCATTATAAGATGTCTAGCAGAAGGCGTCAGGTTTTGATTTTTTTATCTGTTGATATTTGATAGAATCCACGATGCCATGTATCTGAACAAGAAGTCCAGGACCTCCAGCAGAAAAATAGGCCCACAACATATAAGATCCAGCAGTATATTAAATTGTACACATGGGGTACTTTTTATCCTTGTGTGCACTAAACCCATCTAGCGTGTTTGCTGCCAAAAAGCTCTTTTTTTAGTTTCATCTGACCACAGAACCCTGTGCCGTTTGAAGTTCTAGTCGTGTCTGACAACTGAATATGCTGGAGTTTATTTTTGGATGAGCGAGGAGCATTTTTCTTGAAAACCTCCCAAACAACATGTGGGGATGTAAGGGTTGTTTAATTAATTTATTTTTTTAATAGGCTTTCTGACCCCAAGACTCAACTAATCTCTGCAATTCTCCATCTGTGATTATTGAAGAGTCTTTGGCCACTCAAACTTTGACACTCAAACTTTCCTCCTCACCGTCCATTAAGACAATATATAGACACACATCCTCTTCCAGGCAGATTCGTAACATCTTTAGTTGATTATAACTTCTTAATTATTGCCCTGATAGTCAAAATGGGAATTTTCAATTCTTTAGCTATTTTCTTACAGCCACTCTCTATTTTGTGAAGCTCAACAATCTTTTGCTGCAAATCAAAACTATATTCTTTGGTTTTACTCATTGTGATGGATGATTCAGGGGATTTGGCCTTTGTGTTTCCTCATATTTAAACTCCTGTGAAACACGAAGTCATAGCTGGACAATTTCATGTTCCTAGTCACCCTGGTGTGCTAAAAAAAAGGTAAATATTAATGGGAATATACTTCAGAGATATTTTATTCATAAAAAATTCTAGGGGTATGAATAATTGTGGCCAACGTGTTTTGGAGAAAAACATTTATTTCATAATGTGATTTCCCCCACCACCCCCACCCCACCCCACACTTTCAATTTTTTACTTCAATGAAAGGTTAGATTTTTGCCAATTTTTTGAATGAAAGATCAAAAGGATAAACAATGCAGATTTATTTTTTACAGCCATTTTTGATCATATTTACCAGGGGTATGATTAATTCTGAGCACGATTGTATATACCAGCTATATACAGTACAGTATATGTATATATATGTTTCAGGCCTGTTGCACTGTAGTCTGTGACTTTACCATTTCCTCTTTAATGATTTGATCTTTTTGTCATATTTGAGCAGAGGTTTAAAGCATTTGAGTAAATGTAATTAGTTACTGTACTTCAGTATCTTTTTTGCTATTTGTACTTTTAGTATTAAGGATATTTGAAACTTTTGCTTTCTACTTGACTATATTTTTAAGTATGTACTCTTTACTCCAATACATTTGTAATGAGTAATGCAATTACTCGTTACGTTTTGCATGGCAACTAACTTTTTCTGCAGCAGTTTATTTCTGTTACAAAAGAAGTGATATCTGCATTGACGGTACTATATCTTGTGCGTTTTGCCCTTACTCACCCAAACTTGTCAACAAGGCTATTACAGGAATGTGGGTGCATTTGCAGGTAGTTGCTGAATTGTTGGTGTTTCATAGGTGAAGCCGGTGATGAGGCCGAAACCAGCACGTCCATTGCAAGTACTGTAGGCTTTGACTTTTTAGGTTGTATTTATAGTTGACATTATTTATTTATGCATTTTATTGGAGAGACCTTTTTGAAGAATGTTGCTTTACTTGTGCTCTTTTTTTGAGAACTTGTTCTTAAATGAATAGTTCACCCAAAAATGAAAATGTTTCTCACCCTCAAGTTGTTCCAAACCTGTATGAGTTTCTTTCTTCTGCTGAACACAAAAGATATTTTGAAGAATGTTGGTAACCAAACAGTTGACAGTAGCCATTGACTTCCATAGAATTTTTTATTTTTTTCCTACTATGAAAGTCAGTGGGGTCCATCTTCTCTGGTTTCCAATTTTTTTTTAAATATCTTCTTTTGTGTTCAGCAGAAGAAAGAAACTCCTACATGTTTGGAGCAACTTGATGAGTAAATGGTGACTACATTTTCTTTTTTGGGTGAACTATCCCCTTAACTGAGACTTGAGTGTCTGTAGGTGTTTAAGAGGCTGTTGTGTCGATTGCAGTATTGAGATATTCAGTTTTATTTAGACTTTAGAAAATAAAGGTGATTGCTCTCCTCACACTGTTTCTTGTTTTCCACTGGCATGTCTCTTAGGTGTTTAGGACTAGTGCATCTTTGAGTCTACATTCAGTATGAGTAAAATACTGATAAAATCAGATACTCTTAAGACTTTTACTCAAGTCGTATTGGAATTGCTTACTTGTAACTTGTAATGGAGTAATTTTTGCTATCTCTACTTTTCAGGTACTCTTTACACCTCTGTATTTGAGATTCAAATTTGCTTAGTCTGTTATACTGTGACTGCATTTACTCTATAATGATTTGATATTTTTGATCATATTTGATGAAGTCATCTTTATGAATTTTCCTTAATTTGAAGGTACAATGACAAGTTGTTTTGTTATCTTGCGCTCTTCACTTCCTCAACAATAACGTCCTTTCTCGTATGCATAGTTATTCATTCACTGCTAAGAATTCGATTTAATAATACGTCTTACTCCAGAAAAAGTAAAACAACTTTATCTGCACATGCCTTTATTAGTTAAGGTTTGCCTCAAAACCTTTTCATTTGTTATGGTTTATTATCAGGAAGGACAGTGTATTTTTTGGAAAACATTTTTTTTTATTTTAGAATAAAAATAGTGCACAAAAAAAGACAAACTATTCAAAAAGAAAAAAGTACAAAAGGCACTGATGGTGAACTGATAAGAGTGTTTGTACAACTCGTTCACCACAAATCCAATAATTTAGTGACATGACACATTGGCATAATCTAGAGCTAATTCATTCTGCATGCAGCACAGAATACAAAACTGCTACATGCTAAATCAAATGAATTCTTATATACATTGATTTTAAAGTTCTACATAGCGGAGGATTCGAGTTGATTGACTTCAGAACCTTGTCTCTGGTTTTGTGTCCGTTTCGACTTCCATTTTCATGTCCTGCAGAAAAAAAAGAGCAGTTTAACTTCAAACATCTCTTCAGAAAAAATATTAAACAATGGATGAAACATTCCTTTAAATAATTTATTTAATGCTTCATTTTAACAGGTTCAATCCCAGGTGTCACATACTGGCATTTCTTGGATTGTCAACCCATTGGACATGGTGCTGCCATTATTGTGTTGGTATTGGAAACTTCCTGAGACCTGTTTGAGTTCAAATTAGACACACATTTTAATAATACGTTTTTGATAAAATATTAACTTTAACATTTAATATTAATATTAACATGAATTCAGATTTGAATGAACCTTCACCTTCTCGCTCACAGTCTTCGGTGGATGGGACTCATGAATGTAGAGCATTGCATCATGGATGGTCAGAAAGAAGATAGACGTCTTTATTTCATCATCAAAAAATTTACAGTCCCTCAGCTTCTCTATGATATACGCTGGAAATGACAAGTCAAAGGTTTGAGTTACTGCACAGTTTTATTATTACAGACCATTATGCTACATTATAATAGCCGTGGCACTGCAGATAAGGGGTTCCATTGTAAAACACACTACAAATACCCTCTAGAAGGAAATAAAGTACTTACGGTCACAGCCTACTATGTAAACATCAACATCAATGCGTATAAATTCCTTTAAGGTCTGTAAACAGAAGTGTTTGTGGTTTATTAGATCGTTTTCAGATTAGAATTTAATGCATTGCACTGAGAAATACTAAGAGATTAGCAAAAATGATTAAATGTTCACTTTGATTTCAGAATGACCCCAACTGCCTTACCGCTTGGAGACCCTTGAGTGCAGATATATCTAGGAATGAGACAGCAGAGAAGTCCAGGACCAAACTGTGGATGTTCACAGGAGGGACTCGGATGTTGGCAGGAAGTTCTGCGTTCCAGTTCACCTGGATTGGAAGATCCGAATAATCTGTGGGCTTGTCTAGATCCTCCATGTTGCCTTCATCCTCTGACTCTTCAATGGGCATTGAACATGTCGCCTGTAGTCCATTCTATAGCCGAAAGATAGTAAAGTATAACTTTAGATAGATATCTAAATGATAAGATTAGAGTTATCATTTGAGTGTCTCAGATTAAGACATCAAAGCGGTGGATGGAATACAGCTACATTACATAATAACATTTAAGAAGTCATTGAGATCATTGCTATCATGTTTTAAAACTTGAGGACGTACAGATGTTAAGGTCAGCTCCCCTTTCTTTATCAGTTTCTTAATCTTCTTTAGGGCCTTGTTTCTCTTCCTCAGGATTCTCAGAGGATTAAAGCCCACCTGCATTAAAGTAAACAGGTTAGGTTGTAATAATGTCATCTGAGGTCTGGGTTATCACACTGAAACTACTGCACTCACAGCGTCCTTCAGTTTGTCTCTGAAGAAATCGATGTTTGCGAAGAAAATGGGAGATGGGATTCTGAAAATCTTTACTCCCTCTGGCTCATAGATCTGTAGGAGATTCAGAAAGAAAGAAAATGATGATAAGGCAAACTTTTGTTTCTTTCATTCATCTGCTGCTTTCAGATGCTCTTTAAGTTGTCCATATCTTTGCCCATCATGTGCATAGACACACCAAGTAATAATAGATAATAGGGTCACATTTTATATTGGGCGTCTTTTACTAGTATGCTGACATTTAAAAAAAAAAATGTGTTAGGTACAATATCATTGTGTTCATGTTCTCTTGCAAAAAGACTTTTGCTGCTATTGAGGTGGGATACGGGTAAGGTTAGGGACTGGTTTGGTGGTATGGGTAGGTTTAAAGGAGAACTCCGGTCAATTTTAACATTGAGCTCATTTTTTTGTAAATTTGGAGTGCTGTCAGTACAGAGAACAACGACAAAAATCGGTGTTGCCTACACCGTGTTATCCTCTTTTTAAAATTTGCACCCTGTTGACTTCAATGGGGCAAGTTTTAAACCTGCTTTTAGCCTCTTAACATCCTTGATGTGTCATTACAAGTGCCCAGCCATGTGAGTGATTCCTTCAGAGTGAACGCGGGTGAATCTGACTGCAGTAGATGTGAAAGATATGAATAAAAGTGATGTTAATTCAGCCAGCGAAAATACCTGTATTTACATCCTGTTTTCGGCCGAAGTCCATAGTAATCGATTGTCGAGTTCACGCACATAGGTTTAGTACCTATGATCACGCGCGTGAACTCGACAATCGACTACTTTGGACTTCGACCGAAAACAGGATGTAAATACAGGTATTTTCGCTGGCTGAATTAACATCACTTTTATTCATTTCTTTCACATCTACTGCAGTCAGATTCACCGTGTTCACTCTAAATAAACTCACTCACATGGCTGGGCACTTGTAATGACAAATCAAGGATGTTAAAGCAGGCTAAAAGCAGGTTTAAAACTTGCCCCATTGAAGTCAACAGGGTGCAAATTTTAAAAAGAGGATAACACGGTGTAGGCAACACCGATTTTTGTCGTTGTTCTCTGTACTGACAGCACTCCAAATGTACATAAAAATGAGCTCAATGTTAAAATTGACCGGAGTTCTACTTTAAGGGGTAAGAGAAGGGTCAACAGTGTAATTATATAGTTGTAATTACAGAAACTAGTTAAAGCTGTAATTACATGCAGGTAAGTATTACAATAAATAAGTGATCAGTTGACTTAACTTAAAAAAGGTGGGGAAACCCATTGCCTTAAAATTGAGTAAATAACCTCATGCGTAATTGAAAAATTAAGTTATGTGAACTTGACAATTCCTCATAACTTATTTTTTTCAATTATGCATGAAGTTTATTTACTTAATTATTTTAAGGCAATTCATTTTAAGTTAAGTCAGCTGATCACTTTTTACAGTGCACAATGTAAAAACATAAATTATTAATTTAAATGTTAGTACATCGTACTAAAAGACACTTTTTTCCAAAAATAGAAACAATGCATATTGCTTATGTTACAGAATATGGACAAAGAGGATGCATCTGTTGGCGGACCTACATTGACATAGTCCTTGCGATCTCTATAGATATCTGTTCCTGAGATATTAGCCAGGATACTGCAGCGTGGACTGAAGGTAAGAACAGATAAATAGATTATCAAAAGTATAACTGAATAGATTATAAGTGAGAATAGATATATGATAGTGATTTAGAAAAAAAACTAAACCGCATTTCTCTGTCTCCCAGTTTCACAGACAAGGCTTAAACTTAGTCCATGCAGACTAAGATGCATGTTTTAACTGAAAGCAACTTGCACTGGCATATCTTAAAATATGTCAATGCCATTGTTTTGTCTCAAGATGCACACCAGTAATGTTTTTTTTCTAAGGCACATTTATAAAAGCAATTTAAATCTCCTAATTGAACTAAGGCCTAATCCTGGCTAAATCTAAGCCTTGTCTGTGAAACCAGTCCAATATATCTTTTTAAAGAAGCAATAAATATTTATACCATATTCAAATAATTTTATTTTATCCAGATGAGTGGATCTGTCAACACTTACAACTGAGCCCTGAAGACCACAGTGAGGAGCTCCAGTCCAAGACCAATGGCAAGTCCTATGTCCAGCCCCAGGAATATAGCTGCCAAACAGGTCCCCACCCAAACAATCTGGAGGACAACAACAGAGGGAGGCATTACACCGACTACAGAAATCAGAGATATGCCACTTGACAGTTCACTTCTAAGGTGATTTATTTGGGATGTTTTCTCGGGATTCCATTATAAATGGAATTCTTATTAAGAAGCTCAAATTTGAAATCCGTTTGTGTACTATTTTTTTTCTGAAATCCCTTCTTTGCATTTAGAGGGAAAGGTCAAAGGCTCTTACACAGTCAGGGCGGTCTTTCTTCCACAGGTAAGGAATTGTAACCACCTGCATCAACATTCCCTTCAGGTTCACGATCACCACTGCGCCCAACAACGACTGCAGTCACACAACACAACACACAACTACTTCAAACATTAAGCTCAAAGCTTTCTGTTATCAAAGTCAATATATGCATGTTTAAAGGATTTAAATGACCTACCTTTGGCAGAGGTTCCAGCAAAAACCCTATCCCCAAGATTACCACCAACACGATAATGGCAGAGATTAAACCAGCTATCTGAAAAACACAAAAAAATAAACTAAAGATGAGATTTATAAAGACATTTATAATGTTACAAAAGATTTATATTTCAAATAAGTGCTATTCTTTTGAACTTTATATTCATTAAAGAAAAATACAGTACTGTACGGTTATCCGGACCACACCTGACCACACGTGACCACAACCGCTCTTGGTTGGTCGTAACCCCAGTGACGGGTAGGTTTAGGGGCGGGGTTGGGGTAGGTCATCACATGTGGTCCGGATAACCGTATAGAACCAAAAATACTATGCAGCACAATTTTTTTTACATTGATAATAATAAATGTTTCTTGAGCAGCAAATCAGCATATACGAATGATTTCTAAAGGATCATGTGACACTGAATACTGGAGTAATGATGCTGAAAATTCAGCTTTGCCATCACAGGAATAAATTACAATTTTATTATTTTAAATTAGAATAATATTTAACAATTTTACTGTTTTTACTGTATTTTTGATTAAATAAATGCAGCCTTGGTGAGCATAAAAGTCTTTCAGAAACATTAACAAATCTTACCGACCCCAAACATTAGTGTTTGTGTGTGTGTAAAACAAGTGTAGGAATAGGTTATTATATTTATGGCATGGTTTTGTTTATTCAATTATTTACCACATGTCTGAACTCTTTCTGAGCACTAGAGGCCAGTATTTCTCTGTGGCTGGAAAACAAATTCCCTAATTGAGATGCCACAGATGCAAAATTACCTTTTTATGTTCCAGCCAGTGAGAAAAGCTTGCAAACAGTTTAACAGAGGTTGAACATCTGATCCTTGGAGCTGTTTACCTGTGTTTTTCCTCCAGTGCTTTCTTGAACTGCACTTCTGGAGAGAGCTGTACTGGCTACCAGAGACTTGAACGATCCTCCAAAGATGTTGCTTGCCCCAAATGCAATGAGTTCCTGCGTGATTTTATGTGTCATTATATGTGTCATTACAGACGTTCTTCCACTGACTGTTTGTCTTCTCACATTTTAGTTACATTTTAATGTGTGATATTAGTCAGGGCTTACTTGATTTCCATCTATAACGTAGTCATGCTTTACAGAATAGACTTTAGCCACTGCAAAAGCCACGGCAAATCCCACAATAGCTATTGGGAAAGCCTCCACTGCTGTCATCTGGAAAATCTGCATGTCTGGAGCTATTGGGGACTCAAACCTGGACAGATGAAAATGTGTTTTTATTTTTCACTGCTCTGTTAGCTTTGTGTTCTGAAGCATAAACATTTGTTTTTGTTGCTGTATAATACTTATGCATAAAAAACCTTACATTTAAAAACAATTAAATTCAATTGAACTTTTAGTTGTATTGTTGTATTGAACTTTCATACAACTTTAGCCCATGTATGAAAACTTTGACAAGATGATATTTTTGCACCTATATGCATTTAAAATGTATAGCCTTTCTCTTCCTGGAAAATGGACCAAAAATATTGATGACTCATCCTGCACTACAATTCTTTGTCCAATCAAATGTTGTCTAGAATGAGAATGCACTGTCCCTCTATTTATTATTATTATTATTATTAATTAATTTTTTCAAGGGGCCCTTCAGTATGTCCTGCTCGCAGAAAAAAGAAAAAAAAAAACTTATTTCATGGTGTCTTTAAATCATGACTTTATTAGTACCGTTTTAAAATATTATGTAGATTGCGATGCTTACGTGTTTGGAATTTTCCCCACCACATCCACTCCGTGATTATCCTTGAAGTTGAATGCATAGGAGACGCCACAAGCTATGATGGTCTGTTGGGAAAAGTGCTTTTAGCGATTTTTTTTTGAATGACATTTAATATTTGCTTTGAACACAAAAGATTAGATTTATGGGACTTTTGTACTTAAGTAAGTGAATTATATGCACTTGAGCAAATATTAACTTATACAGTGTTTGGCATGATAGTTTGTTAGATATAAAAATATACTGGTTGATAATCTTTATCATGCCAGATAAAGGAATAACATTAGTAATTACACTGTCAGGCTACAGAATAGGTAAAGGTGATAAAGGTTCACTCAACTCACCATAATTACTTCTATGGGAATGGGCACGGGTAACTTGGACTTAAATCTGTCGTTGATCTCCTTCACGCCCAACACCATCACCATCACCACAATTGAAGTGACCAGATCATGAATATTTGTGGAAGTGATCTGGGTAAATACACTCTCAAGTGTCTGCAGATAAAACAAAGGACACAGATAGTTTTACAGGAGTCATTTTTCACTATATAGTTATAGTATATGTATATATATATGTGTATACATGTGTAATATATTCTGTAATATATTCAATACACTGCAAAAGAATATGCTCTTCCTCCGTATTTTTGTCTTGTTTTGGAGTACAAATATCTAAACTTTCTAAAAATCTAGATACATTTACCTGAGAAGCAAAATCACTTCAGATATTAAGTCTTGTTTTCTGAAAAAAAGTTTCAAACTGAAGTGTGTTTTTGCTTAAAACAAGAACAAATATTTGCCAATGGGGGTCAGAAAAATCAACTTAATTCAAAGGGAAAACAAGTTTATTTGTCTTACTCCACTAGCAGATATTTTTCTTGACTTAAGCATGAACTCAATTTTCATTTTTCAGAAAATAAGACAATATCTATGTAGTCTTATTTTTAGATATTTTTACTGGACAACAAGACAAAAAATATTTTTCTGCAGTGTAATATTATATATATATCGTGTGTGTTCCTGGTAAACCCTACATAATGGGAACAAAATGTCCCCACAAAGATGGCAAATTCTTATCCTTGTGGGGGCATTTTTTGGTCCCTATATGAGGAAAACGGCTTATAAATCATATGATTTTTTTTGAAAATGCAGAAAATATTCTGTGATTGGGGAATTGGGTAGTGTAGGGGGATAGAATACACAGTTTTTACTGTATAAAAAATCTGTACGTCTATGGAAATCCCCATAAAACATGAAAAGTGTGTGTGTTCTTTTAATATGAACTGTGGGTTTTAGCTCTAAAGTTTTAACTAGTATTATTTTTTTATTATTATTATTGTTTGTTGGATTTTAAAAGTGTAGAGATAAAGCTTTTGTTATGCAAGTTAAGCAAAATGATTGTGACTGTGATGAGCAGGAAAAGTGACCTACATATATAATTGCAAATGGTCCGCTGAAACCCGGCACAGTCAGTCCTAGTACAAACTTGAGCTGAGAAATCAGGATGTGAACAGCAGCTGCGGTGGTGAATCCTGATATCAGAGTATCCGACAGGTACATGACAATGAAGCCCACCTGCAGCAGACCCATACCAAGCTGGAAATAAAGAGAATGAATATAAGCATCGATGTGATTGAAAATTGCTTTTAGGTTTAATAATGAGAGGATGGCTGATGTACCTGGAATAAACCAACTAGGAAAGTGAGGGAGGCAGACACTAAGATCCTCTGTTCATCTATCGACAGGCCCTCAAAGGCAGTGATGTTGGCAGGCGGACCCTCATCGGGCACCAATCTGGTCACTACCGCCCCCACCATGAGACTCAATACAGGGAAAGCTCCTGGTGTGAAGAACAACACAAAATGGTGAGTATATTTACAGTATATTAAATGTCATCAGATGGTCAGAAATGATTGCCTCTTTGATATCTGTCTAATTAAAGTCCATATATTTAGAATGTTTATTAGACAGTGTTATTATTGTTGTTGTATTTTTTGTGATTTGGGCAAAATTTATGATACAATTGTCGTTCTTTTTGTTGTTTTTTGGGTGATTTGAATATGTTATTGAAACGCAATTTTGACAAATACTTTTGGAGATTTCAATCTTCCTCCTTTTAAGCTGCACTTAGCTGAAAATAGCTGGCCAGGGATGGACACCGAGTGTACTGACTTCCCTAAGAGATACTTTGGTTTAGCACAATTGTGCCAAATCTAAATTAGAGGGTGAAAACAATAAAAATGAATGTTGTTATAGCATTATATTTAAAAAAAGGGTTTTGCAAGAACTAGACAGATCTTGGGCCTGTTGCATAGACTTAGCCACTATGTTAAGACTTAGGACTGGTTTCACAGACAGGGCTTAGATTAAGCCAGAATTAGGCCTTAGTCACATTTAAGTAGCTTTTATAAACGTGCCTTAGAAAAAAACATTACTGGTGTGCATCCTTAGACAAAACAGTGGCATAGTGCACGTTGCTTTCGGTTAAAACACCTCAAACATGCATTTTAGTGTGGGACTAGACTTAAGCCTTGTCTGTGAAACTGGGGAATAAACTTAGCCACTATGTTAAGTGTGACTAGTTTGACCAACTAGTCAAGCAAAAGGTAATCAGCCTAACCTTTCCAATTCAAAGTAGACCCATCTTCCATTTTATGTAACTTTAAAAAATTTGATGTTGGAAAACAGAAATTAGATGACTAACTTTTAATACTAGTCTAAGGAGTTTATTCATCCGGCCACTGTCATTGACACAATGTTGCTGATCTCATTCACGTAACCTGCTCACAATAGTACTTACCCACTGAAATGTGTCGTGAGGTGCCCAGGAAAAAATAGAGGATGACTGGAAAAAAAGCAGCATACAATCCATACCAGGTTGAGATGGATGCCAGCAAACTGAAGGCTAGACCTGAGAGGAAAATATTGATAAGTAGGCTATTAAGCAAACCCTGGTTGCATAGTTATATAATATTTATCTGATATGTGGATGCCCTCAGTCAACTATTATCCCTCTTTTACCCCGTTTACTAAGTTCAACTTCTCTGTTATTAATTTTTTTTGATGTGTGTGGATGACATAAGCAAAAGCAGTTCAGATTTTTGTTAGATGGTTAGAAAGGACATGTCAGGCTCTTGATAACATACAGTAATTGAGATTAATTTTAAAAAAGGAATGCACTAGCTCTATATACATATCTTAAACACGCTTCCTTTGCTCAATATGTACTTGATTATCTTCTAATGACGTTTATCATTTCACCCACGGATCGCAGATAAATGCACTTTTCACTTATTTTGACACATTTCATATCACGTCATATCAGAGTTATCCGATAAAACAACTGTGTAGACACTCACATCAGTCACAAGCAATCACTACAAACAATCAGTCACAGACCACAGTTCATAAAGATAAACTACATTCTTACCGCCTGATATCATATTTCATCTAATATCATTAATCTATTTTTAGAGCTTATGTATTGAACGCTCATGTTGAGTAATAAGAGCTTCATAAGATGTTACCTTGTAGGACGGCAACCAGTCCAGTGCTGACGCCAGACACAATGTCATTCAACAGCCATTCTTTGATCGGGTAGATCCTTATCCATCCAATGATAGGCAGCAAAGAAACAGCAGCGTTCTTTGCGCGTTCTGAAGTACAACTAGCAAAAACAATATGCAAACACCAAGGGTGTTATTTGTCTTTTTTTATTTTATGATATTTAATACATGACACAATGATGTCATTCAAGTTATTAAAAACAAATTTTTAAAAAAAGTGCTATTACTCTCTAAAAAAGACTGACAGCTATATCTGCTATATTTTGAACATATCCTAAATGCATTAATGAACATCTGGAAATGTAGTAGTAATAATAATAACAATATATTTTTAATAAAGTATTAAATATACAAAAAAGAAAAGAAAAAACCCTTAACCCGTTTTTATCAATTTCTTGGCACTGCTTAATAAATGTTCAAAGTTAAGTAGTGTACTTACGTGAAGTACTGTTTAACATGGTCCAGCAATCTCTTGTGTTTCCGATAGACTTTTGCATGTTCGTCTTCAAAGCCGTCTTCTGAGTATAGTGGTCTGTTCACCGCATACTTCTGCGTTGAGGGTCGGAGCATTGTGCGCCCGTAGAGCTGGGGGCAAAAATCCTACTGATCTGTGTGTGGTGACCAAATAAAATCAATTCATGAATATCTGCTCCAGCTCTGGCAACCGTCAAGCTGAATCTGCCGCATTTGTTTTTATATTGGCAGTCATGGAAATGATGTGTAAGATGGAGGTGTTTACACAAACGCACTATGAGTAAACATCATGCAACTACACCGTGTGAGTTCATGTGTTTGTTGATGAGTGTATAATAGTATGTGTGTGTAACATTGACATTTAGCCTGATATCTCTAGGATAGCTGTTTCATAAATTTCCACAATTTTAGATGCTTGACTCCTTGTACATGAACATATTCATTATGATTAGGCTTTTTGTCAGCAGTTCGGTTGTCATAATCTACAGTAGGGATCAGCAGCTCCATCTTTTTTTAACATTTAATCCCAGCAATAACAATATCATCAACAAAATCAATAACTTTGTTTGAAAATTTTGTTTTTACCTTTATCTTTATTATATTTTTGTTTACATCATATATAGTTTTTGCCTTCGATTTGCCTAGGATTTTTGTCCATGGAATTACCACACTTACATTTATTTACTTTATTTTCATCATCGATTTTATTTTATTTTATTTTATTTTATTTTAACAGAAGAGATTTCTTTTCAAAAACATCCTTACAGACCCCAAACTTTTGAACAATAGTGTATTTTTGCATTGTTTTAATCCTACCTGTTCTTAGTTCAGTGGAGTATTAAATATTCCCAGTTTGCTGTCCCTGTGTTTCTTCAAAAGTTGCGCTGGTCTATCTGAGATCTTTAAAACCGTGTCCGTTTATAAATTGCTATACTTATCATGTTTGTAATTATTAACAGTTATCAAGATACCTTCTTCACATTGCCAGCCACATCTCCCCTTATCCCTGACCATTGTTCTTTCTGATAACAAACTTGGCAAAAGCCATCCGCTTATCGATTTCTTCCTATCATCACCTCATATGACAAAATCTTTTGATACTGCAAATATAATGGGCAAACTATTCGTTTGTTCTTTTTCTATTGTGTCAAAAAATTTTAATCTAAAAGTAAAAAAATTGTATATCATGTATTGATATTAGAGCTTTTTATTTATATTATATATATATATATATATTCATTTTTATTTATATTAGTTCTGGTCTTGGATGACGATTGGTCAAAACAGCATTTCAGTCATGCCAAACTAATTGATAATGTATCAGCTATGACGCCAAAAACACCTGTTCACTAGTTATTGTGTATATATGCTGCATCCACAGAGTGGCGTTCTGTTATTATTTACATGTCATATCCTGATGCCTAATGAATTCAGTGCTGAATGAAAGTACAATTTGTACAGTCTGAAGGTTCATTCTTTGAACAGCAAACTTCCTGTTACCTGAAATGAAAAGAATGACAAGTATGACACATCATTCATTGTAATAAAGTCATTTAGCTAGGGGTTTCATTCTCATGTGATTTTCTGGAAAACATTGCATCATTCTTTTATAAATTCTTTTCATTCTATCCAAATTACTTCAATTTCTGTGTATAATTAGTGATGTCACATTCATATATTTATCACTATGCTATTTTTGTTGCTTCAGTGGTCGGCATTCAGAACCTTTGGATGCGGGTGTCTTGTGTGTGAGTGTATACTAAAAAATAGTAGTAATTTTAATTAAAAAAGAAAATGCATGAGGTGACATTAAAACCTGTTAATCACCTGTATTAAATTTGAAACACAACACATTTAATTTGATTTAAAGGGATATTTCACCGCTGGAAAGATGAATGTGTATTTAAATTGGGTCATTTATGTAGTAGAAATGTGAAATTATTTTAGAAGTTGGTGCCTTCTAGACTGAGAAAAGCCAGAAAATGTATTTTTGGCTCATGTGGATGAAAGACAACAACTCCCAGAATGCACTTGCTTAGCTGGCCTACGAGGTCACTCACAAGCTACGCCTACCGGTTACAGAGTGCAGTATCGGAAGAAATGATACAACTTGGCTACTAGTTGACTCGAAACTGAAAAGACGCCGTTTTATCGTGAGATCCCCCTATGGGCGGGTTAAAAACGTGGAACTAGCTCCTACTACTGGCTGTAGTCTCTCGCCTCTGGACAAAAAAGCCTCCGATGACGCAAAATGACGATTTTTGCGTCATCAGAGTTTTTTTTTTCAGACACACAATACAGAAATCTCTCGTCTCAGGAGGACATGAGGGAGGGAAGCACGGTCATTCGAAAATACTACCAGGTTTCTACTGATACAAAGCTTAATGCTAATCGGTGAAGTATCCCTTTAATTCAAAATATTGTATCATTCACATATAACATTTGATTTTCAAAAGAAATATGTAGGCTTTTACGGTATTGTTAAAATGTTATATACAGAGCCCCTAAAGGGACATAGTGATGGAAAAAATATGAAATGGGAGGAAAAAATATCAATGCTTTTGTGTTCTCTCACAAAAAGTTTTGCGTTCCTTCTAGAAACTTTGCGTTTGCTCACAAAACATTTGCAAAGTTTCTCGGGGAACGCAAACGCAAGGTTTCTCAGGCAAAATCAAATGCATTGGCATAAGTTTTCCTACCATCTCATATTTTTTTTAGTGGCTCCGTATTTTTATAAGTAAAACTTAATAGCCTCCTTGAAGTTCCTGTGAGAAGCAAGTAAAGACTTTATATTAAAAGTACCACCTATATTAGTATCAGTATATTAACAAACCAGTTTAAATTGCTCAGATAGGTTGGTATTGCACGTAGGCTATGTTAAGCACACAACGAGGTGAAGAAGTCAAAATAAATAATTTTTAATCATATAATCCAAACAAACATGCAGGAATTTTCTGAGCAAAACAATAGAACACTAACCACATAAAAAGCAAAAGATAACTGACAAGAAGAAACTAAAACACAGGGTCTCAACACGCAGGGGTTAACAAGGAAACCAAATGAACAACAGGTAAACTAAATCAATATAACCAACTGGCACACACTAGGAAACTAGGTCAACATACAATAACAGGGAAGAGGAACAGAACAGAACCAAAACACAACTTTTACAGGTATATTAACATTATATATAATACAGTTAGGAAATACAGTTTGTAAAATACAGTCAACAAAATGTCAAGTTATACATTTTCAACCCTATTTCTTATGGATTAGTTATGTATTGTGTAAATGTTTTGTTGTTTTCATTATTTCTCCAGAAGTAAATATTTGGTCATCATGTCCTAATCAAATTCTGATTGAGAAGATCCAGCCCTCTCTTACATCTAAACCTGCAGCTTTTATCATCAAATTAGCTTATGCCTCTGTTTTCTTCAGGTCCAGTAGCTTGCATCAGAACTGGCAGCTCTTTGATATAAGAGGTTTGAGATGTGTCTGCTACACTGAAGACTACATTTTACATGATATTCCAATGTGAGCTCACAGGTACAACCACTTTTTATCAGTAAAATGATATGAGTGAAAAGATGTGCTTGATATCTTGGGTTATATTCCAGCTTGGGGATCTACATTGATACGCTTGTTGACCACACACTCTGCAAGCAGTTAAACAGGAAAAAGAATTTATATATTTATATATATATAAAAAAAAAAAATATATATATATATATATATATATATAATATTGTGAAATGTAATTGCAATTTAAAAAAACTATTTTCTATTTTGATGTATTTTAAAATGTAATTTATTCCTAATAAATAAAGCTGAATTTTCAGCATCATTACTCTAGTCTTCAGAGTCACATGATCCTTCAAAAATCATTCTAAAATGATGATTTGCTGCTCAAGAAACATTTCTTGTTATTATCAATGTTGCAAACAGTTGTACTGCTTATTGCTTATGGATTATTTGATGAATAGAAGGTTCAAAAGAACAGCGTTTATTATACATTATAAATTTATTTTCTGTCACTTTTAATCATTTTAATGCATCCTTGCTGAGTAAAAGCATTATTTCTTTTTTTTTTTTTAAATCATACAGAAAAAAAATCCAAAAAATAACGTTAGTATATGATACAGATAAATATAATAATGCATGAGACAGTAACATTTACATTAACATCATATATATATACATTTTTATACTTCATATAAATTATATTGAATATACATTTTATGTTTTTGTCCTGTTTTAAATGTAATTTTTTTTGTCCTTGTATTGTTATCATTATGTTTTCTATGTGTCATCATCACTGAGGGGAAAAATGATTTATCAGTAGGCTACACTAGATTTTTATAGCATAGACTTTACACCTAGAGCCATAATAATCAAGGAGATCACTGTGCGATCTTTGTAGATAAGGTGGTAATCCTCACCACAGTAATTAATCAGTCTATTATAACTTTCCCTGACGTTAGCCACCGACACACAATACAACATAATTGCATTAACAATTAAATAGTGATACATTTATAAGGAAAGGTGTGTTATTGACGTAGAAGCAAACTTTTGATTCTGTGATTTATGCCTAAATTATGTTTACCACTTACTGTTAATCTTTTACTGTGCATTCTCATGTTAAGTTGAATTATACTCTAATACTAATATTAAAGATCATAGAGAAGGAGACGCTCAATGCGTAAACGTACCTTAGAAAGCCAGAGTCAGTCAGTCAGTGAGTAGTCAGGGATGTGTGTGTGTTTCAGGCACCCATGTCCTTGGGTGTTTAATGCGCTCAGTTACTGTTACCAAATGTTTAAAGTACACAAAAGACCTCCAGATAGAGCAACACAGGAATGTCAACAGAAATTAAACAAGTGCTTTTTTGTTGAGCTTGTAATTTGTTTCATCTTAGGTAAACAGCAAGGTCTATCTATCCCCTTCTGTGTATGTGTGTGGAAAATTCCGAACATTTTATAGAGATGATGGTCTAGACAGGTCCATTTTTTTCATGCATCATGTTTAACACTGTTTAGCAAAGTTGGACCTGTGGCATTTAGCCCATGTCTGTTTGCTTTGAGGTCAGAGCAAACAGACATGTTGACAAAATTCACTTTTAGCATTTAAACTTTAATCTTTTTCTTCCAGGAAAATAGACCAACAAAAATTGATGACTTATCCTTTTGTCCAATCAGATGCTCTCTAGAATGAAACTGCCCTTCCCCCAAAACCACTTACCCAATACCAATTAGCAAATCATGATTCACACAGTTATGTAAACTAAAGGCTATTGGTTCTTTAAAAAAAAAAAAAAGTGATGAGCCCTTCCATGTGCTCCACCCCAACTTCTTGTTTTAATAGAAAATACATCAACACAGGAAAGATTATATTTGACTCGCTCGGTTTTACATTACTCATAATGTGTCACAAACCTCCCCAAAAAAGTAGATAACAGAGCTTTTTTAAGTATCTGACCACAGTGACATCCCAAGAACAAATCAGGGTTAGCAGACTAATAAAGCACACAGAGACGCACTAAAATGTTATTTCCCAGGTGATTTATTTGCAAATATTAAATGTTCTTCTGCTTTAAGATTTTCAGTGATCAGTTCTTAACAAGAAATATATGTTTGTTTTATCAAAAAGAGATCAAATTCTTCTTCTGCTGTCCATACTGATGAACAGGCCTCCACGGGATGAACATCCTGTATTGTGCTGATTGGCATTTGCATCAAAAATAAGGCTGTAAAAATGAAAGCACTTAATGTTTTTTAACTTCAGTTATTTTGTTATTTTTCTAGTCCTCCCTGGACAAAGGTAAACGTCTCCTGACTCATTATCAGCAAATGAATAGGAAGATGATGACTGTTTTTCCCAGTGACTCTGAATACAGGGAGTTTTTTTCTCAGTTTGAAAGTCCATGAATAGCCTAGACATGGAAGAGAAACATTTGTTTGGTGGGTTGCTGATTTGAGTTATCTGATAATATAAAAGATCTGGGATGCTCACCAAATGTTGGTTGTCATAGGTCTCAATCAGGTCCTCATCTTCAGTAAATGGAAGTGGCTCTTTGTCATCTTGCAACTGTAAAATCTTAACATATATAAACAGTGTCTTCAGAATGGCATATTAACATACTACTAATATTCATTTTACAGTATGTAAACTGTATTGGGAATTTCTGTATGCACAGAATACTCAGATGAGCTGCTACACATGTCAAAATGTACACTACTGTTCAAAAGTTTGAGGTTGTAAGATGTTTTTTTTTTTAAGTGTCTTATGCTCACCAAGGCTGCATTTATCTGATACAGTAAAAACTGTAATATTGTGAAATCTTATTAGAACTTAAAATACGTTTTTTTTTTTATTTAAATATATTTTAAAATATAATTTATTCATGTGATTGAAAAGCAACATTTTTCTGCAGCTATTACTCCAGTCTTCAGCGTCACATGATTTGGTACTCAGAATGTCTTGTTATCCATGTTGAAAAAAATGTTGCTGTTTGATATTTTTGTGCTAACTGCGATACATTTTTTAGAAGAGGACGACACCGGAAGCCACGCACATTCAAGTTACAAATGCCTGCACCCTCTCTTACATTTAAAATAAGGTGGATGAACTGACAAGGAATTTACTAGCCACCTCCCAAATTTACATTACCACCAAGTTAGGCCAGAGCCATTAGCAGCTTCATTATGAGACAATTTACACATAGAACTGCTTTACACACTACAACATTCCCCATGTTGCAGAAAAGTATTTTTGCAGTAAGAACACAAAATATTCTGTCTATTCAGTCTCCTCTCAAGCTAAAAAATCGAATTAATGCTGTTCATTTTACCTTCTCAGCTAATGGATCCTGCTCATTTCCACTGGAGGTTTCCATCTTGATGAAGAGAATGGCGTGATGGACCGAGAGGAAGAGAAGGTCTCTGGTAACCTCCTCATCAAAGAAGGACAGGGCCTCCATTCTCCTGACAAGCTCACCTGTGACACGAGGACCCTTTAGGTTATTCACTGTTTCCAAACCTGCCATTATCAGGCTGGAGTTTGGCACAGCTTGTATCAACATGTTGTTATAGAGCCAGGCCTTACCATCACAGCCTGCGATATAGACGCTAACCCCAATTCGTAGGAATTCCTTTACGACCTGCGAAGATGGGAAATGACGAGTTAGCTACTACTTAAAGGAATACTTACAGCCATAAGGTATTTTAAAGAATGTTTCAAATGTTTTTGTCAATACAATGCGTTTCAAAACAACATTGGACCCCACTGACTTTCATTGTATGGACATTTGTGTTCTGCAGAAGATTGAAAGTCATACAGCTTTGGAAGGATGTGAGGGTAACCCTCAGATTTTGGCTATGCATTAATGAAGTAAAACCATGACAGCAAAGAGCAATAAAGATGGCGCACCAGTTTGAGAGACTTGGCTGCTACCACGTCCAGGAATGAGACGGCTGAGAAGTCCACGACCAGGCTGTGAATATGGACCCTGGGCACTGACACACCGACAGGCAGCTCAGACCTCCAGTCTACCTGGACCTTCACCTCTGAATCTGGCTGAGACGCCCCCTTCTGCAGCTCAGGACCCTGCTGGTTTTCAAAGGCTTTGTTTTCTACTCCCAGTGAGGCCACTGGTACCAAACCATTCTGTGAAGGACATCAGATATGGGGAAATCCAGAAGGTCAGGTCAGTCAAAATAGGCTTTAAATTGCAATGAATTGCTAAAAGTTTTAAACGTACGTGAAACGCACATTATTGCAAATACTTTGCTGAAAACTGTTTTGTGCAAAGTACCTCTGTAGCTTGTAGTTCTCCTTTTTTAATGAGCTTGTGGATCTTTTTCAAAGCTTTGTTTCTTTTCTTGAACACCTGCACTGCATCAAACCCCACCTGTAAGAATCACACCAAAAAAAAAACTTTACTAAGCGTCAAAGCACACCACAAACCACAAATCACGTCTTATACAGTTCATTTCAGATTTTCTGAATTTAGAATTTGAGCAAAAAGTAAACTTACCTCATCTCTCAACTTTTCTTTGAAGTAATCAATATTTGCAAAATAAATAGGAGATTTGCACTTGAAAATCTTAATCCCAGGAATTTCAGCAATCTGAAAATTTTGGGAAATACCTTGTTATTTTAGATAACCATAAGTATGAGTTGTAGTAAGTAATAAAACAAATAGAATTTTACATTTTTGTAGTCTTTCATGTTTTTGTAGATATCAGTGTTTGGGACATTTCCAAGGCTGGCACAGGAAGGGCTGAATTAAAACGAGAGAAACCAAGGTCTTATTAAGAATATCACAGTAATTATTCTCTAATAATTCTTGAACTTTTGTTAAATATTACAAAACAAGCATTTATATGATGCCCTTATTGTTGACAATATTTAAAATCATAGTTTGAGGTATATCATAAACATCAAGCTGCACTAATTCAGATGAACAGTTGTCACATTTCTCAAGAAATATACCAAACCCCCTGAAAGAAATAAAATAAAACAAAAAACGGTTGAATTTGCTTTGTCAAATAAAAATTTTAACCTTTTTTTTGTACACTGGTTGTGGTTGAGGAGAGACCTCTGATCCCATTTTAAATCTAAAAAAGTGCTATAAAATGCTTCATTCATTCATTCATTCAGTTCATTAATCTCAAACACACTTTAATGTCCTTACAACTTTGCTACTTACAACTGTGTTCTGACCACCACTGTGCCCATCTCAAACACCAGACCAGCCAGCAGGCCCACATCTAAACCCAGCACGATGGAGGCCAGGCAAGTAGCTATCCAGATGAGCTGCAGATGAATGACGATTCACATGCACTCATCTCAGACACAGACTGCTGGTATATAATCTCATTTTATACAAATAAACCAAAATGATTCACATGATTCGATTCGTTGATAAATATTATGACCTCAAAACACAATTAGCTTAGAGAAACTCTTGTACACAGTCATGCATACCTTAAGTCTTGTGTACTTACACAGTCTGTCCTGCTCTGTCTCCAGAGTACAGGCACTTCAGAGATCTGCATGAACATGCCCTTCAGGTTGGCTATAACAATGGCAGCTAGCACTGACTGCGGGACAGAAAGGGATGAGTTGCGTGATGTATTTTGGCTGTATTAAATGTTTTTTGTATTAAAATATTAGGTTCCTCTACTACACCTTCTGCAGAGGCTGAAGAAAGGGCCCAAGGGCCAAGATCACTATCATCACCATCAGAGCTGAGATGATACCAGCAACCTGCAACAATGAGAAGAGAGAACAGTTAAATCTGGGTAGTAGTACTGTATTTACACAAACACACACATTTTACCTGACTCTTCCCCCCTGTGCTTTCCTGTACTGCAGTCCGTGACAGTGCAGTGCTGGCCACAAAGCTTGATAAACATCCTCCGAAAATGTTGCTGACGCCAAAAGCTATCAGCTCCTAATGGGAATAAAGGTGTAGTAAGCCAGATCAGGTGGTTTATAATCAGTCTGTATCAGTTTGTTAGAATTAAACACTAGCAATTTACCTTTACACTTTGGAACAAAGGAGAAAAACAAAAAAGAAAAATCCTACATTTGAAGACCAATCACAAATCCGTATGCAAATACATTTAGAACTGACACCTAATTAGAATCTTTGAGGTTTTGTTTTGGTTACAGTTCTCAAAAAATTCAACTCTATGCTGCACTGCCGGGTTTAGAAATGATATCAGCCGCTGTTGCAAACTCAAATTTGTTCTATTCTGGCAGGTGAAAGTGACCTTAAAAGGCCAACTCACTGTCTCTCCCTCATAATTTCTCCATCTGTGGGAGAGTGTTGGGCTGACACTTATTATTATACTTCACACTCACACAAGCACCCTTGCAAATGTACTTCCCCAGTACTTGTTAATGGAACATTTCATGAAAGAAACCAACTAAAGCAGTAGTTCTCAGCTGGTCTTGACACATTCAAAGCACAAACCATTTAAGTGTTATAATGTACTTTACTTTGTATGACTGTATGGTTCGTTGCATTTTATTATGTGCTTTTAGCATTGTGGACCCACTATCCATCAGACAAAAGCATATTTGCAATGTCAGAGACACATTCACACACTATTTTTGTATACCTGGTTGCCATCAACTGTGTAATCATGTTTTGCAGCGTAGACTTTTGCCACTGAGACTGCAACTGCATAACCAACCACTGCTGTAGAAAAACTAGAGCCCAACATATTCCCGATAAGTGCTATATTTGGTGGCTGTGCCGGTGCAAACCTGTGGAGAAACAAGCAGACACAAAGTCAGTAGTTACTATAGATTCACACAACGGTTTTGTACACTGCACTTGTACTGTGAGCCTTTGTATTTATGCTGTCGTCTCTGATTGATGTAGGTAGGATGTAATAATAACCGTTTAATGTTATTATTGGACAAGGCTTTCAAACTGTCTGTCAGTGTCATTGTTCTGGAGATAACATTTCTGTTGAAAATCTTTACAGGGACAATAATAATAGTATGTCAATATAAAGTGACTGAATGTGCACCCAGCCCTCATCAGGAAGCAGGAAGTGCCACAGGATGTGCTCTTACCCCCTGGGGAGGCTGTGGACAATGCTGGCGCCGTACTGAGACTTCAGGTCCATCACATGAGAGATTGCAGAAGCTATCACTGTCTATCAGATCGAAAGAGTGAGAGGTAATGGCAATCATTATTTAAAAAAAAAAAAATCATCAAATGTCTGAGAATACAGGCTTAGTCTGTGGTTTGAGACTTTGTATAGGACAATTGTGGGAAAACTGTACATACCACAATCACTTCTATGGGAATCGGCAGTGGGATTTTATGCTGAAATTTTGTGTTGATCTCTTTCACAGCCATAACAATAAAGATTGTTAGAAATCCAGCGATCAGGTCTGCAATGTTCGTTTGGTTGATGTTCCTACCTACATCAATAAGAGTCTAAATGTGGAGATTTTTTTTTAATAATTCAATGTAATAATAATATCATATTAATACTTATTTTTATTTATAATTATTAATAATAATAATAATAATTATTATTATTATCATCATTAATTAAAATATCATTATATAAAACGTAAATGTTATGTAAATTGCCGAAATTAAACATATAGCAAAGCAAAAATTCACTAGTAAAATTTAATATGGAAAAAAAAAACTATTGGAAAAAAAAAATGAATATATATATATATATATATATATATATATATATATATATATATATATATATATATGCAAGTTCTGTAAGCTGAGATAGGTGTGTTTGTGATATTAATAATATAAAAAAAATGTAAGAGACATACATAAGCAAAGGAGAAGAATCCACTATGGTTGTGGGCAGGAACAGACAGGATGGTTTTAATCTGAGATATGAAGACATGAAAGGCAGCAGCAGTGGTGAAGCCGCCTACCAGTGGGTCTGAGAGATACCTGACTAGAAAGCCCACCTGCATCAGCCCCATAGCCACCTGAGAATAAGCAAAACACATTTGAGTTGCAGCACACCACCTTGATATTAAATGATAATACTGCTGTCTGATGCTTAAGAATACATTTCTACAAAAGTGCAGATTTCTGCATCACATTTTTTAATTTTGAATGTTGTGACTTTACCTGGAATAATCCAACCAACATTGTCATAGTACAAGCCACCATGATTCTCTGGGCCTCTCTGGCCTCTAGATCCACCTCCATTAATCTTTCATCTGTCACTGTCTCATTCACAGCTGTTATGTTCACTGAACGCAGAAAGTGCTCATCGGGCGCTAAGGTCAAAACTACAGAGCCCACCATCAGACAGGTGACAGGGAATGGACCTAAATGGCGTATAGTGGCAAATAAGAGAATGACAAGAAAACGTTGCATACTACTCTTACTATTTATTCAGTATGCACATATTCTATATGCATAAAATATGCTTTCTACATTTGTATACATCAGTGCACACTGGTACTGAATACTGTTCCAAACTTGAACTTCCATTATAAATTAACCAAAAGTAATGTTATATATGTTTTCTTGAATCAATATTTAATTGAATTTCTAACAATTAAGTAAAATTACAAGATGCTAACTGCATGCCATTTTTACAGAATAAAACATGCAATTTATCAAGATCACATAATGTAGTAGTAGCTACTGTGTTAAAGGTACAATATGTAACTTTTTTGCTTTAAAAATAGCAAAAATCACTGTTATATATTTTTTTTAGTTGTGTACTTACATTATCCCGACTGTTTCCAACAACTTTCAAACCAGGAGAAATTTGTAATTTAATTCGAAGAAACGTCACGTTTCTTTATTTCCGTTTTGTCGCCGTCAATGGTGTCATATCCGCGTTCTCCCTGGTTTCCACTCGTACTGCCATAGCAACCAGAGCCCTCTGATAGTAACCAAGGCGACAGACGTGGACCACTGTGTAGTTCGCAATGTCTATCTGCACGCTGTTGTTGTTTCGTTCAAACATTATGGACCATGGCAAGCAGACTTTGGATAAAAAAGGAGAACTAAAACGAGAATCAATATCAGCGCGGTGTTTTCGAAATGCCGAGAGCTCCACGTCCGAGACTTCGACCGCTCCTACATGTACTTTATTAAACAGGTGAGCACATTTACATAAAACTAATCAATGTTATATAGTTCAACAATGATAAAATGTTAGAATATGATCTGTATGTTATTCTAATGTTGATCTAGCTTACTGCTAGTCTCATACAGACAAACTAACACATCAATTTCAACACATTTAAATGCAGTTTAGTGTGATAGTGTAATGTTAGACCAAGTGAAACAGCGCTGCGTTACCTCACAAGTTTAGTTTGTCTAATAAACTGACCTGTGAGTAGTAATTCTGCACTTGCGTGTAGTTCGGTAGAATGAAATGTCCATATTCCTTTTATATCCGCGGGACTCGCGTCGCGTGTGGAGCTGATAGCTGTCTCTTAGCAATCCTGACCTGCTTCATATCACATGATAAAAACATTGATGTATTTACTCATCCATAAACATTATTAGATCGGTCGGCTTGACGTTGACGACAAGATCCATAATTCTTAGCAAATGTTGCGTCATCAAACTACGCCTTTGTTATTGTAAGAGGTTAGCGACCCCTAGCGCCGAAAAAATTACATACTGTACGTTTAAGCATATAACGCTACATACCGTATTGCATACTGATTTGCATTAAATGGTAAGTAGTGTGCAGTAAGCAGTATAGTAGTATCTTTTATTTGATACCACTTGAAAGATTTATTAATAAAGACATAGACCTACCCACAGAGATGTGTCTGGATGTTCCCAGCACAAAGTATGTGAGAATTGGAAAAAACGCAGAGTAGAGTCCATAGACTGGTGCTACAGAGGCCAGCAATGCATAAGCCACACCTGTTCAACAATAGAAAGCAATTACATCTTTAAAGTAGCATCATTACAGTATTAAGTTAATATGGTGTTTTGTTCACAGAGTCTATCTTACCTTGTAAGCAGCACACTAGACCTGTGCTGACTCCAGAGACAACGTCACTGGGTAACCATTGCTTGACTGGGTATTTAGGAAGCCATTCTAGAATTGGCAGAAGCCCCTTTATCTTCTGAACAGCCCATTTATCAGTGCATCTGTGGAAAATTCAATTAATATCACAATGCAGGTGAAAACACTAGATGTGAGTTCCACATTTACTCACCCGCAGGTTCTGCTCAGCCGTTCTCGTAAACTCTGGATCTCTTGGTCTCGTCTCTCATGGACCTGGTCAAAGACGCTGTTTGAGTAGATACGGCGTGACACGGGGTCATCTTTTTCATGAAAACACTCATCCATCATATTGCCTGATTGTTTATCTGTAAATTCTTGTGTGTTGTATCTTATCTGTTAGAGAAAAAAGCAGATTTATTAGATTTCATATTCATTCAGATTCATTTGGATTTGCTGAGGGTTATGCATTTAGTTTATTGTAGTTTTTCTACCTACCGTCACTTGTTCATTTTATTTCTTTCTTTTTGTAGGATGGCTAATCCAGATAAGAAAACACATAGAGGATCTCGTCTCTCCTGTGTCAAAACAATCTGATCGAACAGACCAAAAGAGCCCTTCTCCCTTTCTCTGGCAGTATTACCAGCTCTTTTAGGTCTGCACTAAGATCACTGAACCCATTGACATTAGAAACCCTTCCAGAAATTGGGGAGGGATCCAATCTCCCACTCTGAATGAGGAGGTTTGTGTCCACCAGTCTTTCCCTCACATTTGAGAACCGCAAGTACGAATACAATAGAAAACCTTATCTTGAAGCCTCTTATTCTTAATCAGTTGCACTATAATATCAAAACAGTATTGATGGTAAATGAAACCCCACATTTATTTAAGAGTATCTGAATAAATACATTTCTTGTCCATTGTTGTTTATACCAAAATACCTATTTGTATAAGTTGATTACGAAGTCTTACCTGTCAGTTCCAGTTTAGAGTTATGTCAAATTGAAATCCCAGTCAAGAAAGGGTGCATCTACTGTATGCCAGACGTCCACTTAAACATACATATTGTCCATGTCTATGAAGTCGGACTCTCTTAATGGGAGCAGCATCCCGTTTTTGTATTTATAAGCTGAGTTGGGATGTGGGAGGTGTATCAGGGTTAAGCACCAAGAGGAAGCAAAAGGGAATTACATCAGCGGCACACAGCATGCATCCTGCCAAGGTTGACTATCACTGCCAATCTTGTTTGTCTGTTACAGTAGTAAATGAGTGTGTATTTGTGATAGAAAGGGAGTGAGGGGGGTCTGGGATGTGTCAAAGGCGGGCTGGCGGGCTGGCGGGCTGGCGGGCTGGCGGGCTGGGGGGGGGGGGTTACATATGTACATTTCGACCAGTGCAGATGTGATTGAACACTCAAGAGAGAACAATATGATCTACGCACGACTCAATCTGACCTTCTTAGCCTCCTTAGTTTGTACAGAATGTCTAGATATGGCCAGATCTCTCCTCAGAACATGAGCCAGCTCTTAAATTCATAGTGTCTGACAATCTGTCAGTAAGCTATGAGTCAGGTTGATAATTTGACTTAAAAGAGTTGGTTAGTGAGGACGATTTTAAGCATCAAGCTCTTTTCATATAGGCATAGTACTTTTTGTAGTTTCTTAGTACACTTGTGACATCATGATGATTACTACAAAAAAATAAATTCAACTTATCCCTTTTTTTTTTATGTTAAAAGGTTACAGTGAAAACATTACAGTGAGGCACTTAAAATAGAAGTAAATGGAGACCATTTTTAAAAGATTTAAAAGCATAAATAAAAGCACTTGTATTAAATCATATAAACGTATGTATTATTTGAGCTGTAAAGATTTTTAAATTATTTTTCCAATCGTTTTAGGGTTTTATAGTTTACAGCATTGCGTTGTTGTTGTCAAAGTTGTACAATTGGCTATACCTACACTGAAATGTGTGATTTATTTGTATATTTCTCTATTGTGTTTTGTTTTTTCACCATACTAAAATCATTTTAACATGCATATTCTTTACAGTCATTTTGTAGCTTTACTTTTGGAAAAGGGAGTATTTTAACATTTATGGATTTACTTAATTGCCTCTCTATAACCCAGACTTTAGCCTTTTTAAAGAAAATGAGGAACTGAAAATTAATTTTGTGGTAGCCAACATTATGCCACAAATTCTGTCAAATGAGCCGAACTTGTACTGAACCCTTAATTTAATGCGACTTGCTTGCTTGTTCTATATATATCACGCATTTGGCATGCATGATAAAATGAAGTTGTATTTGATGTCACCTGATGTCTGTACTTGAGACTTGGAGGAAGTGTCTGAACTATAATTTGACATGTTATTCTCTCATGTCTCTCATGTGTTGTACATGTTGATTTTGCAGTTTTCTCTTATACTACCCAAGATCATAGTCTTAAAGAATAAAAATATCCACTTATAACTGATTTTATTTAAAAAATGATTGCTTAGATGAATGCTTCTTTAACACATTCTCTCTAGTGGTCCTCTCTTTATCATGCTATAAGACAGGGTTTCTCAAACTCGGTCCTGGAGGGCCACTGTCCTGCAGAGTTTAGCTCCAACCCTGATCAAACACACCTAGCTGTGCGTTTCTAGTGATCCTGAAGACATTGATCAGCTTGCTCAGGTGTGTTTGATCAGGGTTGGAGCTAAACTGTGCAGGACAGTGGCCCTCCAGGACCGAGTTTGAGAAACCCTGCTTAAGATCATGAGTCAAGAAACATTTTCGAATATATTTAGCTGATATTGCAGAGTAAACTATTTAATAACTCCCTGTATTAGCCTAGCTTCTTTGTAGCTTTATAAGGCTGAACAAACATGCAGTAGGCTACTAACAGATTCACTCCCACCTGAGCTGCATGAGTGAACCTTGACCAGAGATAGAAGTGCATCCACTCGCTACTTTTACACCCACAGAACACTTAACTTAACCCACTCAAACGTCCTATGCAGGCAGTGGGGGGATTTTGGGTTTTGAATCTGTTGACAAAAAAATAAAGAAAATGATTTTGTCAAGATTTTATTCTCCAAGAACAATCAACAGTAGCCTTTACAATACTACGTTTGTCAATACTTTTTTTCCCCCTCACAAGTGGATCATTGAATCATTCACTCAATTGATTCGTTGAACAATACTGAGTCGGTCATAATTTGCGTCTACACATTTACTGAGATTTACGTCTCTACTGTGATTTTACAGAAAAAAAGAAGAAGAAAAAGACATAACAGCCAAAATAAAGTCATAGTTTTTAACCAGATTAATCACAATTCTTAATCTCCCTTTCTCTCCTGGTTGTGAACTAGATTGTTTGACATGGCAAACTGAACGATGCTGGAATAATGACTGATTAGTTCTTTTCGTTTCAGTAAGATTTTCCTGTTCGTTCTTCCACTAAATTGTTCATTCAGTAGGCTACAGTTAGCCTTCCTTCACAGGACACACTCGAATCGTAGCTTACTTGTGTTACAGTTAGTCTTTGAAGGCAGGGAAGAACTTAAACCTCAGCGAACAAATAATATATTAAGTGACTCTGTCAGGTCTATTAGAGAACGATTTGTTCACTTAAAAGATTTATTCAAACCAAAATACCAGATGCACCTTTGTTTGTTTTTTTCGTTTTGTTATAGTTTTACATCGTTCTGACGCAGTGTATAACACATCTCAAACAGCTTCCTAAACTGTTAATTTGATGGAATCACTATGTTATGGCAGTTGTAATTCGTTGCCTTTTAGCCTACTTAAGAATTTAGAGGTTTTGTTTAT
Source organism: Squalius cephalus (assembly GCF_949319135.1). Lineage (NCBI taxonomy): Eukaryota > Metazoa > Chordata > Actinopteri > Cypriniformes > Leuciscidae > Squalius > Squalius cephalus. The sequence goes on from NC_137125.1 coordinate 41,294,281, forward strand.
TGTGGTAAACTCAGTTGCACTTGCGTTTTACTGGCGGTAGACTGTCCCTCCCACCTGGTGCATTTTACTCGGTACTCAGGTTGTGTTTTAAAATCTAACGAGCTTCCTATTTAGACAGCATTCTATGCATCATAGACGCGTTTCTAATCCTCCTCATAGCTGCGGTAGGGCTCAAATTGTTGCACGCGCCTGTTTTGCTCACAATGCTGCCTAGGTAGGCAGCTCACAAGGTTTTTTAACTACAGCCTACGTCTCAGTTCCGCAATTTAAAGCGGTATCTGTCTCAGAATGTGAGCAGGATGTGTCATTACTGGCGTTATGGATCTACAAAGCGAGCTGCTGAAGTCCATCTGGTACGCGTTCACGTCTCTGGATGTAGAGCAGAGCGGAAAAGTGTCCAAGTCGCAACTAAAGGTCAGACCACCTGTGTACCTTTGACTTGACTCGTGTTTCAATGTGTTGTTTGCTTTAACTCTATACACGAAAATGGCTACACTGTAAATGTTTTCAACATCTGTGATAGTTAATTCAGTGTCGTATTTTCTTATCAAGAGCTACATGATAAAGGAACAGCAGTCCAAATAAGTCATGCCATATTATCCATCTCTCTCTCTCTCTCTCTCTCTCTCTCTCTCTCTCTCTCTTTCACACACACACACACACACACACACTTACCTTCTTTTTGTTTTGTTTTTTACAAATATTAATGTCCCCAAAAAGAGGTTTTGACAGGTTTAGCCCACTTTTGGGTACAAAATACAAATACATCCTCAAAATATGGGTTTTATATATATTTTTTTTATTTTATTTTTATGGATATTGATGGGGGAATTTAATGGCATCACTGGTCTGTGAGTTTGAAAGTAAATACCAAAGGACGCAGTCAGCATGCAGACAGCTTTGACAGTCTTTCTCGTGTTTAAACATGTCTGTTTATGCTGAGATTTTAAGCAAAGGGCCGACCCAGGACATGTTAGAACTTGGACTGAGAGCATTTTCTGCAAATTTGTTCTTCTTGAGTGTAAAACTATTATTGTACGTTATATAAAGGTCAGTTGCAGATGCTGATTGTATGTCATATCAGAACAAGGTCCCATGATCATGTCAATAACTTTTATAACCAACTCATTTTACAGCTGAACAGTGACTCATCTTCAAAGAACTGACTTCACTTTTCTGTGACATTTTTGCAATTACTTCTTCCAAACTAGTTTCTAGGTAATTTAGGGCATGTACTGTATGAAGTCAGTTCCCCTCAAGTTCACATAGCAACATTTTTTTAAGTTGCTACATTCTTTTGGGGCCACTGTAAGATAGCTTAGTAATTTCACATTCACTAGAATAGTGTGTGTGGTCTTGTTTACCTACTATTGTGGCTACTGGCTGCCACAATGATAAAAAAAAACGTGTGCGTGTATGTGCGTGTGTGTACCTACCTTTGGTTGGGCCCTACGAGGAAAACGGCTTATAAATCATACTTGATGTTTGAATAAAAATGCAGAACGTTTTCTGTGAGGGTTATGTTTAGGGTTAGGGGTTAGAAAATATAATTAGCTCAGTATAAAACCATTACGCCTATGGAGAGTCTACGTAATGATATAAAAACAAGTGTGTGTGTGTGTTTCTCCACCAGGTTCTCTCACACAATCTCTATACGGCGCTGAATATTCCTCACGATCCTGTGGCATTAGAGGAGCACTTTAAGGACAATAACAATGGGCCAGTGTCCAACCAGGGTTACATGCCCTACCTCAACAAATACATCCTGGCAAAGGTCTGATAACTCTCCAGAATTACCAAAAATCTAAATTCTTTCATCATTTCCCTTGTGAAAAAGAAGTATACTTTAGCATACTTTTAAAAAAGGTATTACTGAAATAATCTACTTTAAAAGAATGTTTCAGGACAAATGATTGAATTTTATTTACAATAAATTGAAAATGTATTTTATTACATTTACATTAAATGTAATTAGTTGAATGTAGGGATGCTTTTTGACCCAAGGTAGAGCTTTAGAACATTTTTAAATGTAATTTCATAATTCTGTTGACTTTGAAATATGGTTAAAGTGTACTGTTGAGTGTACTGACAAGCATTTATGGTAAACTAAAAATATTTGAATATATTTAAATAGATATTTATTATTTAATATATTTGTATTTACACATTTAAATGGATATTTATTATTTAATATATTTGTAATGAAGTTACAATTTAGTACATTTAAAATATATTTACTTTAAATGTAATATCAAATAACACACTACAGTTACAATTATAACCAAGTACTTTACATGTACAGTACTTTAACATCAAAATAAGCGTACTTTAAAGAAAAATTATGAATACATAATGACTTTATTAATTTGACATTATTAGTTAAGTGTGTTAAGCAATATAGTACACCTAAGTGGCCTTTTATTTCATTAACATTATATCTGCACATACTAATAAACTTAAAGATTTAAAGAACACTACAAGTGCACATTCAGTCCAATTCTTTTACACAAGGGTTTACCTGATCTCATGTTATTTCAAATTCATATGACACTCTTTCTGCCATGAAACAAACGGAGAGAGTTCGGAGTGTTCAAAAGCCCCTTAAAGTGCAGTACATTCTGTAATATTTCTGCATTTGTGTTCCACACGGGTTTGAAATGATATGCTACTAAGTAATGACAGAATATTACATTTAAGGGAAACTATATCTTTAAGAAAAGAGAAATGCTTATTGCATTTTAATTTATTTGAATACTGAGCAATGTCTGTTGGCGAACAGTGTCAGGTAAAGTTTTCTTGGCTGCTTACACTGCTGTTTTAATTTACAGGCCACAGAGGGGACGTTTAATAAGGAAACCTTTGATGAGCTGTGCTGGACATTGACATCAAAGAAGAACTTCAAGCCCAGCACTCAGCAGCGCCTGTGTTCACAGAGAGACTGCTTCAAACTCTTCTGTCTGTTCAACCTGCTCTCGGAAGACCGTTACCCATTAGTCATCATTCAACCGGAGGTGAGAGTGAAAACAAGAAAGAGGGACAGATAGAGAGATAAGACAAGACATAGCTGCAAATCACCATGCTGAAATGATACACGCATATAACCAGACTCTGGCTGATATTAAAAATATTAATATAATAATATATAAATCTCCTGTTCACCAAAATAATACATATACCTCCAAACAGACTAACATGTTTTGAGGCTGGATGTTTTGTATGTTGAAATGACACCACCTAATGCTGGTTAGACTTTGTCCACACTAATAAAATGCCTAGTCTTATGTTTGTGAATGGCAGAAGTTTATGATGCTTAAGTGAGAACTAAAATAAGATTTGAGAATCTCACATTTTATTATTCAGATAGTGTTCGAGTGGTCTGAAGCTGCAGTATGGTGTTTCTTTTTTCATATGCATCTGTTCTAAGGAAGGAAGTGACATGATGATTAAAACTTCATATAGATGTGGTGGTTTCCTGGTGATAACAGGAGTCTAAAGTAGATTTTTATCAAGAAACCAAATTTGAGGATATGTCGTAACTTTCATTTCTTGCTGCTTTTTGTCATATGCGTTTGTGTTCTCTCATCTCATCCCATCATTTGGTTTTCTTCAACATAGAGCTAGCATGGTTTGTTTGAAACCCCTTGAAAATACGTTTTATTTTCCCTCTGTATGGGTGAATCTCATGAAACCAGTCAAGATTGTCATATTTAAAAGAAATAGATATTTTTATAGAAATGATATTTTTATATGGGATTAGTAATGTATTAAAGGTCCCGTTCTATGTGATCCCATGTTTCAAACTTTAGTTAGTGTGTAATGTTGTTGTTAGAGTATAAATAATATCTGTAAAATTATAAAGCTCAAAGTTCAATGCCAAGCGAGAAATTTTATTTAACAGAAGTTGACTACAAAAAACGGCTCGATTGGACTACACCCCTCTACTTCCTTCTTTAATGATGTCACTAGAACCGTAAACTCCGCCCACAGGAACACAGGCGTATTGATGGCGAAATGTCAACAGACGTGGTTGATGTTTATCTATAATCGGATACCGCAAAAGTTTAATTCGAAGTTGTTAGTTTGCTCTGTCCATTTCACCACGGACTGTTTTTCTAACTTGGGATAATATCAAGCAGACTTCTCTCAGCGTTTCATACTGACGAAGGGGGCAATTTCAACTATATTCCAGCAAGTGGTAAGTAGTGATTTAATATGGAAGTAGCGATCACTCTTCACATCGTTCGTTTCTCTTAGTAGGATGAAAATAATCTTACTTAAACTGTGATTAATATACAGAAAGCGATCAAAGAACAATCCCTTTCCAATCGCCCAAACCTGCTGTCGGTGACACAGCGCGAGTTTATCTGGACACTTGCCAAAACTCGTTATGAAATCAATGACGCTGTTACACTGCACAACGAAGCTCTTACTGTATTTATATACCTCATGTTTGCATTGGTGAAATCATTAGTGAGAGTGCAGAAACTGCGTTGCAATGATAAGATCTTTCACGCGATCAACAGACTGTCATCTGCTCAATGCTCATCATCACTGCAACCTTTTATGTGATGGTAATAGATCTAAATACTTAAAAAACTTCTCACGATTCGTTAATCCAGATAGCTGTAATAGTAAAAACGTATAATAGCTGTAATAGTAAAAGTTTTCCAGATAGTTCCACATGTAATGCCAGATATTTCATATGCAAGCATGTCAGCCAATCACAGCAGAGGGCGTTTACGCTGAAGTCTCACAGCAGACACGCCCCTTCAAACAGAGTGTTCAAACCAGGGAATGAAATCAGGCTAGGAAATATGCCTTTTATTTCTAAATTATAACAATTTTTGATCTAAAAAACATACTAACATTATAAGGGCACCCCTGGAAACATTATTAAATAATCAAAATAATCCATGGAATGGGACCTTTAATAATTTAATGAAAGAAAAAAGAAAAAAAGAATCATTAAAGTGCCCTTATTATGCTTTTGCGAATATTCCCTTTCATGCAGTGTGTAATGTAGCTGTCTGTGAATGTAAACGATCTGTAAAGTTGTGAAGCCGAAAGTGCACGACAAATAAATGTATTGTCTCTCAAAGAAGGAATCGACTCTGAACCGACTAAGAATCGACGCCATTGTTACTGTCTTTACATTGTCTTTACATTGTGTTCAGACTGAGGAAGCCTCCTGAGCTGAAGTTTATTTATGGTGATGGCCATTTTGTTTCCGACATGCGCTTTAAGCGGTAGACCAATCACAACAGACCGGGCCATCTGGCCAATCAGAGCAGAGCAGGCTCGCGGAAAGGATGGATTTAGAGGGACTGATTCATCCGACGAGTCGTTTGAGAATCATTGAAAAATGTGGTGATGTGCAATGTATATTATGAGAAAATGATTTTGAAATTTGGTGCATGTAAACCTGTTGTAGGAGACTCCAAAACATTATTAGGAACCTTTAAAATAGCATAATAGGGGCACTTTAAAATAGGGTTTATTTTCTTTATCCAGATATATAATATATGTGACCATACATGTTTTTTTGTGAGATTCATCCATGTCCTTAACAGCTCATCTGTAGCTGATGCTAACGTGTGAACTCTGTTAATTTAGTTGGAGTACCTGCTGAAGAAAATCTCCTGTACAATGAGTGTGGAGTGGGATGGGACATTATTGGAGGAATTTTTGTCCCAGAATGTTGATCTTCAGGACGGCATGTCAGTGTGGGAGTTCTTGGAACATCTGAGTGCAGGCCAGCTTTTTCATGTTGAGTCTAAGGAGGCCTTCAGTCTCGCTGTGGATGAAGTTTTCATGGAGATGTACCACAACACCATCAAGAAGGTGACTGATGCTTAGCGTGCAGCACACTAGGTTGATGCAGTATTATGAACTGGCATCTAATAATGGGAATCTTAGTAAATTAATGCAATCGTTTAAACAAACATCTGCCAACTACTGATTCTGTCTGATTCTTAGCACTGCAGCATGGTCCTTTACTTCCTGCATTGTGTAACAGATGGTGCAATCTCAAGTCAATCTTTTATCTCAAGTCTTTTAGTCACATTCTATCTTTTTCCTATTCTCTTTATCCATCAGGGTTACTTGTTAAAGAAGGGGCACGTTCGCAGGAACTGGCAGGAGCGCTGGTTTGTTTTAAAGCCCAGTAGCCTGACGTACTATGTCGGAGAGGACCTGAAGGAGAAGAAAGGAGAGATCCTGCTGGAGGAGAACTGTGTGGTGGAGGTAAATTAGCAAGTGTATTCCACTGTAAAATAAAGGTATCAGAACATTCTCATATCTCATAACTGTCATCACACTCAGAATCTCCCTGATAAAGAAGGGCGACGCTGCCTGTTCTGTGTGAAGACTCACATCAGGACCTATGAGATGAGCGCTTCAAACTTGAAACAGAGAGTAGACTGGGTACAAGGTGAGGAGCCATTATATGCAGCACTGCTGCTTTCTTGTCGAAGTGTCCTGGTTTCTTGAGCGATGATGTCCCGTGTTTTGTAGCCATCCAGACGGTGTTGAGATTGAGGGCCGAGGGTAAGAGCTCTCTACATCAGGAGCTAAAATTGAGCAGACGCAAGCAGAGAGAAACCCTTCAGAGAAGCCAGAGCAACCAGAGTAACAACAGTGAACCCATAGCAGTTGAGGCGTCGCAGCACTCCGCTTCGGAGCAGCAGGAGGAAACCGAGAAATTGGAGCAACACATCGAGAGCATCATTCAAGTAACCGATTTAATACTATCAGATTACTCTTACCACATCTGCAGTTTATAGCATGTTTACTGTGTGCAGCATGCAAATTTTGATATGCCTACATTTCCTAAAATGGGCACTATACAATATACTGAAGCATTGGTTTTCAAACAGGGGCCTTCAACACATTTCTAAGGGGGGCTTAAACATATTTAAATTAATAGAATTATTTTAATATATTAAAAGTAATTAAAATGCTACAAATAAACCACAACCATTGTTTTATTGAAGAACACAGTTATGGAATACAGAACATAATTCCAAAATGAATCGTGGTAATTTATTTAATATACTAACATTAAATAAATCAATATATTCGTATACAATTTTGAAAACAAGCAGCTTTGTCATAATTAAAAATGCCTCGTGATGATCATAAACCATAACCATGCGTGTTCTGTTTCACATACTATTTAAAAAAAAATAGTTGGATGTGTACAGTGTGTACTGTGCAGTATTGAGTAAGTAGTAAGTTAGTATTTAGTTCCAAACATAGCCTGTTACTTTGTCTTAAAAATAGTTTTTGTTCGCCAGAAACAGAGGGAGGTGGAGGCAAAACATAAAGAGGAAGAGAAGCAGGAGCGAGAGAAACAGCAGACAGTGCAGAGAGATCTGGAGAGACAGCTCGAAGAAACTAAAGAGGTGAGATAAAGAGCAAAAAAAACACGTTTTTTTTTTCTCCATCCTGTTTTGTTAATGTGTTGTCACACTACATCTGCTTCTCATCGCATATTTTAACACATTCATGCACTTGTATTACTGACAAATCCACATTTTCAGCTTTATTACTCCAGTCTCCAGTGTCACATGAAAAAAATCATTAGAAATAGTCCTTTAGAAATCATTTTAATATGCTGATTTGCTGCTCAAGAAACATTTCTTATTATTATCAATGTTGAAAACAGTTGTGCTGCTTAATATTTCTGGGGGGTTTTTGTTGCAGGATTCTATATCATAAATATGTATTTATTTGATATAGCGATCTTTTGTAACATTACAAATTTCTTTACTGTTCACTTTTGATTAATTTAATGCATCCTTGTTAAGTAACTCACCCCAAACTTGTAAATCAGTCTTCAAGATGCAACAACATTACAATGTTAGAAACAGTAGTGAATGTTAGAAAAGTTGTTTGTGTTGGTGCTTGCGTAGGCCAAGGAGAGGATGACAACTACATTGACTGAGATGGAGAAAGAAGTACAGCAGCAGAAGAAGAGGATCCATGAACTAGAACTCACACAACTTAAACTGGAGGAGGCGCTCAACGCTCAGATTCACGCCCGTTTAGGAGAAGACCAAGTCCGACTGGAATTAGAGAGGTACTGTAAATCTCAAATTATTTCATTTTATTCACACCATCCCCAACACATATGAAGACCGTTATATTAGGACAAGAAACACACTCTTAATTGTTTTCATTTACACCTGCAGGCAGCTTGCGGAGGAGCAGAACGCCCGTTTAGCAGAAGAACGAATCCGACAGGAACTAGAGAGGTGCCGCAAATCTCAAATTATTTCATTTTATTCACATTCCACACCATCACCAACACATATGGACAGTGTTGTATTAGGACAAGAAATGCACTCTAAAGTGTTTTCATTTATACCTGTAGGCAGCTTGCGGAGGAGCAGAAGAAACTTGCAGAACTTCTCCTCCTCCAAAGTCAGCTGGAAACTCCTGCTTTTAGGATTCAGGATGACACTCCCACTGCAACACGTCCCATCAATCAGCAACCAGAGGAGAGCAGTCAACACAACACAGAGGTGAGAGACAAGGCACAACTGGAGTTGGTGTGAAGACATAAAGATAGTAAAGGGACAGCATATATTGTCTTTTGTAGCGTTTTATATTTGAAAGACAAGAGTTGCGTCCCAAATGACACACTATACACTATGCACTCATGCACTATGTACTCAACCATGTAGTGTATGCATTTCATAAGGTTATTTTGTCATTCACTGTCGGAGTCTGATGCCCCTCCCCCTCCAGGTATTTAAAGTACACTTTCGCGTGCATCCTGTCACTTAAACTGCCCTGTCAATCATCGTGTCACAGTTAAAATCCTCTATTAAATCTAATTTAATTTCCTGCCGTTTCGGAGAGAAATGTAGTAGCACGTTCATCTGCCAGTGGGTCTTTCATGGAGACTGTCCTCATGTCCAATTTGAATATAATAATGCATTTAAAAGTTGAACGGACGTTGCTCAAATGCCTCTGGGCGCAATTGGATAGACCTAAAACCAATCAGAGCGATCGTCATTGTGTAAAGCCCGCCTCAATGTTTCTGATTGGTGCCGCGATTTCCAGGCCATGGAAATGGGCTTGAATGAGCTCTTTGCCAGACTACTTGCAGAGCAAATCTGAATTTGCCGGAAGTTGTCTGGGTTTTCCCAGGCTAGGAGAATAGTAATATTGTGAACTATTATAACAATTTAAAATAGCCATTTTACTCCAGTCTTTAGTGTCACCATGATCCTTCAGAATTCATTCTAATATGCTGATTTGGTGATTTAACAAACATTTATTATATTATCAATATTATATTATATTTTTGTGGAAAACATAATAAAAAAAATCAGGATTCTTTGACGAATGGAAAGTTCAGAAAAACAGAATTTATTTGAAACTAATCCACAGTAGTAAATAAGTTTCCTCGCTAAATAAAAGTTTTAATGTTTTTCCAAGAAAAAAAACAAAAACCTTACCCTAAGCTTTTGAATAGTAGTGCATGTCATCACAGATGACGTCACACCAAATTGGAATATACACAATTGTCAATAAGATTTTGACCAAATTTGGACTTTTTGTTGTATTTTTCCTTTAAACAGGCTGTTTTGCTACTGTATCTTTATGTGTTAATGCCTTTTTATGATTGGCTAAAGTCCATGTGCCTGTGCAGTTCACATAGTGTTTCAGATCAGGGCAGGTCTGAATGAGCTTCACATAAAGCAAATAGCTTTTATGATTTAACGCAAGGATTGCCTGACTGGACTGCCCCTATTCTAATTACAGCTTGTTTAGTAGTTCATTAACAACTGGCTTTTATTGTATAAAAGGAGGCACCTATCCATGAATCGACTTCCACTGCAGTACCACCCTGCATCCAGCAACCAGAGGAGTGCAGTCAACACAACACGGAGGTGAGAGATTAGAAAAGTGTAGGACTAACTAAAAAGGGCTATTTGAGGGCTACGTGAATGACACCTCAAATCATGTGCTATTACTTTTAGTGTTCAGACTTTCGAACTATTTCTATACAGAGAGAATTGATGAGTCAGTCTACTTCCACTCAGATGCTGAAACACTGGACAATTCAGCTCAACCGCCTCATGAAACCCATTGCACCAGGAGGTAAGATACAGTCTCACTCAAATATTTTTATGACCCGAATAGTGTTCGGTTGTCACGTGAGAATGAAATAAACAAGATGCGTTCTGTTTGATCATATCTGCACAATCATAAATGCCTTTTACAATCATTGTTTTCTGTTCCTCTGCTTATTCACAGACAAAGTCGAGCATCTGCCAGTAAAGAACACCTGTCCCAGACAGGGCCAGGCCCTCACTAGCACAGAGTTCATTACTAAGGTTCAAACAGGCGTCGGTCAAGAAAAAGGAAATGGTTACAGCCCATCACCACCAGAAAAAGAGGAAGAATAGGGTTCCTAAATCGGTGTTCCTACTGTATATGTATAATATTGTACATGTTTTGTGCAGCAGGCTTGCCCTGTGTGTTTGAGTTTGGCTGCAAAAACACCTCACAGATCATATATGTACATACTGATCAGCTTGTTCATTATGTATTAAGTAATATGCACAAAATGAATAGTAAATATAGATTAGCAGCAGTCAGCCAGAGGCTTTTAATTCTTTAAATCAGCATTTTTGACTGTCCCATTTCAAGGCTCCCCATAAACTATATTAATATTAAAATTCCAGGTTAAACATTCAATAGCTGAATGTTCTTAAGTATTTACACTCAATTTAGATGATATTTCTGGTTATTTGTGATGAATATTTTTTTTTTACCTACTAATAGCATTTTCTCAGCAATTTCTGCCTAATAAAATATTTAAGAACTTGACATAACTGGGAAAAAAATGTATATTCATTATAAAAATATTGTATTTATCCCTCATACTGAATTTCCAATACTGTGAAAATCCTGGTTTATAAATAAAAATGAGGGAGCAAATTAAAATGAGAAATATGTCAGCTTATATCTTTTTTTCTTTTTCTTTTTTTTTTTTTTTGTTATTTTAGCTTATTTAATGCTTGTTTTGTCTAGGCCCCCTTGGAAGTTCAGAACCCCTTGCTTTAAATAATAATACACTTCATTCACAATCAATTTTGTGTTTTTGTTACGGTGTGTAATTCTTTGTGTGGTCAGTAGAGGGGGCGCTTGTTCTGTGGCTGTTGACAAACCAAACCAATCAATAGATTTTTTTCCCTCTCTTTCCTGTCCCCTGCCTTATAGATCAGGGGACAGGATCCAAAAAGTCTGAGAAGCCAATCACCATAATTTTTTATTTTGCAAATCATGTTTTTAAAATGGACTGACCATGTTTAAACAATTAGGACACCCCCTTTTTGCTTAAAAGTGAAAAGAATCATGCAGTCTATTAATAGATCCGTTGAGGCCAGCAAGAAAGTACAGTTGAGTTTGTGGCTTTGAGGCTTCTGTTGAGAATGAATAATGGTTCTCTCTGTTAGTTTTGGGTGGTCATCAACAGACTGACTGTAAATGATATTTTTGAAAAGTTGTGGCCGTGATTTTTCCAGATACGGATCTTTTTCCCTTATGGTTTGGAGGGTTTCTACCTGTGGGTGTAGAGATTTGAGGTTGCGACGAGAGGAATTGTCAGGTCCAGAGATCAGGGAAAATAAAATGCAATACTTAAGCCTTTGTTTCACTACTTTTGTAATAGTTGGATGTATCCATCTGCCATTTAACAATTTAATCCGCATATAATCTCATTATGCTCGTTTTTTTTTTGTTGCCAAATTTAAAAGGAAGTTCACTGAAAAGTAACTAGCCTTCGTGGAAGCCTTTAATGGAAGTTGCAACAGATATGTTTTTTTTGTATTGTGATATACAGAAATTATTCAACCTTTATCAGGTTTATTGGCATTTTTTTTTACTTTCAGCTGTTTGCAATGAACAACTCAAACAAAAGTAATTGAAATAGCTCAACACAACAAATGTTTCAAGTGGTTTCCTCGAATTCAACTGAAAATGCAACTTTTAATGACTCCTGCACTCAAAATTATTAAACCCCTTCATGGCAGGCATCTTTAGTACTTAGTAGAACACCCTTTTGCTGTTATGACCTGCTGCAAACGAGATGTATAACCAGAAACCAGCTTCTGGCAGCGTTTCTGAGGTATCTTAGCCCATTCCACATGAGCAATGGCCTCCAGTTCAGTAATATTCTTGGGTTTGTGTGCTTTAACCGCTTCCTTCAAATCCCACCAGAGATTTTCTATGGGGTTCAAGTCAGGTGACTGTGATGGCACTGTAGAATCTTCCTTGACTTCTTCTGCAAACAAGCCTTGGTGGAATTTGAGGTATACTTGGGATCATTGTTCTGTTGGAAGGTCCAATGGCACCCAAGCTTCAACTTCCTCACTGATGGCATGACGTTTTCTCCTAGGATTTCCTGATACTTCAATGAATCCATCTTGCCTTCCACACGCTGCAGGTTTCCAATACCAGAGGATGCAAAGCTGCCCCAGAGCATCACCGAGCCCTGCCATGCTTAATTGTAGACAGTGTTCTTTTCAGCATATGCTTCATTCTTCTTCCTCCAACACACTGCTGATCCATAGGGCTGAAAAATTCCAGTTTCATCGCTCCACAGAACAGAATCTCAAAACTTCTGTGGCTTATTTATTTGGTTTTGAGCAAATTGGAGCCGATTTTTCCTGTGCTTTTGGGTCAGTAGTGGTGTAGTACGTCTTGAAATTTTTGGCATGGTTTTTCTGAACCTGCCTTCTCAGAAATCTGGTTGCAGCCATTGATAGCTTCCTTTTTCTGCCCTTTCCAGGTAGTGTAACTGTTCCTTTCACTTTGAACTTGCGAACTATACTTCCAACGGTGTCTCTAGGAACATTGAGTCCCTTCGCTATTTTTTTGTATCCTTGTTTGTGAAAGGCGATGATATCTTGTCTTAACTTTTTGGACCATTCTTTTGACCATTTATCTAACATGCAGTCAAACATACAAACCTAGCCAGATCAGATATTACATGTGTTCTAGCTCAAGCACACCTGGTGCAACTAATGAAGCTGTTGATTAGTTGCATCAGGTGTGCTTGAGACAACACGTGTCTTGCAGATTTGTGCTGTTGTGAGGGATTCTATTCAGGGGGTTGAATAATTTTGAGACTGCAGAAGTTGAATTTGGGGAAAACACTTTGCAACCTTTGTTGTGTTGAGATATTTCAATGACTTTTGTTTGATTTGTTCAATACAAACAGCAGAAAGTCTGTACATTTTGCCAATAAACCTGATTTGCAATGGGGGTTGAATAATTTCAATTACAACTGTAAATCTAAGTAAAAATGGGTTATCAAAAATGTAAGGTGGGGATTTAGGTTGTTGATTGGATGGGGACAGATCTGAATGCCAGCATGCAGTCGATTATAAGAAAGGGGCAAGGTTTACACAGATTAAATGATTGGTGAAGTCTTGCATACATCACTAGAGGCCAACTTTCAATCCCAGAAACTGGGGTGGACATTTTTGTTATTTTGTTGAGACAACAGATATTTGAGGTTGTTATTAGGGCCTTAAGGCAGTGCAACTTGTGCCGCATGAGGCCCCGTGGCGAATGGCCTTAGGGGGAAATGGATCCCAATTATACAGTAATCACATCATAGAGCATTATAATGTGTCTCCTGCAAGTCTGTCAATGAAAGCAATACTTCACTGCACCCAGCTGCTTCCCATGAGGAAGTGTTTTATGAGAACCATATTAGAGCAACACACATCCACTTCTATAATATTTCTGCAAGCGTTTAGCTGCCGTGCAAAGTGATCATTGATTTAGCACATATTTATCTGCTCAAGGACACCAGATACATTTGGAGTGGTGGAGGGGAACATTTTCGGCTGGCCCTGTAAGCCATTAAGCACAGTAGATGCTTTCAGTTGGCTTCTGTCTCTCATGATCAACGACTCTGTTTTAGGGTCTGGTAGCGGCAATACCCCATTTATGTATTAGCAGCGGGTCCACCCTTAACCCGAGGATATATGTCTGATACACAACCACCTGTAATTATATTCTTCATGCAAGACCAACTTCCTTCAGTGCATTTCCCAGGCCAGAAAAAACACGAGATGAACCACAGAATGGAAAGCCAGTGACCCAAAATACTCTGGCACTTCTGGAGATTCAAAGGGGAACTCGGGCCTTTTGTTGTTTCAGCTGGAACACTTGTCCCCACATCTTGTTTATGAAAAAAAAAAAAAAACCTGGAACGATTGATGTCAAAGTCCTTTGAACGTTTGATTCAGATGAATGGGTGTCAGATGGCCTGGCTTATAATGGTCCGGATGATCTCATTCTTAAAAGGGGACATCAAGAAAGTTACATCATGTAATAATGTTTAGGCATCATCACAAACATTCGCCCTGCAGATCAGATTCAATCAGCATAACCTTCACATGGTGTTTTTCAGAGGAGCACGAGTGATGGCATAAAATCAGAACTCAAAAAATGTATTCGTATGTCTTTGGATCCATTCTCTAATGCCACAATTTCATAGTCAATGTGCTGTTTCTTAGCATAGCGATAATATAATTTGAGGGTAATTTTTTGCCTGTCCCAGTTCTTGATGATCCTTTACTGTATGGAATAATGGAAATGATTCAGCAATGTCAAAATTGGTATTCATTAAGTGGTCTATTAAATTAACATTCAATGAATTGTAGCAAAAATCTTTGGTAACACTTTAGTTTACAGTGTCCTTGTTACATATGTTAGCAACATGTATTAACTAGTCATAATGACAAATTAAGCATAATAACATGCAACTAACCTTAAAGCCCTATCTATCTATCTATCTATCTATCTATCTATCTATCTATCTATCTATCTATCTATCTATCTATCTATCTATCTATCTATCTATCTATCTATCTATCTATCTATCTATCTATCTATCTATCTATCTATCTATCTATCTATCTATCTATCTATCTATCTATCTATCTTTTTCTGAAAGCAAAGGCTACTTTCACAGAGACTAAGAGGGTTTCTCAAATACAGTTCAGATGCTCGAATGTTTCTTTCAACTACAGTTTATAGACTTGAAAAGAAAATTAGCAAAAATTACAAGCAGTATTAGAATATTCACGTCGTAAATTCAATATTTTGCTGTCTTTTATTTTGAAACCTCGTGCAGCCGGTAGGCGGAAGTAAAGGTCTATGTTTACTTGTGCGCGTGTTGATGGCAGCCTCCAGACAGTGACAGCATGCAGAACATAAACCGCGCGCTGTGTGAAATTGAAATAGCCACAGAAAAACTTACAAACACCCATCTTACAACTTTGCAAAATGTGACGAAAGCTTTACGGGATGAGCAGCTCAGGTATCAAAAATTGAACAGAAATGTGTGCGTTTAAGTTATTGTGTTAGCAGAGAATGTTCGTTCCATACATTTCTACATGGACTATTGCTTATAATGATATACAAAACACCCTCTTAGTCTCTGTATCATCACCACAGCAACTTGCACATAAACCAGTTTCTAAGACATGCATTAAGAGTTTGTGCTGTTTTGTTTCAGGAATAGTGTTGACAGGGAGGCTCTTGGAAACCTCCATGCAGTGCTGTCAAGACTTGCTGTGGATGTTCATCATTTGACTGAGGAGATGGATTCACAGGAAGAAGGAGGATCTCTGTGCCATAAACTCACTGCAGAGTGTTTCAGAGCGCACAGAAATGCCTGCGTGCAGTGCACTGAAAACCAGTGCTGTCTGAGGTAGTGTACAGTGGAGTCCAAAAAGTCTGATACTGCTATAACAGTAGGATCAATTTAGCATTTTTTAACTGTAATACTACAAATTTCATTTCAAATTAAATCAGTGGCATAACAATTTGAGTAAAAAGCGAACATTTAACCACAATGTGATGTCTAGATAATAGTATAATAACAATAATATATTTTATTTATAGATGCCTTTCATGACACTCAGTTTTATTATATTATATTGTATTATATTATAAAGAAATAAAAATCAAATTTCTTAGTATTTTATGTCCCCAAATTAATGACAGCAGCACTCGAGCTGCATGAACTCTACTAGTTTGTGTAATACCTGTGCTGCATCCAAAATCGCATACTTCCCTATATATAGTATGCGAAAAACAGTATGTGACAAAAGAACTATGTCCGAATTCACTGTACTCATAAAAGAGCAGGCAAAAAGTACCTAGGTGACCTACTTCTTCCAACGAGATTCTGAAGTGTGCATATGATGGACATTTTACTATCCCATGAGGCCACGAGAGAGGATTTATCAATGACAGTGAGACGACGCAACTGACACATGAAAATGACAACATGGCAAATGTAGTATGTCCAGATTACATTCATACTACACTACTTTTTCAGTGATCATGAAGTAATTACTAATTCAAAATAAGTACCTACTCGAGAGTATGTGATTTCAGACCCAGGTTTTCCAGCATGATTTGAACATCTGACCTTCTATACAAAATCACATGATCAGTGCCACAAATTTGATTAATGGCATATAAATATTACAGATATTCTTCATTATGTCATAACTGTGATTTATTTATTTATTTTAAATCCTAGGTTTTCTCAAATTTTCAATGTGTTCTCAGACTTATGGACTCTGTTTATAACATCATAATCGTTATTAGTATGCCTGTGGGTTTTATAGCAAGTAGAAAAACCTTTTTATCTTCACAGAGATCTAGGCTCCATCAAGCTGTCTTTTGAGATTTTGGCCGAACTCCTCAAGATTTCGTCAGGAGGTTCGAATGATATTTATGATGGTGGGTTTCAAGTGTTTCAGCTCCATCTAAAAGATCTTCTCAGTGAGATGGAGGGTAACGGGTAGAAAAATCTGTGTACTCTCTCTCTCCTTTGGCAGCAATTCGATGTGGTATTCAGTTTCTTGGTAACATTGCTGTTGGAAACCAGCTCTGCAAAGATGACATCTGGGAGCTTGGTTTCCCGCACATCTTTTGGTGAGTTAATTTATGGTCGGATGGCCGCTGATGCATTTCTTATGATGTCAGTTAAACATGTGTTCACTGTTCGTTTAGTGATATATGCCACTGATCCACGTGCCACTTTTGTGTAATCGCTTCTTATCTCCTTCAAGGGACCTTTTGGAGTTCCCAGATGAGAAAGCTGTGTCATACACGTGTATGGTGATCCACACTTGTCTGGATGAACACAAGACAGAGCAGCTAGTTAAAGACACTCAGCAGTTTAAATTGTCCCTGAAGATTATGGACTTGTGCAGGACGTTGCCTGATGTGGACTGGACGTAAGCTGTGTTTTGTTTTAAAATGTTTCCATTGAGACAAATTTGGAACAAGGTCATCTGTCATCTAGATCTATTTCATATCCTGTTTTGGTCATAATTACTCTTCTTACAGGGTCTTTATTGCTACACAACGTTTCCTCAAGTCGTCAGAGCTTATTAAGATGATGTACACTGAAATGACCAATGAAGCAAGGTAAAAACTCTGTTATTCAAATCAATTATTGCATGAAAATGAGATGCTTGTATCTAGGTCAATGCATCACAATACTGAGATTTAACTCTTGGATGATTTGAGAGTGTTTATTTATTTATTTACTTATTTAAACTCTTTGTTACAAATTCTAGTGAGCTGCATAACTAGACACCATTTTAGTCAACAGGCTGTTCCATATAATAGGCAGCCTTTTAAATGACACATTTTTAAATACCTAAAAGGTAACATCTCATTCTTCATGGATGAGGCAATCCCAGAATGCATTGCGATGAACTTAGCTATGCAAATAGCAATTATAACACATCAAAAGAAAAACATTACATAATTAAAAATACACTTTTTTAACACAATTTTGTACTTTCGGTGTACAATTATCTATTAATAATATTCAAATTAATTCCAGGCTAATGAGGTTCCATTTTGGTTAGGATGCTGCCTTAAAAGGTAATTCCCTATATAGACAGCAAGACAGCTCACTAGGGTCTGGAACAGAGTCAGACCATCACTCTGAAAGCACAGTAAAATGGGCCATAAGAATTAATGTATCTTTTTAAATAAATAAAGTTTTCACTGGCAACAATTTTGACATCAATACCATGGGGAAGAACTGCCAGATAGATATTTAATATTATCTCATAATTTGGCAGCAGGTATATTAGGACCTTTAAGACCTGACACACAGACCCATTATACTGTTACACGTGCATTTTCTTTCTCAACTGTTTACGTTCACTTAAAACATATGTGAATACTTACCAAGACCAGCATTTTGACATTATTTTGTGTGTATTTGACTGTTTAGGCGTAATAAGCAGTGTAAAAGAACTAAATTTAGTTCTGAGAGGCGGCTGTATGTGCGTGCACTTTGGGTGTAAACACAAAATCTGCAGGAATAAGTAAAATTATGGGTAATGCGCAATCCCACGCCGAAATTCAAACCTTGTAGCACCAACAATATTAATCCAGAGCAAATGAAACGAGTGAGAGAGGGGAGGCTGGTTTGTGTGTTAACTCACTGTCGGAGAGATGAGAAAGAGAGAAAACGCAGCTGGTATCGTGTATCTGTTCTGTGAAAAAAATGAGTATTAGATATTTTAAGTATCGATATGTATTGAAAAATCTATATTTTTGACTTAGTTTATTAATTCAGATGGCTTTTTAATAGACTAAAATTGAAAAATGTATATATTATATTTAAAATTCAACCCGCCAATGTGGCTAGTTGGAGTGACTACATTAGACGCCACTGCTGAAATCCACCCGCATTTGGTGTTAAAGGGTTAGTTCACCCAAAAATGAAAATTCTGTCAGTAATTACTCACCCTCATGTTGTTCCAACCCCGTAAGACTTTCGTTCATCTTCGGAACACAAATTAAGATATTTTTGATTAAATCTGAGAGTTGTCTCACTCCTCCATAGGCTTCTAAGGGACTGAAACTTGCTGGCCCAGAAAATGTATTAAAGACATCGTTAATATAGTCCAAGTGACTCCAGTGGCTCAATCTTAAGTTTATAAAGCGACGAGAATACTTTTTGTGCGTGGTGACGTGCAACGTGCACGTGGTGACGTGCAACACAGAAGCGCTACGCTTAAACACTACGTGATAAGACCCGAGGCCCAGAGAGAAGGAAATGAAAAGTGGAATAAAGTCGTTATTTTTGTTTGTTTTTGCGCACAAAAAGTATTCTCGTCGCTTTATAAACTTAAGATTGAGCCACTGGAGTCACTTGGACTATATTAACGATGTCTTTAATACATTTTCTGGGCCAGCAAGTTTCAGTCCCTTAGAAGCCTATGGAGGAGTGAGACAGCTCTCAGATTTAATCAAAAATATCTTAATTTGTGTTCCGAAGATGAACGAAGGTCTTACGGGGTTGGAACAACATGAGGGTGAGTAATTACTGACAGAATTTTCATTTTTGGGTGAACTAACCCTTTAATGTCAAGCCCTGATTATATGTGTTAATATTTTGTGTATGTAATTGAATGCTAACAGGCTCACGCTATTGGAGCTGATATTAGCGCAGCTTAGTGTTGTTGAGGAGAAGAAGGAATGTTTACTGCCTCTGAGTGTAGCTGAGTTCCTGGCTTCCTGCTTCACTCATCACTGCAGAGCTGTTCTCACTCTGAGCTCTGAATCATCAGATGACCAGGTCGGTTTTTTCTGCTATGCCCATACTGCACCTCTTCATGTTAGTAATGTATGTAATAAAGAGTATTGGGATCATATCAGATCACGGTCAATATTATGCATATTTTTATCAGTAGAAATTGGATATTTATTGTCTTGAGATTGGATAGCTTATTGTGGGAGTCTCTTTTTCATTTCATATTGGTACTGATTATTGTTTTTAACATGTTCAATTGTTTTAGTAGTATAGTATAGATTGTTAATATCTGCCATTTATTGAATAAAGGCCACAACATGGAAATAGTTAGTAAACATAGTTTAACCCACCATTCAAATTTTTGGGATCAGTAAGATTTTTATTTTAAGAAATTACTGGTAATTATTTTATTCAGGAAGGGCATATTACATTTATGTGACAGTAAAGACATTTATAATGTTACCAAAAATTGTATTTCAAATAACTGCTGTTCTTTTGAACTTACACAGAAAGTGTTTCACATAAATTCAGCTTAATTTCATATATATATATATATATATATATATATATATATATATATATATATATATATATATATATATATATATATATATATATATATATATATATATAGTATTAAAATACAAAACTGTTGTTTTATATTGTAACAAAATTTAAATGTTTTTATTGTATTTTTTATCAAATAAATACTGCCTAAGAGCTGTAATAAATAAGCATAAGAGACTTTTTCCAAAAACATCACAAAAATCTTACTGACCCCAAACTGTAGTGCACACTTTACAGATGATATACTAAGCCTAGTATTTGTTTTGCATTTGCAGGCGGCTATGGTCGTCATCAGGCTTTTAGACATCCTTTGCGAGATCACCTCTGACTGCAAAGAGTTTATGGCCCTGCAGGATCACTCTGGCCTTCTGAGCACAACAGTTGGTAAATGCGGAGTACTGGCGTAATGCTTTTGCTTTTGTTGGAGATAAAAATCCTAATGCATTCTTAATGTGAATACACAATTCTTTGCCATAAAATGAAGATGCAAAATATTTGTTTTGGGTACAACTGCTCGCTTTTAAAAAGTCTCTTGTCTTGAAACGTTGCTGAGCTCACTATCCCTCATACTGTTCGTTTCGCAGATGATAAACTAAACTGAATCATTTACCACACACCCCTATAAGCATTTCCCACCTTTCACATTTAAAACACAAAGCAGCCATTCCTGTGGGGTGCTGTATGAAACCGACACCTCTGACAGGTCACAGCTCACTGAAGACAGACACAATCTACATTCTTCATAGACTCTCCTGTCATCCGTACAGCTCTGATGTCACACCTTAAGCATGGGAGTTATGCCAGCATGCATTTTTCTCTCTCTCTCTCTCTCTCTCTCTCTCTCTCTCTCTCTCTCTCTCTCTCTCTCTCTCTCTCTCTCTCTCTCTCTCTCTCTATTCTTCTCCTTGTGTAAATTCTCCTTATATCTTCTGTCGTTCCCAGATCTCTTGAAAGATGTCCACTTACTGGGCAAAACCAGTAAAAATGTGTTCACTGCAGCACATGATTTCTGCTTGACGAGGCCAGGGGGCGCCGACACCCACCCTGCCATCAGTTTCAAAGCTCATCTCATTCGGCTCATTGGTAACCTGTGTTACGGCCACATTGTCAACCAGGACAAGGTACTGCACACAACAGTTCCTGGAAGTTATTGTATATATTTGTGTATGTTTATGGTGTATATGGTGTGTGTATGTATGTATGTACGTACGTACGTACGTACGTACGTACGTACGTACGTATGAATATATATATATATATATATATATATATATATATATATATATACATATATATATGTATGTGTATGTATATATTTTTTGTGTATATATATTCTTAGAAAAAAAAAAAAAAACTTGTACGATTTTTTGAGAGAGGGCTCGAGACTTGTAATTTTTTCCCTGACTCCACCTTGCTTGCAATTCATCAATAAAACAGAACTGATTGATAGGTAAGAAAAACTGAAATAGTCAATGTGATTGCCAAAGGAAGGAAGTATTTAGCAAAAATCTTGGAAATCATCTTTAAAACTTCCCCTCCTGCGATTTCTATGACTCGTTGGAATGTGAAGGAATGTGTTGGCAATGAGTGATGAAACTAACGCCATAGAGCTTGCAGCCAAGTCCAGTAATGCTCTGATCAACGGACGGCACAACCCAGTCGTGGTAAACACATTAACAATACTGTGGTTTAGAGCCTTGCGCGCTGTCCATCAACCCAGGCCTGGGCTTTTTTGTTTGTGGAAGCTCCCTCCTTGAAAACTAATCAGGGGATTAGCGCTGGTAGATAAAGGCTTGAGAACCAATCTGAATTTCATGCTTGTATCATCTAATTTCTTCCCCAAATCTCTTTACACTTTGTTCCCCTTCTCCTTTTTTTCTTTTAAATGAATTCCCTTGTAAGCAGCCTCCTGCCATGGAGGGATTTTCATCCTTTCAGGTCTGTCCCCTTCAATCAGCACAGAGGAGAACCTAGTACCGGCCTTCCTAAATAGGGTCAAAGCACACAACTGAGAGTTCAAAGGTCAAAAAACAATAGCCAGTCTCCCCCAGCCTGCCCCCTCACTTTTTGACCAAAACTTGTGAGCACCTTCATTGCCTACTGCTCCCTTTGCTACTTTCTAATGGGTTGTTCACACAGAACGCGTTTTTTTGTCGCGTCTCGCACTCGACACGATGTTCTAAAAACGTGATGCTCAAGTTAAAAAAGTTGAACTTTTAATAAACGTGTCCATAGACTATATTACACTATAAAAACTTGTTTGTTTTTTTCAATTTACTGCCTTGCGTGTCACGTGTGAATGCGTGAACACTGTGTAAAAAGCAGCTCCCCACATGCCACGCAATAGCACTTTTCGCACAAAACACACTTGAGACGAGACCCTCGATCGATTTCAACAGAGTTTGCCATTAGCATGTTACTAATGTTTTTATTGGATAAAATTAATGAATTTTAATTCAAAAACTGAACTATTGTTATTGGTATGTTGCTATATTTAATTTTAGTGTTTGCTAAAAGGTGTCTTGGGTAGATGTACAGTTGAGTTTTAAACCAGCTTTTGCGTCAGAAGCACCAATGCCTTAAAATGCTGCCTCTGCAATAGTGTACTACATGTGAGGATAGCCAAACAAAACTAATTCTGTGGCCGAAGCGTACAGTTACATAAGTTTCCCTTCGTTTTATTGCTAGTACTACTTTCTCAATCAAACACCATGATGGTCATTAACAGCAGAAAATTGTCAGGGCTCAATGGCTTGTGTCTCCTCTTTCTTATTCAGTTTTTTTTTTTTAATGAACCAAGGTGGTTAAAGGGCAACCGCTGTAGCTCTTGGGTTACGATACGGACTCAGGGTAATGTACGGTATAGTTATAAACTGCATGTGACGAAAACCAGCGCAAACCCATATGACTGCGCCAAACCAGAGCTTAACCGCATGGACTTTCCTCCATGGAAAGTAATTGTTTTCTGACCAGTCTGGCTCACGATGCCCCTGTTAAAGACCATTTTCCTTTTCTTTTTTTATCATTTGTCTCCTATAGGTAAGAGAACTGGACGGTATAGCTCTCATTCTGGACAACTGCAGCATTGACAGCAACAACCCCTGTATCCTTGGTTGTGACTCACTTCACTTGTTTTTTATTCACTCTGTGCTTTTGCGGTGTGTTTAATGAGCGTTTTCTGGTAACATCCGCCGCAAAAAATGCAAAGATATTGCTATCTAAAGTGTGAATAGCATTGTAATAGCCTTTAAATTCCATTACTAATGGAGGTTTTACCGCACTATTTGATGTTTGAATGATGGGTGGCTTGTTCAGAGTTGAAAACGCAGTTTAAATGTTATTAGAGAAAAACCAGCGCCTTGGCGAATGGTTTCAAGTCCCTCCACCTAGCAACGTCCCCTGCAGAGAGGTGGAACCATTGAGCTGACTCACGGTCATTTTGTATCCCTCACTCATCAGTTTTCTTGTGTGAAATATCTAGTCATAATAGTTTATGAAGCTAAATGTAGGTATTGCATATATGAGTAATTTTGTGGTGTTGACAGAAGTCAGTTTTATAGATGTGCAACACTTTCTGGAAAACTTGATTGAAATCCTGGGTGGAAAATCACCACTTGAATGAAATGAAGTGACATTTTGTATTTTTATAGTGTTGACCTGCATCCTGCCAACTCTGTTCCATATGAAACGGTTCATTGATAACACGACAATCTGATGCATTGCAGCTGTGTTTCCAAAGGCTCCTTGACTGATGCTGGCGCTGTTGTGTTAAAAAAAAAAAAAAAACGCTTTCATTCTCTAGCGATCACTGCCGGTCTGTATTAGAGAAAGCAGGGCACAATGCCAGCTGTTCTTTCACTAGGGGATGAGCCACTAAGCTGAGCTTGTGTCCTCCCGGATGCTGCTTCCTGACTGCTTCAGGAAGTGGTCATTCTTGCTTAATGTTTAGCGGTGTTGCTGGACCTGGTGATGCTAGTTTCACTTCTGGTATGGCCAAAATATTTATAAATGGCCATTACTTGACCATTATTTATAAATGGTCAAGTAAGTTTACCGTAAAATTCACATGGACCTATGCTTATATTTTGTAGGTCTCAGGACCCATATTTTGGTGGTATCACTGTTGTATTGGAAAAGAACAAATATGATACTGATATATCATGCATCTCTTTCCCTTTGACATTAATTCAGGAGTGATGTGCTATTACTATTCTATGTGATCAGATTTGCATCCCAGTGGCTATAAAACTGGTGAAGAATCTTTTAGAATTATGTTGAAGTTGGGACCTGAGCCATATCTAGAGACCAGAAACCCAACAGGGTTGGGCTTTTTGGGCTTGAGCCAGTATGAAAGCAATAAGAACACCCCGACAACCTCATAGCAACATATTAAAACTATTAAAAAACACCTTAGAGACCTCATAGCAACATCATACCCAGAGCCCCCTTGCAGAGAGAGTTTGCACGGGAGCGTACCACTTACAATTTTCATCCAAAAATATAAAATCTAGTTTTTGTTCTTGATTAAATGTTTGATATAATAACTTTCCTTCATTTTCCTGCCAGTCATAAGCCAGTGGGCCGTGTTTGCCATCCGGAACATCCTGGATCACAACCTAGAGAATCAGAAGCTCATACAAAGCCTTCGGAGACAAGGTGTGGCAGATGACACAATGCTCAGGGACATGGGCCTTAGAGTGGAAGAAAGGGATGGCAATCTACTCCTCAGGTCCCTAAAGAAGGACCCATAGTTGATTAAGTGGAGCTGGGAGAATGCTATCCCGGGACGCCCATCCCCACACCCCTTAACTATGCCATATTACACTCTGGAGATGGCTTAAAACGCCCACACTGGGGTCATTAAATATCCAATCAGTAGTTGGGAGCATAAGGGGGTGGTCTGGGCTTTATGTTCTCCACACAAGAGGAAATCAATCAGAGGAGCTTATCTGAGAGAACTCATGCTGATGTCTGTGATGCATTTAGTGGTCTTTGATTCCCCCCCCCCACCCCCCCCCCCCACCCCCCAAAGTGGGATTCAAATCCTATGAAACAAGGAGAACCGTGTCTTCCTGGCTTTTCAGCCACTAAAGAGACTCTGGTGACCAACAGGGAGTAGAGGTTAATCCCTAATTCACTGCATTTTATAGAGACCAGGCCGCCTCTTGATCTGTACACATAAAGTTCGCCTCTGAATAGCCGTGAGACTCGGATCCTTCTTTTTGAAAGCTCTCTCAAGTTTTTGTGCTTAAAAATCGGGTTTGTTTACAAAGCCATCCTATTTGAACAATTCCACTTTTGTCAGGACAAGCTTCACGTGTAGTTTGGATGGACATTACGATATGGTAGGATTGTCTATTTAACACTTTAATTTAGTGCAATTATTGTAGTAAAATAAAAATGACGCAATTCTTGTGTGTACATTCCGTAATATGGTAATTTCTAATCAATGAAGAAATTCCACCCTCATGTTTATGCGAGTCTGCAGTCAGTGCAACCTCACCTCCTACTACAAGCAACATGCCTCGACAAACCACGCTTACTGAGAGCATGCAACACAGAGAAGTGTTCAAAAACAGCTAGATCAGTTTTGGGAGAAAAATTACATTTATTTTAACAGTATTTATTCAAAAGATGGGGTTTGGTAATACGTTTTAATGTTTTTGAAAATTAGTCTCTTATGCTCACTAAGGCTGCATTTATTTGATCAAAAATACAGTAAATTATTGCAATTTAAAATGACTACATTGTATTTTAATATATTTAAACATGTAATTTATTCCTGTGATCATGCTCAAAAAACATTTTTTATTAATATCAATGTTGAAAAGAGTTGTGCCGCTTAATATGTAAAAAAATTTTTTTTTTATTGTGTAGGCTATGTAAAAATGTTTACTGTCAAAATAGATTTTCATTTCTATATTCATTTAAAAAAATGCAGTATTCATTAAACATTTTTTACCATAAACTTGAATTATTAACAAATGGATATATAGGATTACTATTGTATACACTCACCGGCCACTTTATTAGGTACACCTGTTCAAGTACAATTTAACACAAATATCTAATCAGCCAATCACAGGGCAGCAACTTGATGCTTTTAGGCATGTACTGTAGACACGGTCAAAAGCTGAAGTTCAAACTGAGCATCAGAATTGGGAAGAAAGTTGATTTAAGTGACTTTGAACGTGGCGTGATTGTTGGTACCAGACGGACTGGTCAGAGAATTTCAGAAACTGATGATTTTCACACACAACCATCTTTAGGGTTTACAGAGAATGGTCTGAAAAAGAGAAAGTATCCAGTAAGCAGCAGTTCTGCAGGTGAAAATGCCTTGTTGAAGCCAGAGGTCAGAGGAGAATGGCCAGACTGGTTCAAGCTGATAGAAAGGCAACAGTCACTCAAATAACCACTTGTTACAACCAAGGTATGCAGAAAAGCAACTCTGAACGCACAACACGTAGAACTTTGAAGCAGATGGGCTACAGCAGCAGAAGACACACAGGTGCCACTCTTGTCAACTAAGAACAGGAAACTGATGCTACAAGTCGCACGGGCTCACCAAAATTGGACAATAGAAGATTGTAAAAACGTTGCCTGGTCTGATGAGTCTCATTATCTGCTGTGACATTCATGGCTCCATTTTGCCTTGTATCAACAGTTCAGGCATCTGGTGGTGGAATGGTGTGTGGGATATTTTCTTGGCACACTTTGGGGGCCCCTTAGTAACAATTGAGCATTGTTTAAACGCCACAGCCTACCTGTATATTGTTGCTTTCTATGTCCTTCCCATGACCACTGTGTACCCATTTTCTGATGGCTACTTTCAGCAGGATAATGTGCCATATCACAAAGCTCAAATCATCTCAAACTGGTTTCTTGAACATGACAATGAGTTCACTATACTCAAATGGCCTCCACAGTCACCAGATCTCAATCCAATAGAGCACCTTTGGGATGTGGTGGAACGGGAGATTGGCTTTATGGATTTGCAGCCGACAAATCTACAGCAACTGCGTGATGCTATCATGTCAATATGGACCAAAATCTCTGAGGAATGTTTCCAGCACCTTGTTGAATCAATGCCATGAAGAATTAAGGCAGTTCAGAAGGCAAAAGGGGGTCTAACCCGGTACTAGCAAGGTGTACCTAATAAAGTGGCCGGTGAGTGTATGTATACATTATTGTAATACATGCTCTTCATACTTTACACAGGAAAAAAGCTGCTTTTATATTTTAGGAAGAGGGTCCTTACATTCTTATTGATTGTGATGTATGTTTATTGTCTAGCCTAATCTACATGGGACACCAGTACTCAGTTATTTCTCTCTTGGTCCATCCCACACCACTCTTTTTTTGCTCTTGTAGCTATCTAGTTCTCGTCCCAAGTGAATCAGACCAGAAGTATTAGCTTGCAGAATCATATCTCGCCCCATCCTGTCCTGGAATGAGCTGAGTGGTCCACACACACACACCCCCGTAGCTTTAATACCCCTCAATGGAGGCCTCTACTCTCCCCACAACACTCTGTTTTTTCTGCCTCATATTTTTTAATGACAAAATGTTTGTGCGAAACAATCGGGTTGACTTTTCTCTCAATCCGGGGGTATAGTGTTGGGAGCTTACGCGGTTCCGGTAACCAGCAGTTCAGACAGCTAACAAAACAGGTCCTATTTACTTCTGCTCCGGTGGCTGCCTGCAATGCTTTTCACACACAGGAAAAAGACCAGAGGGGCAGAGAGCATACGGCGGGTGAATGAATGAGCCAGGTCGGATGCCTATTCAAACCCAGGCGGGAGCAGCTCTGCGTCGCTCGGAGATCAGCGTTTCGCAGTATCTACACCACACGACTGCGAGCTACTCCGTGCATCTGGGAAGAAATTTACCCAGGGTCCAGCGAGTCGATCAAGCAAGAGGTTGACATGCGTTTTGCGCAATATTTTGCTTAGTAATAAGCATGAATTTAAATGAAAACAGTTGAATTTGTTAGATCCAAACTGTTTGATTTATTTATTAATCTAGTGATTTTACTGTACATCTCTTCCAAAAAAAAAAAAAAAAAAAGTATAAATACAACCAGGCTACAAAAAGATGAGATGGTTTCATATCAAACTTGAGAAGGCAATTAAGGGGAGCTAAGGAAAAATAAAAATCATAATAATAAAAACATTTTACATAATTAATTCAGGACAAAAAAATGTAGATCTCCAATTAAACAATAAAAATATGACAAGGAAAATAGTATTAATAATTACTCTGAATATACCTGACATAAAGTGCCATATTCTCTACATAAAAAAATATATTTTAACAAATTTGCCAGCCATATAACTCGTATAAACAATTTAGATTAAAAAAAAAATGTTGCTACTCAAAATATTTCCAGTGACCTTTTAACCATTTTCAGATCCATAGTTGTATGGTCCATTGGCTCAGGCGGAATATAACTAGACCTTGTGCACGCCGGACCAGTGATGTGGAATCCCATGTCTCTGGCATTCGTGGGAATGGTCGGTCACTCAAATGGTGGTGGGTCACATTGCAGTTCTATTAAGTATCTGAAAGCTCTCTCTCTTATGTTCCCACACATGGTTAGACACACACAAATTTGAAGACAAAACAATGCAGCATACATGGCCAAGTCTTGATACGACTAAGGAAGCTTCTCTCCGCATAAAAAAAAAAAAAGTTTTCCATTTTCATAAAGCCGACAGTATGCGTCACAACCACCAGTGCAGCAATTGCCAACGTATTCACCGAAATGATGGTTTCCCAAGTGTGCAGACCACTTTACTATCGATCAACTGCAAAAGAAATGCAGGGTTAAAGAAGCTCTTTTTACACAAACAATGTCCTGTGTTTTTTCGGGTTGAATTTTGGAAGCAACAGATCAGTAGCAATGATATTAGAAGTTCAAACATCTGTATACCATTATGAGACAACTACAGTATGAACATTTTCAGTCTTTTTCTCCAAACAGAAGGAAAAAAGGAATTTTTTCAGTGTTCAAACAGATACAGTACAGTGTGACCGAACTTTTTAATCTTTCCAGCGTTTCCAGAGTTGCAGCAAGTCTTTCCTCTTGAGCTCCCATAGGGATTCAACTGGTGGGACATGTTACATGTCTTTTACAAGTTGTCTTCGTAATAAGCTTTCTTTAAATTGAAAAAAAAGAGAAAAAAAGTCACTTTTGTTGGCAGCTTAGACTGTCCGATTTTGAGTCTATATCAAGTCAGGACAGGCCTCAGGTGACCTTCCTGAAGTCTGAGCATCTGAGAACTATGAAAGCCTTCCACTGCATTTGTAGCGTCCACATGTTTGAATGAAATCACAAAACAGTCGGTCTGAAGTCAGTGCATTTTCCTCTAAAGTTCCAGGATCTTCATTATTCATCCCCATCTCCCTCGGCAATGGCCTTTCTCGCATAAAGACTGCCTGATGTGCAAAACGAAGCCGTGTATATGTACGACACTTCCATTTTTCTTTCAAACACTTCCTGTTTCTCTCCATAGGCTTCTTTCCTTTCTTTCTCGTCTTTTCAACTCTTCCGCTCGCTCATTTACAGGTGAACACCTCCGTCTTTTCGCTGCAGGTGTTGCACTTAACGAAGCAGCACCACTGGAACTTGCAGTTGCACTGCCAAACGCGTGTGTACTGATGGGTGTTGTGGCCTCGGCCGCAGCACATCAGGTTGCAGCCGTCCGTGTGAGGGGACGTGTGGTTGCACAGGCGCCCTCTCGTTCCCGTGCTCCCCGTCGCAGTGTCTTCCTCGCAGTAATTGGGTGAACGCTCCAAGTAAACCAAGTCTGTGTCAGTGGGCTTTATGTACCCACGGGACTGCTTGAGGCGCAAGAAGGAGGGTTGGCGAAAACGTGTGGCTCTCACAGCCTCCACCTCAACCGCAGTGTTATAACGCTCCTTAAGTACGTAGCCAATCTCTCTGAATTTCGGCAAAGTCGTCCAGCAGGTTTTTGTGGTGCATGAGCCGGAGACGCCATGACACTTACATTCCAGCTTCATCCTTTCCTCTAGAACCTGCAGCAGTAGAAAAAAAACTGTTACTGTTACCTGGCATATGAAGCACAAACCTTCGTTTATCTTTTGAATTCTAAATGAGAGGTAATGTAAATTAAATGTTATTTTATACATTTTATTTTAACTTTACTATATATATATAAATGAATCTGTATTTTACTTGCTGCTAAAACTCACATAGTCTTTTACAATAGGCATGACTTCATCAGAGGCCTCTGAATCTGTGGTGCGAGTTGAATTTGTGCAGCTGACGGGTAAGGGAAATTCTTGACATTTTATTTTGACTGTTTTCAGCAATTTGGACCAAAAGCCATTATTCAATACGTCCTGAGCAATGTCTCAATGTGCGATGCCAGATATATGTCAAAACGGAGAGGAAAAAATATGTTTTAGCCAAATCATACCCTGTAATTTTCTCTACCTTCCGAAGGGCCACATCAAAGAACGAGAGAAATGTCCATAATTCTCAAGTCCCCATTTATGTATATGGTTACATTTGAGTTAAAAGCAGAACTATTTGGCTGTTTGATGTGTTACTGATATGTTCAACAGACAGACGTACGTGATAGTTGACATTTACCCGTTTAGTTCAATGTTAATATTCCCCTTCAGTGAGAGGGATTTGAGATTCAATAGTAATGTTCCTATGTTTTTTTTCCCACTAACTCTTTAATCCCTCTTTCTAAAAGCAGTGCATCACTATTCATGGTTAAATGAAGTAAATCACATGAAAACATGACTATTCTTTAATTTAAATTACAGGGGTTGGACGCTGAAACTGTAACAATTATTAGTGTAATTATAAGTAACCATAATTTATTATTATGGTGTAGAGCCTCCTTTTGTGGCCCATACAGCATCAATTTGCCTTGGGAATGACAGACACAAGTCCTGCAGAGTGGGATTTTGAGCCGTTCCTCTTCCAGAACAGTGTCCAGGTCACTATGTGATGCTGGTGGAGGAAAATGATTTTCCAAACTACTCCAAAGTGGCTCAAAAATATTAAGATCTGGTGACTGTGCAGGCCATAGGAGATGTTCACCTTCACTTTCATGTTCATCAAACCATTCTGTCACAAGTCTTGCGGTGTGTATTGGTGCATTATCATGCTGATATACGGCACCCCCTTCAGGGAACAATGTTTGAACCATTAGGTGCACATGGTCTTACAGAATGGTTCGGTAGTCCTTGGCAGTGACGCACCCATTGAGCACAGTAGGGAATGCCATGATATTTCAGCCCAAACCATAACTAATCCACCCCCGTGCTTCACTCTGGGCAGAAACAGTCCGGGTGTTACGCCTCTTTGGGGTTTTTCTCCACACCGTAACTCCCACGGATGTGGGAAAGACAGTAAAGGTGAACTCATCTGAGAACAATACATGTTTCACATTGTCCACAGCCCAAGATTTGTGCTGTTGGCACAAATGAAACTGATATTTGGCATTGGCACGAGTGCCCAAAGGTTTGGCTATAGCAGCCCGACCATGAATATTGACTCCGTGGAGCTCCTGACAAAAAGTTTTGGTGGAAACAGGAAAGTCGAGGTACGCATTTAATTCTGCAGTGAGTTGGGCAGTTGTGGTTTTATATATTTTGGATACAGTCCGGGTTAGTACCAGGACATCCCTTTCAGAAAGCTTCCTCTTGCGTCAACAGTTACTCCTGTTGGATGTGGTTCGTCCTACATGGTGGTTTGCCGACATTACCCTGGACACCATAGCACTCGATACACCACAAAGACTTGCTGTCCTGGTCACAGATGAGCCAGCGAGACGCGCACCAACAATTTGTCCTCTTTCGAACTCTGTCTCTTATTATGCTGTGTGGATTGCAATATTTTATGTACAGCTGTGCTGTTGCTCTGCTAATTCAACCTTCCCACTCTGCTCTTACTTATGTAAAATCAGTGGAGATTGGCCACCAGGCTGTGCATAAATAGGCATGAAATCTCCAACACTATATTGACCAGTGTGTCAGTTTCATTATCCAACCCCTGTATATTTACATATAGTTTAGACAAATTGCTTTCTTTCATACCTTTCTTCCTGCTTCGTTATTGTGCAGGTTCATTAGTCTCCTTGCATTTTTTTTAATCTCTCTGGCATCCACGAAGCGTCTGGAGAACTCCACTCCATATTTCAAGTCTGCCGAACAGCCTCCCCATTTCCAGCCCTCCTCCTGGTCGTGATAGCCCTGCTTTTCTCTGTCACAGCCGCAGTGGCTCAGGTTGCCCTGACTACATGCTGCTGTCACAGAGTGGGCAACACCTGCTGCCATGATGGCGTAGGTAAATGCAGCCTCCTTGCTACCTAGGAAGAAAAGAGTAGAACCTCTGAGATGATTCGACACCACTGACATCCCAAAGTTCATGCTAGTGAGTTTCTTATTGTTTAAGTGCATCTTTGTTTGATTTCCTACTGAATATTGTAGCTACTGCATCTACCAGCAGGGTCTAACTTCCAATGCGAAGCAGACACAACACACCTGACTTTCATTTTATCCCTAAGAAATGATTAACTGGTTCTTGTTTGTTTGATCAGTGATGAAGCTAAACTCTGCTGGGAGGTTAATCTCCAGGAGCAGGATTGAGCACTCCTGATCTCAAGAATGATGTAAGGAGACTAAACTGACCCCTGCTGGTCGGCCTTTATGAAAAGACCACTGAAGTTAGTAGGAATAGACTGACCGCCACAAAGATCACTATACTGTTGTCTGTTTGTATGGAGACCATTTTCACATTGATAAATGGCCGAATTTAAGAGTTTTAATTACAAATAAAATGTTGCATTGGTTTTCCCCCATATGGAAGAGTTGGGGCGATTGTTCAAATGGATTTCTGAACTGTTTAGGTCTGTAGCTTATGACTTCACGTAGATCTTTGCATTTATATTTACCTTTATATTGCATTTATATTTACCTTTCTTAAAACACATAAGTTGCTTATGTTTTAGTGTAAACATTTGCATTGTAGATAGTTGCTAAAAAAATGTATTTTTTTTACATTTGAGGTTAAGAATGCCTGTATGCATCATTTGCAAATGTAATTTAAAATGTACTATATCCAGACTTTTCATTTTACTCTACTGAAACATCAAAACAAAACAATATTATTATTATTATTATTATTATTATATATTTTTTTTAGGGCTGTCAAACGATTAATCGCGATTAATCGCATCCAAAATAAAAGTTTGTTTTTACATAATACATGTGTGTGTATGGTGTATAATTATTTTCTATATATAAATACACACACACATGCATGTATATATTTAAGAAATATTTGCATGTATATACTGTGTATATATATTTATATTATATATAATTTATATTATATATAAATATTTTATATATAAATAACACATTTTCTTAAATATATATATATGCATGTGTGTGTATTTATATATAGAAGATAATTATACTCCGTACACAGACATAAATTATGTAAACACAAACTTTTATTTTGGATGCGATTAATCGCGATTAATCATTTGACTGCCCTAATTTTTTTACAGTATTGAATCTCTCTCTCTCTCTCTCTCTTTCTATTTATTTAATTAGTTGTTGTTTTTTCCCTAAAAACTTCTTGGTCATCATACATGGATGTCCATTTATTTTGGTCATTGCATTGTACATGGGCATCATATTGCGAAGAGCTGAAGTATGGTCATTACGCTTATAATTATAGTCATGGTCTTATTGCCAGACTTCAGATGAAGACTAATCATCAAGTCGGCCAAAAATACCGCAATATAATAGTATTCACCGATTTACATTTACAGTATGCATGAGAAATAAATATGAAATTGCTGTTGTCCTATTAAGGATAATATCCCTCATCAAGATATGCTGGCATTGAATCTTGTAAAAGAAGCAGTGATTGCCCTCTCCATCTTACAAAATGGAAAGAGACCATTAGCGTTGTGGTTCTTCTCATAGCTAAAGCTGACGTCCTATAACTTTACTGAGCACAGGATTTTCCTTTATCCAGCCAAGAGCCTGAATCTGAATGTTACAAAGACATTGGATAATTTGACAAGTAATGCGTGCCTGGACCTACTGATGAATTTTAACTACCATTATTGTGATGGATTTTGTGGGAAAATTCAAATTGCATTTCAGTGAAGTCCACAATGGCTATTAAATAACCAACAGTTTATGCAAAATTGCCCATTCGTACATTTGATTTGAAAAGATACGAAATTCAATGGAAAATAATTTTGAAAGATATTCTTTCGTTTAGGTACAGTGCACCCTGCTTCTTAAATGTTAAGGTCCCCCGTGGTAAAAATCAAGCTTTTAATGTTGTTTATATGTCTATGTGTTGTTTTTTAATATGCCTTATGAATTTGTACATGGTTTGTCTTAAAGTGCCCCATTATGCTATTTTAAAGTTTCCTAATGTTGTTTTGGAGTCTCCTACAATAGGTTTACATGCATCAAAGGTCAAAAACTTTTTCATTTTCTCATAATATACATTTGTATATCACCACATTTTCAATGATTCTCAAACGACTCGTCAGATGAATCAATCTCTCTAAATCCCTCCTTTCTGCGAGCTACTCTGCTCTGATTGGCCAGATAGCTCAGTGTAGTGATTGGTCTACCGCGTACAGCGTGCGTGTCGAAAACAAAAATGCCCATTGCCATAACAACATCATCTCTGCTTGTACTGAGGCTTCCTACACCGTAAACTAAACACAGTATTTTACCATATCAATCCAAGCATGAGTCAGATAATGAAACATTGGAAGAACTAGTCATTCAACCCGAACCTCCATCGCAAGGACGACTCGAGCAGGACGTTTCTCAGTGATACACTACTCAGTTTGAGGTACATTATGAGATGTGGCATGCTTAATCTTTCCTCAAAGTAGTGACAACGACAGACAATCTGCATTAATAGACAGGTATAGGTAATAGTGGCCCACAACTGATTAGCAGAAGTATTTGAGTATTGTGAGTTAACCAGTTAGCAGGAGACCTACACAATATAAATCTCAAAACTAAGTATTTTGAACACCATCTTTCAAGAGCAAGCGTTTTGCAAATCCTGCACTGAACTCCGAGATTTTAGAAGCAGTCGTCAGTAAAATAAAGGAACAGCAAAAGTTTAGGATACTGCTGTGGTATTGTGGTAAAGATGAATTTTAAACACTGATTCTTCACATGCTCGCCATTGGGCAGTGAAAATAAAACTGGCTTTACCTTCACATTGTAGAGCACAGCGTCTTCTCGACATGATGCTATCCAGTATCCACAGGAATCAGCTGCCAGTTTGAGGTTCAAGTTTTCCCTGGTGTCTGCGCGCGCAATAAGTGGGCGGGCAATATGCTAATGTATCGTCTTGACATCACAACGAAACGGCTTATGACTTTTTTGAAAAACAATTTATTCATTGACTCAGAGTCGACTCTTACTTTTGAAAGACAATAACTTTATATACGGTGCACTTTCAGGTTTAAAACTTTGCAGGATGTTTTCATTCACTTAGAGCTATGTCACAAACTACATGAAAGGTCATTTTCAAAAATCCATAATAGGGCACTTTAAGTCTATACCATTGCTGAGTATTTTCTCCTTAAAACTGCAGTGAAACAAAGACAGTCTCAAAAACATGGTTTGAAATTGCTAGTGTTTCTGATGTCACAAACTACCTTGTAACCAATCACGTCAACGTACGATCATCAAGGAGTAGATCTCTGAGCTGGCGTGAGTGGAGGTGGGGCTAATTTGCATATTCTTAGAACAGCTTACTAAATGAGGCAAGGGTGTAGAGTTACATTCAAGCTATTTTAAGGCATGGATACCTTTTTTTTAAGGGAAAAAAACTTTTAAATATGTAATTTTGGTGATCAAAGATGAGTTTTAAGGGATAAAATTATTGATTACAGGGGGACTTTAAATATTTTAGTTAATTCGGTTATGCTTTGAGCTGCCAGTAAAAAATCAGTGCAGAAAATGTGTTAATAGTCTGCAGATTCCATACAGGTCTCCATAATTGCATATGAAAAACTCTTATAAACTCAAATTTCCTGCTAGAGTTATCCAATAAAATGACTTTTCTTTAGGTCTCACAAAAGCAATTTGCACAAAAGAACCAAAAAAGCTTCATAGGACCCACAAACGCACAGTATAGAGCTCACCACAACAGAGAAACATACATTTCCTTGAACAAAAGAAATAAGATTATGTTGAGCAGAGCCAACCAACCCCCAAAAGAGTGATTGTTACCAGGACCATTGGATTAAACACAGCCCCGCACCGCACTCTGACCGTAACAAAACATTTCTGACTGATAGGCAATTTATATGGGGGTGCAATATTAAAAAAACATTACTGTATGTTCTCCTAGTTGAGGTTCTCGCAAAGCCACTGGTGCCATTTGTGTGTGTGACGAATGTTTTGTTGAAAGAGATTTTTTTTTACTAATGTATGAACTTTAACCTCGTTTTGTCTCACTTGATTTTACAGGGCCACACTCTCATGGAAACAAGTCAGAGCCAAAGCAACACGCACACACAAGCATAACACCAAAGCACAGCTCACGGGGCTGCACCTACTGACCTACTCTCAGCTCTTGCCCAAAGACGGTCCTCTCGCCAAGGGCAGAGCAGTTCCACCGTCCGTAGCGAAACTGGTACTGGCACTCGTTGATGCCCAGCTGAGCGCCCTCTCCAATGATGATGATGGCATCTGGGCGGCTCTGGCAGATGGCACGCTGTCGGGGGGCCAGGCCGGGAATCTTGTTGCAGATGATGTTCGCACCCAAAGCCACGACTGAAGACAAAGCCCTTCGGAGACCAGACACATTGATGTCAGCATCTGATGTAGACCAGGTATTCAAGAAATGGACAGTTCACCCAAAAATGAAAGTTCTGTCATCATTTACTCACTTCATGTCGTTCCAAACTGTATGACTTTCTTCTGTGGAACACAAAAGAAGATATTTTGGAAAATATATCAGGGCTTTTTTTTGGTCCTTACATTTAAATCAATGGGTTCCAAATGCTGTTTTAAACCCTGTTGACTTTCATTTAATGAACGAAAACAGTTAAAACAGTCTTTAAATTATCTTTTGTTTTTTTTTTTGTCTCAGGGAAGAGAATACGACATGAGGGTGAGTTAATGATGACAAACTTTTCATGTTTGAGTGAACTATCCATTCATCATTTCATTTTCTCAGTTAGTGGACGGCACAAAACTATTTAAGATTGCTTAGTGTTTTAGAAGATATATTTGCAGGGTTTGTATAGACCCTTCAAATACTCAAACCCTTCTCATGATTTAACTGCACTTTGCCAGGCAATTTCCTCACAGACGTTTCCATATTTTTCAATATGCCACAGGCAACATTTGAAAGATTTGCCTTTAATATAATGAAAGAATTTAAGAGCATCTCATTTAAAAGAGAACAACAAACAAATCAAAGTTCATGAATCACAGCTTTTATGGGCAATCGTGGACTTGATTTAAATGAGGCGGGGGTCCCAAATAATGTCTAAAAAGTTTAATAGGCCAACCGTACGCAACTCTACAGACAAAGACCATATACAACAATGCGATAACAGGATATACTGCCCAATTAAAGTGAAACTACACACATAACGTTGATTACACTTGTAAATCAAGCCATCTGTTCTGCTGTTCTTCAACAAAGATCACCACAAAGTTAGTCAATTGACTAATATTTAACACAGATGAACACAATCCTCAAATATATTGACCTATTTTAATGGATTAAACTGTTCCTGCCACTGTGGAAGATGCTAGGACCAAGGATGACGAAATGAAGTCCTATTTTAGAGCAGACCCAACTGTTCTCATAACAAGAATATTATTTAATAACATCTGAATACAGAGAAACTTCATTCCCTTAAGTCATTTTTAATGGCATGCAGCATATCTCTTTTATCAAAAGCATTTTTTTTTTTTTTTTACACGTTGTGACATTTATTATTTTTTAAGTTACGTTACATAGGTTTGGTCTGAGGAAAATCCATGAAAAAAAATATTTTAGGCTCTAAATAGTCAATAGGCCACCAAATTAAATGAAGAAAGTTAACTGGGAATCAGAGAACAAAATATGAATTGTAACTCTTTAAATAATAATGACCACTTCTGAAACTGTGACCGGGATCTATTTAAAGTACACTTATGATTCACACATATGTTTTGAAATGTGTGGCTCAGTAATTTCTCCACAGGCTGAACTTTAGTGCAAATAAAAGGTTCAGTCTTTTCCAGCGAGACGCACATCTCACCCTGTTTTTTTCCAAATGCGGTTTTCCAATTACAAGCATTTGAGATCAGAACATGATGTTGTAATGAGTAAAACATTGTCCTTGAGCTCTCACAGCAAATGAATGAAAGGTAATCTCATCATTTCTGAGTGAATTAACTGTTTTATAATGGCATATGACTAGTATAGCCTATATAACGGAGTGGTATAATGATTGGTATAGCTTTATTCTAATTTCATCTGCTAATTTGAGTAATTGCTGCCAGAACTTCACTGTAAAATCTGCTTAATCTTAAATATAGCCTACTGATAAACAGCATAATAATGCAGAAGGTAAACCAGAAGGCACATAATGGATTAAAGTTCATCAAGTATGTATCGGCAGGGCACAATGTTACACAAACACAAAACACCTTAAGTGTAACACACGACAAATGCAATAAACATAACTACTCATCCATAATGTGCATAACTGATAGCAAAAATAATAAACAACTGCTTGAAAGATGATAAAATTTGTAGGAATGTACAGTAGTTTAACTTTTTACTGTAAATTATGCTTAGCCATGCTTTTAATTAAAAACATGTAAATTTGCCTAGAAAATTGGTATAAGCAGTAAAATTGCATTGCCTATAGGTTCACCCTTTTCAAGATCCCAGAAAATGGTTTCTGATACACGGTATATTTAAATAAATTATATAACTCCAATATAACGATCCAATCAGCAGCATTGTTCTTCAAGCACACTTTCCTTTGAACTATCAGTGACTCAGATGCAATTAAAACACAAGCATGCTCAGTCTCTTCGTGTAACACAGCAGGTGCACTAAATAATGCCAATTCCAACACATGTGGAAATCATGATTTGTTTGCCCTCTTAAAATTCATATGACCGTCTAATTTTGCAATGCAATAACGACAGACCTCTTTAACTTCGCTTTAACTGTCCCCAGCTGTTGACTGCGTTGCCACAGGATCTTAAAGGTGAGAATTAAAAGGAGAAATCAGTTGTTCAAACCTACAGGTAGCTGCCGCTGGTGAGGATGAGGAAGATCTGGGGGTAGTAGACTGACAGCAATGCACCGCAGGATGAGATGCTGCGCATGGTGACATTGAAGAGAGCGCGTGGAGAAAGCGAACTTCTGAAGTTTTGTCGTGACGTTACGCTGTTGCTGCTGCTCGGCGCGCCGCGGTCCGTGCGTGAGCTGCGGGCGCGGAGACACGATCCGTCATCTCCTGCGCGATAGGGGCTAATTCAGACTGAGTGTGCTCCCCGCCGCGGGCTGACGGCTGATTTTAGGGATTTCGGGTCTTGTGTCGGTGCTTTGCCATTGGCAGAGGGGGGGGACACTCCAGTCCGCCCACCTTTACGGGCACGGTTGAGTGACATCTCCGCCTTTTTGTGATATTTTGCGCTTAATTTCGAAGAGATCGATGAGACATGCGCAGGAATCTGATTTGAAACCATTTATTTTAATAATAATAATAAAATTCACTCTGGCTATTGGGGAGACCTTGTTTAAGTCTTGTAAGGAAGTGAAAACTCAGGGTTTATAAAGTGTTCCTCTTTGGCAGACAACAATTCCATTCAGTAAATGATGCATGCAGCTTCTCTCATCGCTGTTGATGGCAGGCATGGGTCACCAGTAGAAGCTATGGGTGCGAGTTTATGAGGGAGTTCGAGAAGGTCTGATCCTAATTAAGACTCGTACGTTACCTTCCCAACTTGAAGCCAACATTAAAAAAACATTTCAACAAATAGTCGCGTTTGGCTGAGGCGGTAACCATAGCAACAGAAGGTCGCTCGAGCGCTTTCCGTTAGGATTCGAGAGTCGGACGGTATATCGACAAAACATAAATGTGATTATTTATCACTTTATAACACAGTTAGCTGCCCATCACATTAAGTGTTTGATGATAAATGGTTAAGACATTGCTAATGACGCCAAAACAGTTCTGTTGCGTAGACGGAACTTACTGACTAGAAATTACATTAATATCGACGCCTCCCCCCAGAGTCATCGAAGATTTTGCTGACTGTATACAAATAACCATTTATCTGATATGTTGATACGGACTCTTTTGGAAAAGCCAGCTTAAGATGGTATGGATTCTAACTGGTCTAAGATGCTCATTAGCTGGTCATTTAGTAGCTAGTTGACTACTTGTGTTGCAAAGAAACATCTTGACTAACGTTAGCAGCTAGTTTGTTGTTGGTCCAAGATTGTTTACCAGCTAAAGAAGATATTTTGAAAGCCAATGCTGTTCAAGCAACATTGGACCCCTCTGATATTCACTGTATGGCTAAAAAAGAATATTTTTTGTCAGTGTTGTCTTTTGTGTTCCACAGAACTAAAAACGACATAAAGGTTTGGAACGATATGAAGGTAAGTGATGACAGAATTTTCAATTTTGGGTGGACTAACCATTTAATAACTATATCACGACAAACAAAAAAAAAATCTCTTTTTCTTAATACCATTCCTTCTTTTAATTTATGTATCCTCAACAACTTTACTTTCACATACAACCAAACTTTCAGATCTTGAATTATTCATTCAAAGAGATTTCGACTCCCATGCATACACCATTCTGAATGAAATCCTGCTCCCTCTAGTGGTAGGTGGTAAAAGTGCGTTGTGCTCTCATGTCACAGACAACCTAATAAGTAGAGGAGCTTACCTGTAATCGGTCCTGTACAAAAAAAAAAACACATACATTTTTTTTATACATACATCGAGAAGGCATTTCAAAAACAACACATGCTTTCTGTCATAATGGGAAACATCAGCAAGTCAAAATCTGTTGGGTTGTGGGAGCTGATTGATGAAGGAAAGCAAACAAATGTACTATTTCTTGTAAAGATGCTCTCTGCAAACAAGAGCTTGTTTGCTCTAAGGCAGGGAAGATTGGACAGAACAGAAGGTGGAGAATTAGCTGTGCAGTATCATAAGCTTCAAAGGGTGGGCATGTTTATGAGTCTGTTTCTTTCGCTGGTGCAGAGATCAAAGTGCACAGCCTATTCAGATGTCCTGCTTCTGTCTGTGTTTGATGGCTGCAGTGGAGCTCAGGTATTGCTAATGGGATGGAAACTTTCAGAATGCTGCACAGTTTAGACTTCCTTCATATTATTAATCTGGCATCAGTTACCATTATGCATGTCGCTTTAGATTTCAGTCCTGAAATGAACAGTGCAATATAGTTGCAGTTGACCTTTTTGATGATTTGCAAGACCTTGTTATGCGTGTTGTTTGTTTAGGTACAACCTCCAGCTTAGGCAACCTTTGAGTCTGACATAGAGTTTGATGAAACAAATGTGGCTATTTGGGGAAATTGATGTTGGAGACAATGCATTATAAGAATACAACTCCATTTGACTACCTGTGTAAAATCGTCATGAGTAGCACAGTTTGCACTTGAAACATCCTATTTTCCCATTTAAAGGTAATGGTAATCCTTTCTTGATAATATATTAAGGCTTTTTTCAGCTATGTCGATGTACTAGCCAAAATAATGGTTGACATCCTGTGCAGATAATTGAGATATTCTATTCAAACCCATGTTAGGCCACTTGTAAATAAGGGCCATATCCCTAAACAAATTTGCAGCCAAGAGAAAATTTTGGGTGATATTCTCTTAGGTCAGTGAAAAATATAAATAAATTCAAAGAGAATGGAAGGGAGGAACCAAAAGGGAAGAAAAAAATCCCATC
This sequence comes from Squalius cephalus, assembly GCF_949319135.1. NCBI lineage: Eukaryota > Metazoa > Chordata > Actinopteri > Cypriniformes > Leuciscidae > Squalius > Squalius cephalus. The sequence continues at coordinate 41,336,459 of NC_137125.1, forward strand.
AGATGCTTTTGTAAGCATTTTGACCACAGAGCTCTCTTGCCAAAACTGCACTTTAGCTGTGCTCTCATAGTTTGGATGGTTACACAATGGAATCTGTTTCTTTTCATTTACTTCATCAAGATTGTAGGGGAAAAGAGGACAATTTTCCTTGTCTTGGGGGAATATCTTTGTCTCATTGCATTTTGTCAGTGACCGTTTGCTTGAGACCCCCTTAAAAATGCCAGGAGAGACGGAAAAGGGTTGTTTAGCACTTTTGTTCTGTACTGCAAGGAATGGAAAGTGGACATCAATACACCCCACCTCCCTTCAGGGCTGTTGGGTTTCAGTTCTTCATCTGCAATTACTTTCTGCTTAGTTTTTTTTCTCTCTGTTGCACCCTGTGACATCTCTGAGTCCAAGTGCGTGCGATCAACAAGTTGGTAAATCGCAGTTGAATTTGATCACATGATTATGATGCTCGGCTAAATCCCCAGAGCTGACAAAAGAAAATTATAAACACGTGTTTAGAGATATGTTTTAGAGCCATGTATTCCCAATTATAGTGAAAGAAGAAAAAAATGCATATTTTCATTGATGTGTTGCTTATAAATGTCTGTGTAAATCACACGATTTCCTGTAAGTTATTCCAGAATTTAATCTTTTTTTTTATTATTATTCTCTCTCACTCAAAACATAAACCAGATGCTGGTACGTGTACCCACGAACAGATGCAGAAACAGCTGGAGTAGTGACAGTGTAGTTTAATATTTACTTACTGTCAGCATATTGCGTTCCTTTCATTAAGTAAAAAATAAACTGCTTTATTTTTGGTTAGATATTTTAGAATAATCTCCAAATTGTTCCAATATTACAACTTTAAAAAGTGGGGGTTTTTTTTTATTCATTTGCTTGGAAAAGTTACTTTAAAAAATAAACTATTTTTACAGCAGTGAGGATTAAATGAAAGTGCAATATTCAAACATACCAGTAGAGGGAGGCAGAGCTCCACAAAATAATCCCTATCCACGACCGGTTTTCAGACCAGGCTTCCACTCATCAGTGGTGTAAGGGTATCCACTGCTTGTCCCCTATCACAGGAAAAACTCCCCACTTTAGGTTTCGCATAGGCGTAACCTACCCAGCTCCCCCCACATCCTCTGGTCAGAGCAGTTTCTATGAAACTCCACAAGGGGGCTCTACTCGGATTGCCTATTTCCAAAAGATGAAGAACTGTGCTGCCGCCCAGAATGAGAACTGCACCTCACTGCTTCCGCCATCTTGTATCCCGCCCTCCAAAGTATAAACTTATACACTGTCGATTAAAGCTGATTCAAGGCTGCCTGGCTCTGACCCAAAGCCCGCCATTTTTTAGAATGGGTCAGAAAAATCACATTGCGCGAGGCGTTCAAACAGCTTTTATTGTCTACAAATGTGGCAAGATCTTGTCATTTTTATGGTGTAGTTACATTTTATATAATAAAACATAATTTGGGAATAAGTTTGGCAAAGGATGTTGTAATACTGTGTTATTAAAATGCTATTAATGATATATAGCGCTACATTTTGTGGTAGCGATTCATATAAAAGTAATGTCTAAAAAATGATTGCCGAAACCTTTGGTTTAAGGGTCAAAGGGCAATAAAAGTTTGACCTTGGATGTTTCTGGAATGGATGTCATTATTATTCACAGCAATAAATAAATAAATATATGAGATAAACAAAATACTTCTGAAAGAACACGAGATCTAGAAGGACAGCTACATCTACAATCTTTCATGGCCTTTTTTTCTATCTCACTGTATTAGTGTTGACCTGGTTGATGGGGTCTGTGTGTAATCACACGGGTGGACTGAAGGGTCACGCAAATGGCTAATTGACCACTAATGAAAGTTCTTTCCCGATTCCACAATGCATGTGCTTGTGAATGTAGGATGAGGTAGAAAAAAGCCACAGGTCAATGTAGAGAATGAGAGCAGGGGATGGAGAGAGAAGGAAAACTGGAGAGATTGTAATGAGTAAAAAAAAGAAGGCTTGTCTTTTTGGTACCCATGTGATGAATGCCTGTTGGGACAACAGATGTGTGGTGATGTCATTTAGTGTGTGTGTGAGCGTACGGGGAGGAGCAATAGCAAAGTGCACTCAATTCTCTGGTCTGTAGTGAAATTTTCAATCGTTCCTGTTGAAAAGAGACATAAATGTGCTGGTCCAAGCTGGTTTATGTTGATCTGGACATACAATCATAATTGAGAAGCCTGATGGAGATACCAGCATCCAAAACATAACAGTATTTTAACCTTGTTTTAGTTGTCCTCCGTGGTTTTCGGGGGTTTAAGGTCTCCACTTGAGACTAAGCACTGCAGAGGTCTTATTTTTGAAAGAGTTTAGGGCCTTTCTGCACCCTGCCACCACCGCCCAGCCACCTTGCACAAAACCTCACTATAATGTGTCACTGAGCTAAAGGTTTCTGATTTAATTGTGGTTGCAATGTTAAACTTTTGCCTGTCTTCTGACTCTCTTTGAGAGGCATAAGAAGTCAATTGTTCTTGCGGTATGCCGTGACAATAGCTGTTTGTCATCATGTGGAGCCAGAGAGAGATGGGGCAGCACACACAGTAACCTCACTACACCGTGCTAGGCTTTCCAGGCAGGGTCACACCAAGGTCGAAGTACTCTCGATCACACCATGTTGTGCGCCAATTACGCCAATAAGATCACCTTTTTCACCCATTCACATATTCAGTTCCTCCTATTTGATAATTGCAAGCTATTTCTGCTGACAAAAAAGTGTGTGCATTTGTTTCATTCCAAGAATCGTATAGTATTAAGATGAGAGCCCGAAGACCAGCTGTAAAGCGAAACTTAGGAACTTTCTGAGGTCGCCACTTTAAAACTCAATATTTTAACCGAATCCTTTTTTTCCCGCACATTTTAATCTATAGATTTCTCGTGGGTTTGAAACGAGGGTCTCTAGGGCAGTCGTCCACATGTGAGCAAATCCTTCAAAAGAAGGAATGTCTCGCTTTCAGAGCCTCAAATCTCAAGGTTTAGTGATATATGTCTTAAACGTGTGATTTCTCTGGCACAGATTAAACCTAATCTCAGAATAAAAGAGATTTCCTATGGAGAATCACTGTTGATAATGCACTTTAGTATAGAACTAATGTTAATCTGTTTCTGGGAACCGGACCAAGATGATGCAAAAATGAACTAATTCTTAACTGTTTCATGTGATTATATTGCTTGGTGTGCAAAATAAGCAGTTGTAAAAGAAACATCTTTGGAGCGCTTGTCAGGTCAAAGAGAATCTGAGGGATTCCATACTTTTTAAGAGCTGAACCAACAGCATATCAAAGCGTTACCACCAGAAGAAATCACTCTTAATGTAAAGTGATACACACAGCTGTCGGCCTAAACCGGGCTCACCGTGTTTCACTTAACCTCAGACAAAGAGGCCATGCGGAGCCAGTAGTCAAATTTTATACTTCGGGCACTTGATTTACTGTGAAGAAATGGGTGTCAGCATGGAGAATATGTCAAGGATGTTATCTGGATTTGAGATAAAGTCATAGGTGCGCTCTGGGTTTTATCGTTCTCTCGCTGCCTCGAGACTGTGACCCCTGTCTGAGGACACGGCTCGTTTCTCTGTAATCATTCACTTGTAGCCTTGGGTTGCGTGGCAGTGACAGGCATTGTCTTGGCTCTTGAAAACAAAGTAAAGTTATCTCATGTAATAGACCTGCATTACTGACTTCCCAGGCATGTGTTTTGTTCTGAAGCCAATGACTCTGCAACAGTTTAGGACTCTGTATGTACACATACATATTGTAATGTAATATTTTTGTCTTTTATGCATTTATTTGTATCAGAAATTGGTTACACTTTATTTTAAGGTGATGTAGTGACATTGTACTTCCTCAAGTAAGTAATATATTAATTAACTACATCGTTATGGTAAGGGTTTGGTTAAGGGTTAGTTAGTTGCAATTATGCATAATTTACTGTTATTACTATAGTAAGTTGTCACTATGTTACCTTACAATAGTGTTACCCAGAAATACAGTAACATTTAAAATAACTGTTTTATGTTTTAATATATTTTGAATTTTTTAAATTTCAAATCTGGATTTGTCAGCAGCCGTTATTCCACATGATCCTTCAGAAATCATTGCTGATTTTGTGCTCAAGAAACATTTCTTCTTATTATCAATGCTGCTTTATATTTTGGTGGAAATCAATATATATTTTTTTTCAGGATTCTTTGATGAAAAGAAAGTTCAAAGAAATGCATTCATTTAAAATAGAAATCTTTGGTATTATAAATGTTTACATTTTTATTAATTGAATGCACCCTTGCTGAATAAAAGTATTGCCCCTGGTTTCACAGACAAGGCTTAAGCCTGAAATGAATGTTTGAGCTGTTTTAACTGAAAGCAACTTGCACTGACAGATCTTAAAATATGTCAGTGCCATTGTTATGTCTCAAGATGCACTCCAGTAATGTTTTTTTTAAAGTGCGTAGATAGATACAATTGATTAAATGGATATAACAAAACGGAGAAAAAATGTCAACAGTTACAGAAAGAAACATTTTGTATTCAAGGCAATGCACTATAATAATAATAATAATTAGAGAGATGAAAAAATAATTTCAAGATAGATAGGAGAGAAGGAGATAGATAGATTAGACTTTAGAACCTTTCACTTTATTTAGTTAAAAAAACTATTAAATCAAATATTTTTTTGTTGTTGTAATGGCGAGACACTGGCAGAGTGCAAGACTTGTGGGTGTGGCACTGCAGCGTGCCCATGGACGCCGGTCATACAGGGAGGTAGGGGGCTGTTGCAGCATGCCTTTCTCTCTTCCACTTTCTCTCAGTGTCCCGCCCCCTTTGCCACTGCCATCTATTGGCTTTCCCAGAATGCCCTCTGTCTGAGAGCACTGGCCTGAAATAAAACTATGAGGGCCTGCGCGGAGAGAATGGGAGCTTTGTCTCAGCTGCCATTTACACTGTCTGGGGGCATAGAGACAGAACTCAAAGAGAGTGTCTGATTGCAAATTAGCACAGCCCAGGGCTCAATGCTCCATGCACTCATACACACTCACGCACTGGCGGTGTGAGGCGTGGAGAAAGTTCTGCATTAAACACCGCTGAAGATCATTACGCTCTTTCGTTCTATTGAATAGTGCCCCATTTCAGTCAGGGGCACAAAAAATAATTAGCAGCAGGCTTCTCTTGAGCTGACTTGCGTATGACCAAAGCATTTGGGCTTGCTTAGTATGCAAGTGATGCCGGGTCTGAATTTGTGATTAGCTGAAAAAGACAAAAGGTGCAGCCGGTGCACTGCAGGAGCGACGTCTCTACATCAGCGGGCTCCGCGAGTGGGCCTCTCACTACTTTTCGGTGTGATTGACATGTGTCAGAGAGGATCGCATGCAATTTGTTACATGACGACTCTATTTGGCGTGAGAATTCACCGTCTTTATCTTACAAATGCAAATGTAATCATTTTGAATGGTTTGACCTATATGCGCCCTGGCCAACTGTTTTCAAGGTAATCGGCTGCCCGAGGAAGCAATTTAACCGACACAAGGCCGTAAAGGTTGTGTGTATTAAATGTCATATAATCAAATCTTCCCTTGACTTTCTGGTTTATAAATGTGGAGCACTTGTTGGCATTAATGTCTACCCTTTTTTTCTTGCATGTATTTATTCATTTAATTTGAGAGGCATGTAATGCTGGAGACTACAGTGGTTCAATAAGTTTCATGTAAACATGCGATGCCATGTGAACTCAACAACCCTTTCATAATAATCTGCTTGCCACCATCTCTGTTAATTCCCACGAGGCCACTTTGTGTAGGACATAAACACACACGCGCGTTCACACATAGGACATAATTCGGCCTTTTAATCTGATTAGCTGTGTCTGTATGGATGAACCTGTGGGTTCATTGAGTGTGTTCCTCTTCTTCTACTTTAACCACTGGCAGAGTGGTGAAGCAATGACACCGGTATTCATAGGGAAAGTAATCTGATTTAGAGGGGAAAAATGCAAGGTAAATTGTTCTTAAAATACATTTTAGCCGTCATATCTGTCAACCACCATCCTGTATGAACAAATATTTTCCTCAAGTGTTAAAAAGATGTTAGTTAGGCCTGTTTATTATGTCAGTTATATCCTTTTTTTTTAAAAAATATCTAATATCTTAATAATAACTAAATAAGGGTGATCAAAGCTTTTATGTGATTTATTTTCGTCTTTGTATTAAAATTTAAAACGGTATCTAAAAATGTCAGCCCAAAAAAGTAAACTAATTATTTATTCTGTCTTCTGCCCATTTTATTGGAAAAATATTGCCTTGTTTGAAAAAAACTTTTATCTGTATCTGACAGATAAAACAGGTCTCTGCCTGTTTTAAGTGGCTTTGTCAAATATTTTCTTAAGAGCAAGTATTGTGTTTAAAAATACATTTGTGAAATTGTTGTTGCTGACTATGAGCCACAAATACAGCAGACTTGACTTAAAGGAGCACTGAAGCAGGAAAAAAAATCTAACTAATGGTCTTTGAGAATCAATAAAAAGGGTAAATCAGAATATTAAATGCCATCTAAAGAGTTATTTCCTCAACAGTTTATAGTGTTGGAAGTTATGTACATTGTACATTTAACATGTTTTACACATTCTGTAAGTATACTAAACATCCAGACACAAATTCTTAATATTAATGAAGCAATTTAGCCTAAAATTATATTTAAAAATAATAAAATAATTAATGCATGACTCACTTGTTAGCCACAACCAGATGAAAATGCCCTTTAAGAATGCCTTTGATAGTGTGTGCACACACACACAAAGGTTTAACACTAAATCACCTGATACCCGAAGCCCTTCTGACTTAACCCATTTAAACCCCTGCCCCCATTTGTCATCAACAAATAACTTTTATAAAACATTATGTGACCAAAAATTACTTTTACAGAATTGTCAAAGTTCTATAAATTAAAGTGCTTTAATATGGCTGATGTAAATAGTCACATGACCAGAGCTGCCAGTAAATGCCAGTTTGCCCTTCTGTGTCAAAGCTCCGTATACAGCTAAGTTACCAAAATTCATACATATAATATTTAAAGGGTCTATTTTTCTCATATAAATCATCACAATAAACATGTAAATATGTCAGTGGTCACATTTTTAAATAGTGACTGATTGATTCATTCACATTATAAGATGGCAGACTTCGTCTTTTTACTAAAGCAAATTGTCACATTAAATGAAACAAAGTAAAATAAATAAATAAATCCATATTAATATTCCCAAAGTTGCCTGATAGTAAAACAAACATGATAATGTATGCTACTTTATTTTTTGTAACTTTCTTTTGGGTCTTATTGAGCAACTGTTTACAGAAACAATGCGCAGGAAAAAAAATCATATACTTTTACCAACAGTTTAACCCCCTTTTTTTAATTTATTTTTTTAGATAAGATGCATGTAACGTTAACGTTAGTTTATTTCATTGTAATATCACTTAGCTAGGCCTATGACAATTTTTGGGTTTAAACAGGTTAAACGATGGATTACAGGACCCGTGACACCTACAAACATTTATGAAAAACTTTATAGAATGTTTAAACGCCTTTAAATATTTTATATGTAGGCATTTGTACTAAAATGTACGTACAATATTTTATTATTACAACATACGTCGGCAAGGTAACATGTAGATATTTATTTTATGGATCAGCAAATGACCAGATATAATTCCTAACACCTTCTTTATTCAAAAATGTTAGTATCAAACATCATGGATGTTCCTGAACCACACTTTTATTTACTGTACTTTTATTTACCTACGATAAATAAAAGCTCCTCAAGTCCAAACTTTTACCTCAGATTTGTCGTCGGTTTGAAAACGGACTGCATATTCGTCGAGCTGAGGTAAATCTGCCGAACGGGTCGACCTCGACGAGCCCGTTAATTAAAAAAATAAATAAAAGCCCACGGCCACCATCATTATATATCCAATGTGAATAAGAGTAAACTATGTTATTTGTGCTGATATTAGATAGGTCAGCGGCTGCTGTCTGGCTCTTGTGTAACGGTCGCTGCGCGCGCTCGTGTGTGTGTGTGTGTTGTGTGTGTGTGTGTGTGTGTGTGAGTGAATCACAGTTAGTTCACCTTAGTTGAACTTGTGTGATCTAGTTCACGGTAGTGTGAGGCTGTTGGTCCGGTCCTATTGCTGTTGGGAGACTGAGCAGATCTTCTTGATCATGTAAAAAAAATCAAACTACCCTTAAAAGACGCAGTGTGTCGTCATGTTTTTGTCTGGATGGGAAGGTTGTGATAGTTTGCTCACGGACGGGTTGTATTAACGTTCGTGTGTTAACCTAGCAAAAGTGTCCGCGCGACACGAAATTTCAGCCTGAACTTGAATAATAACGGTCGTCGTGGTTTATTCACCGATCCCCGTCAAGTTTCTTTTGTTTGTTTGTTTTGCCGTTTCTAACAACAACTAAAGGAGTACGAATGACCTAGATGAAGCTAAGAAGCGGATGAAACGCGGACGTAAATAATGTAAGTTTGCCGTTATCATATTGTAGTTGGTCCCCCGTCGGTTGAATTTTTTTTCTTTCTATTTTTTCTTGTATTTTGCTGTTACGTTTGAAATGATATGCGCCAATGATACGAAGCCGGCATATGGGGCATTATTTAACTGTAGCCTAGTTTTCACAGCTTGTGTTTCTGGCATCAAATGTTACAATATCTGTCGAGCACGCACTCGAATCGAGGAATAGTTCATTTTATTAGTGTACGTCGAAAAGAATAATAGAGTAATACACACTTAGACATAGAAAAAGAGGTCAGTTTCTCATGGCCAGACGTTTTTGTTCACGCTTTTCAAATAATCGATCGTTCTGCTCTCCTTTGGGTTTGTATAGATCCATGAGACGGATCTAAGTTAGCCTTAGGTCTTCTCGTTTAAAAGAGAAATGAATCTAGTAACGTTATGTGTAACTTACTTCATAAATGGGATGTCTTACTAAAAGATTTCTGTCTTTTTTCATGACTATTTCATCCCATCTATTTCAAACTGAGGTTGTCTACAATGTGTCATACAACTTAGTGAAATTATTTAATCTCAACTAATGTAATTATTATTAAAATAGAATATTTTATGTCCCCTTTGTATTGAAAATTCATGCTAATATCTTAGTTTACATCCTTGTGTCATGCATAAAGTCCTCAGCCCCTTTTGGTTGATCATAATGCAGTTATTTAAATACATTCCACTTATTTGACATGGTTTTATTTCCCTAAATGCATATTGCTATTGTTGTAGACATTTTTTTTTTTACAGTCAGTGAGAATATAGCTTATTCTGAAATGTTAGACTGTGTGTGTGTTGTGTGTGTCTGTGTTGCAGTGGTGCTTGAAATGGTGAAAATCTTTCTCGGACTCAACCCAGAGATGGAATGTACGTCCACCTTTTATCTGGTAAGATTTTATCTTTAAATATACAGTTTTACATTTTTTCAGGGTGAGCAACTGAGGTAAATAATTGAATGTGATAATAATCTGCTGTTATATGCTAAAAGTGAAATTACAGTTTTCTGTACTTCTGTTGTACTCGTACATCAGACAGATGTTAGAATAATGAAGCCTACTGAATAACCGAGGCGCATATATTGCTTTACTGTGTGTATGTGTTTTGTAATGTATTATTCATATATTTGAAAGTGCATGGATTGGTGCATCTCATTTTGTGTCTGTGAGGTAGGCTATTACTTTTAGTTGTTGACTAGTCGAACACCTCTGTGTCTTGCACACACATGCTATAACATGTAAACCACCGTCCTTTGAGATTTGTTATGCTGACTGTGCGTTTTCCACGTCAGGTTATGACGGCCTGCTTATTCTCTAATTTCCTTTAGGTAATCTTTTTTTGAATTTGTAATAGTTTCAAATTCATTGTCAGTCTGTTTGAAGGTGCATTAGAGAAATTCAGCTGTAGTTGTCCTTACCATTACTTGGTTGTATTTTATGGAAACAGATATTACCCTCTAATACTAAACAGAAAATAAGAGGGAAGATATTTGATGTTGTAGGTATTTTTTGAGGTTTTACATGAAACCTCAGTCAGATGTTTTACATATGTTTGCCTTTTAATGTGATCAACACTCACTGTAAACAGCACCATGCATTATTTTGAAGGGCTTGTTTATTTTTATTTTTCTAGTCGTATACCTTCTGACAGAGGAGACGTTCAGAATGCTGTTGTCAGCACTTCAAAACAACTGGGGGAAAAAAGAGAAAAAGGTCATCAGTCATTTGTGCAATCTGTTTCCACTTGTCTTAATGTTGTCACTCAGCACTCGATTTATCTTGCCAAAAATATCTTTTCATTTACATCTCCTGTCGGTGAAATAACCAAACCACCGTTGAGCACAGAGCTTCGTAACCCGAGGCGGGAAGGATCGGGCCAGGTCTACGCTGAGAGCACACGACCGAGGCCAGATTGCATTCAGTAGGTCTGACTGACTTCGTAAAGTGTGTGTGCACACTGTAAGTGTCTTTCCATGACTGGCCCCTGGTGCTACAGCCACGCCAAACTGTCAATCCCACAGGAATGTCTCCCCAAACTCTCTGCAACAGATGACAGAAATTTGGCATATGTTATTGTCATATTCTTTTTCTCTCAGACTTTTTCTTCATCCCTCCTCTGCTTTTGTGCTCGGCTTCAGGTTTTTCTGTGCGCTCTCCCCTTTTTCCCTTGCTGCATTTCAGCAGAGACAGAAGGCCAAGCATGTAATGTGTCAACATGACCTGGACTCTGTACTGTAATCTGAGCATTACGCTTGGCCTTTCGAAATGATTTGATAATGACGCCGACGGCTCGTTACCGGCATCTTTTGCTTAAACACTTTGAAAATCGCCAGATAAATGAGGAAAGCCAACCGAGCCATTTGAGATTACAAAGAGGAGAACAGTCCTACGCGCTCTTTGCTCCGGCGAAGTCATAAATTCATCTGTCTCGTAGCTGGGCTGCATCCAAGCTAGTTTACCTCAGCTAACCCTACGAAAAAAGCATTCATCATTTAAAATTTAAAATGCAATCACCACAGAGAGAGGAGGCGCCTCGGCTAACCTGTCACATTCACACAATCAATCCTCGCTTTTGTGCAGCTCTCTCAGATGATTTGAGTGGCCTGTAGTGTCAGCTGAGGTCAGGGGCGTGTCCTGAGCTATTAGCCTGTAGCCTGTCTGAAGCTGGCACTAAAAGGTTGCACAGATGTGAGGAAGAGCTGTTAGAGCGCTGCATGTCCGACAGGAGTCTGGAACATTACAGATCACTGGGGGATGTGCCTAAGCTGCTCAGATTCATGGTGCAGCAGAGGACAGTCAGACTGACACACATTCTGTAATCACAGGGTTGCGTTTTACCTGTCATGCAGGGAGACATCAGGTGACGCATTCTGTGCGTGCTCGTCCTCTGTGAGTGCATGAGGTAACTGAGGTCGTGTGTGTGATTTATGTGTGTCAGCGCGTGTGCGCGTTCGTTTGAGAGAATTTGTGGGTATGAGCGAGGAGCTCTTAAGTGCTTGACCTAATTTCGCAGGCAGAGAAGAATTCGACAGTGAAGGCCTTCCTCTGTTAGTGTGAGGTTGCTGTGCTGGGTGTTTCCTCCCAGGGTCTAACAGGAAGCTCATGTTTGAGTTCATTTGAGGACAGGGAGAAGGCTTTTCTTTCCACTGTGGATCATTCTAGAGAGGGGGAGAAAGCCAGGGCCTCAGCTCTGAATCGCCCCTCTGCAATCTGGCATGTGTTTTAGCTCCTTATACTGCTGTATTGTCTATTTTGGCTGAACTGAAGTTTTTTTTTTTTTTGCTCCTGCCAAGAAAACATCTATTTTTTGGGCTTACAGTGAGCAGGAGCTGAGATCCCAAGTCAAAAATGACTTAATGAATCCTGTGAGCAAATGAAACAATCCTCTGCAGGGTTCTCTCCTGCTTCCTTTGGTTCGGTTTTACATTCCAGGCTCAACTGAGCCGGGTCGTGACCCGAGAAAATGCTGTGCTGTTTGCGGTGGTTTTTGGATGAATATTCGCAGCACAGATGAGCTTATGGACGGTTCTTGAAATCAATTTAAGTGCTTGTGCATTTACATTGAGTTTAAGTAAATGTTCATGGGCTATGATTTGTTGTTCACAGGTTCGGGGACTTTGGACGACTCTGACAGACATGCTTGACTACGCAGGTGAGAAACAATTTGACAAACTAAAGTGACCCTCAACATACAATTTGAAGTGCCACTCCTTGTCACAACTGGCCAGTTTTGTAAAGAACTAAATTAGTTTTTTTTTTTTTAAATAGCGATCAAAAAACAAACAAACAATTATTTAATTTAACAGATTCTTTTAAGAAATAAAACAGGCATATTTTATGCAACTGTATTGTTCCATTGAAAATATTTTGAATGTGCAAACATTTAAACTACTGTGTGAAAATTATATAATTGTGCAAAAGTTGACATGTTTCTTTTACGATAATAATTGTTGTACATCTTAAGTGCATATTGCAGCCAGTCTGCAGGCCTGCAGTGTTCGTGTGGTCTCTTTGAAATGTGAATTCTGTGTGGGAGGCCTCTCTATTCATCTTCTGTGAACGTTTCATGTTGGTCGTTTAGTGAAGTAAGGAGATATCAGGTATTCTAGACATGTTTTTTCCAAATTAGAATGTACATGATATGTACTGCATAATCCTAAATGTTCTGACACTCGATTACATGTTCAGAACATCATACGCAGATCAAATCTTTCATCAGACAGTGGGGTTGTTCAAATCTAGGGCACGTCTTTGAGAGCTTATTTCTATGGTGGGCAGAGCAGAAAAATGATGAGGATCGACCTGTTAGTCTCCCATTGCATCAGTTTGACTGAAATTAGAGGCAGATTTGGGATGAAAGGTTTGCAGTATCCTGATTGTCTGAAAATGATCGTTTCAGCGTGCCTGTGCTCATAACCACACTGATCAAACATGATTTATCTTAGTAGTGGAGTTGTTGTCTGATTTGCAGGGTTGGTTTTTTGCTTCTTTGTGACTGTCTTTCTCTAACTCTGTTCATGGCTGTCGTGTAGGTTGACATGTTGGTTGTTCCATGGATTTCGAAGTGTGTGAAATTAGCATGACATGAACTAAAACATTCTGTCTTTGTGGTCTTTTACTTTAGCAAAACATCCCAGTACCTCCAAAATGATATTATTTACTCAAGAGTCAGGGCTCCCAAACTCTGTAAAGATACGCAGTAAGAAGTATTAGGATGTTTGCGTTGCGTTTTTCGATAACCTTATAGTGCATGTATTGTGCAGCGGAGAAAAAGAAAGAGGAGACTTTCTTGAAGGAGAATTTATGAAGATGCACCGTCTTTATCACTCAATCATCTAATGGTCTCTTTCACACATTGTACCCATTTCCTTGTCTCCTGCAGTGTGGATGTACTCTCAGGTCATGTGCCGTTTACAGGTGTCATCCAGATGTTTTCTTGCGTGTTCTGATGCTCCCTCTGTTAGTACTTAATGTCATTTTTTGCAGAAATGTTCCTGATGTCTAGCAAAGAGTATCACTCTCACATAAGCTTGAAAAAAAAGTTTTTTTGTGCATAGCTAACACGTGTGGCATAAACATGACCAGCATGACACTGTCACGGCTGGTTTTCTCCCAGTTTTTGCAGTCATTTCCCATCTGTGTAGAGTGTTCTTTGAGCTACACGCTAAAAGGATAAATAGTAAGAAACAAAATATCCATACTGTGGAACACACTTAGGAATACTTGATTCATGAATCTGTAATTTTTTTGCATAATGACCGCTAAACTGTATAATTGACCCATCCAACCAATTTCCTACATAAATGTGCTAGTTTCATGTCTCATATTTCTTTCCAGTCTCTTTGTTCTCATATAATGAAATTATTTAAACTCAAATCAATATTTCATGTCCATTTATTAATTTATTTTCTTAAGTAGCTGCATTTATATAATAAATTAAAATGAAAACACACACACACACACACATCCAGTACACTTAATTAACTAGTTAGATCTGTCATGTGGTTATAGAATTAATAGAATCAACTGAAAAAATATGGCATTTATTAATATTTGCTGAGAAAAGCCCCCAAATGAAGATTGCAATACATTACATTTCCTTACATTCTAATCTTTGAATAGACATTACAAAAAAATTCAATATATTTCATAAATGAATTAGTGCTGTCAACGTTAACGTGTTAACACATGCGATACATTTTTGGCCAGTTTAACGTGTTAAATTATTTAACTCAATTAACGCAGCATCCGTATTTTCTGTCATCCTTTGGTTAGCGTTACATTATATGATCACGCAAGTGCTTACACCATTCCAGCGCGACAAGACAAAAGAGAACGCGCCGCTTGTGAATGTCCGACACACACACGGCGCACAGAAAGACACGCACCAGTATCGTGCGCACAGAATCGAGTTCTTTTTTGCGCGAGTATCCTCATTAAAGCAGTCTTAAATGAGTTAAATAAAGTCTTAAATGAACGTACAGAGTTGTGAGAAAATGAGACTCGTGTGAGATCCTCGTCATGTGCGTCAGCTGCAGGTCTTAAAGTGACAGCAGCCACTAATGCTTAATCAAAGTTAATCAAAGAACAAAGGTAACAGAGTAAATTACTCATTGCTCTTGACTAAAGAACTTTTGTAGCTTTAATAAGGATTAATCTATATTTAATTGATAATTTATGCAGTGCAATTTTGAGTTTATGTGAGGATTGTAATTAAAAGTTGTTGTATTTTTTGAAGCCTAATATATGTTTTTAAAAAGATAGCTTTCAATACACTGTAATGTTGAATGGCTATAATTAATGTTTAAAATTGGGGGTGGGGGAAATGATTTTCATCAAGACATCTGTCGCTGTATTAATATCTGTGAAACTGGCCTTCATTTATAAAAAGATGCCATTAAACAAGTATTTAAAATATACTGTCTTTGTTTCTACATTAATTTGGAGATTAGCAGTGAAATTAATACATCATAAAATATATTAAAAATGTATAACAACATTTTAATTAAGATTAATCACAGAAAAAAATGTGTGATTTAATCTAGTTAATCAGACAGACAGACAACTTAGACTGTTTTGTCATATCACCCTGTTTTTTCAGCATCTTGCAGAATGAGCGCCATGTTGTTAAGATGCTGTGTCAAGTTAAAAATATTACAACTTTGAAGAATTGCATTTGATCTGTTCTGCTGCGTCCAGCTGTAATGCAAGAACCCATTCTTTGCGACTGTGAGGAGCTCCATCTGCTCTCCGTAGGTGCGGTTTGATGGAATTGGAATTTCATATCAATTTCTTATCATAGCAAAAGCTTCCAAATCAACCATTGCAACATCCAGACTTCTTCTGAATACAGTGAGTCAAGAATTTGCACTGACAAAGACCAAATATGGACTGTTTAGTTAGCATAATGATTATGAGAGTCAGAATTCCATCTTATGCAGTAATAAAATCATACAGCTTGAGCAGAACAATGTCCTTGAGACATTTCATTCTTAGAGATCATAATCAAGCATACATTTTTATTACATAAACTTTTTGTTTGGCATGTAATAATTTTGCACAGTCAAAAATAGTTTTAGCAGTTTGTGCCTAATGGCATTTTAAAATAATTTACCTCAGCTCACCATCAGATTATGTCTATTATGATTTTTATTTGATTGACATTTTCTGCCGTGATCATCTACCTATCCGCTAGTTATAATGCCAAATGAGTAATGTTGTTTGTCACAGCAGCATTTGTCTTACATATTACATATCCTTTGCTTATAAGTTTTTGTTTTATGCAGAGTAATGTCATCTATATATTTTTTTATGTTGTTTTATCATTTTTGGAAACTTTAAACATGCTATTTTTTGTCTTTAAAACTGTTAAATGTGACGTCTCCTGACTTATTAACTGCCTATTCAGTGTAATAAAGCTCTTTCCAGCACTTAAATTGTAAAGATCCTCCCTTTCCACATTCAAGTGACCATTGTGTCAATTTAAGCAGTTTGTTATTCTATGATGGATTGCCATATAGGTTTTCTGCACAAAGCATTCAAGACTAAAAGTTTTGGCTGTGTCCAAAACAATTAAGTAATATTTCAAATAACTATAAAAGGACAAACATGTTTGATTCCCCCAAAAAGGTCTAAATGCTGGCTCTGTGATGCTATTAAAACATTGCTCTTTGTTTGAGCATCCCTGACAAGGCAACATTGGCTTGACCAATGGCATTAGTTTGTGCACAATTCCTTTTGAGGTGCAGAATTTGTGATTTTTTTTTTTTTTTTTTTGTATTCATACGTTCAGCAAATTCTTAAATGAGAATCATGACATGAAAAAAAAAAAGTCCTATGGGGCCATTCACACAGGATGCGTTTTTTTCTCTTTTCCACCATTGTTTTTCAATGTAAACACTTTCTAGACCAGTGTCTTTAACCGTTGTGCTCACATCTCACATCGTCCTTTGCAGCGTCTCGAGCATGACATGGCATTCCAAAATTACGCGTCTCAAGGCACCACTCTTTTGTGTCTTGTGTTTTTAACAGCAAAAATGCATTCTGTGTGAACTGGCCCTAACACAATAAACAAAAAAACAACAAAATTATTTTTCATACAAGCATCCAATGGATCTCATAGATTTTTTTTATTTATTTTTTTCTCTCCATAGTGTTGAGTGTGAAGGCCCAGCTCCAGACGAGGGCTGCTCCATGGGTAGGCCAATGTTGCATTGTTGGCAGTGGCTCATTTGAATAGCCCTTTAGTATTTTCTGTGAGCAAGTCAGCGCCATTTGCATTTGTTCCAGTCACAAAGGTTTACAGGTCAATAGAGACCAAGCTAACATGCATAGGAACCCTCTCTCCTCTTATTCTCCTTTCTCTCAACCTTCTTTTGCCCTTCCTTGGTTGTCATGATAAACTCTGCCCGTCTCCCTGGGAATGTGTTTGTGCATACGTGTGTGTGCGTAGCAACACCTCAGATGTCTGGTGAGTGATTAATTCTAAGCTGGGAATAAGACTGAAGAGAGGCCCCTGGTAACCCTCAAGCAAACACCAACAATAATTTGATTATCACACTTGAACATGCTTATTTAGCCCATGCATGGTCGTGCATGCGTGCGTCTGTAGGTCTGCACACTAGGGCAGAACAACACAGAGCATACCTGATTAAATGGAGCCCATTCAGGACTGTTGTTTGTGAGCAGTTTGAATGGCTGCAGTGCTGACACATAGCTTCTTAGATGCGCGCACATAGACAGAACCAGAAGCCCCAGGTCTTCATAATTAATCCCAGAGTGAGCTCATGGCCCAATCCTCAGAGCTTTAACTCTGTACTTTCCATATGTCACACTCCTTCATACATGTACACATATATAGAGAGAGAGACACTTACACATGACCTTACACTGAGAAAGTCTCTCTTGTGTAACGAGCCCCTTGATTTTTTTTTTTTTTTTTTTTTGCGTGTTTTAAAGAATTATGATTTTTGTATTTATTTGTTTGCTTATTTATTTTATAACAAGTACCAGTTTAGTTGCATTCCTTTAGTTGAATTAAAGCTATAGTTCACCCCAAGAAATTAAATTAAATTATTGTAAACTGTCATTATTTACTCACCCTGATATCGTTTTAAAAACTGATATATTGATATATTTCAAATAAAAAAAATAAAAATTGATAAATTTTATAGCAGAATGCTCTTTTCAATAATGTGAAACTAAATGATGACCAGAGCTATCAGGCAGGATTTTCAGTGAATAATGACTTAAATTTCAGTCCTTTTCTCAAATGAAGTAGCCTAATTGCAAAAAGATTTTGTGGTGCATTTTGACCTTTTTGGAGCTTGACAGCTTGTGAAAGAGAGCAGCATAGACATTCTACATTCAAAAGGTTTTTTTTTTTTTTTTTGGAGTTCGACAGAAAAGGGGGAGGGGAATCATATTTATAACAATATGAGGGTGATTAAATGATGACAATTTTTGGTAAACTATTCCTTTATGATTATTTTAAAATGTTATAATTAATATTACTATTTGAACTAAACTAGTTTACAATGTCTTGCTTTGAAAATAATGTCATACATATTCATCATGTTTCACACATTTATTTTGAAATACATTCATATCTTGCGTAGTAAATATTGCAGTAATGCTTTGTCGTGAGCATGGGTGGTTCAAATGTGCTTTAGATATGAAATCTTCTTGTAGCGCAGTGCTGCCATAGCCTACATTTACCTTTTTACCTTTATCAGAGACATGACGCTGTACTATTGAATTTCTTAAAACCTTTTATTTCTTGAGAAGCAAAACATTTTTACAGTTCAATCTTGTACAGTACTCATGACCATCTGATATCATGCACTGTAAAATGCGAAAATAAGCATTATTACTATTGAAATTATTTTATTGGTGTTGTCTAATGTAGTCAGGTTAATGTAATCATATTAATACATGAGCATAATAATAACGTTTAAAAACAGTTTTTTTAATTAAAACAATTCACTTAGATGAACCATGTAAAGAACTTCTCTATTAGTTTATCCAACATTTTCACAGTGTGTGTTTGTGTTTGCATGTTTTGTGTGTGTTTGCCGCAGGAAGGCAGTAGTCAATCTGCATCTCTCTTTTGCCCGTTCTTGTCCCCTCTTAGCTGGACGTGTGAATTGCAGCACAAAACGTGGGCTGCTGGATCAGCATGCGTGCTACATAAAGACTGCTTTTGTTATAGCCGGCATGCTCATGACCGCTGGCATCTATAGCCCCTCACCCCCAACCTCACCAAACTGCACCAGGCTGACTAGAGAAACCCCCATGGAGGGAAGGGACAGTGACTTATAAGCTCACACCCCTAAAACTTTAGAGCAAAATTAATAAATAAACTCTTTTTTTTTAAAAAGAAGAAGAAAAAAAGTGTATTTCTTCTCTATTATTTTCCCTCTGGGGACAATAAAACTTATCTTATTCCATTCCAGATCAAATTTAAGTGAATTTATCTTTTTAGAGATTCATTATAGGATAAAACTATTCTGAGCTATAAACCATATAATGTTCCAGTTCAGCATAACTCACTCTGTTCGCCATTTTCATTGTAATAACGATTCAGAGTAAAAACAGAAGTTCCACACGTCTTTTTAATGCTATCGGTAGATGACGAGCAGAGAGCGTGCGTGTCTGTTGGGCCTCAGTCGACACGGGCCTTAGAACTGAAACGATGACGGCAGACGTTGCCTTGCAGCTGCCGTGCAGATATTGCACCATGTTCACCTCAGCCTATTAAAGGTTGGGATTCCCATCGGGAGAACACTCATGCGCAGACAATTAATGGAACAAAAAATAAGAAAAACCATGACAAGATAATACGTTTGCGATAATGAGCCTCCACTGACCTATAATCGTCCTTTTACAATGAATTTTAACCAGAATAATGTCCTTGAACACCAGCAATGACAAGTGTCACATTCTGTGTGGTTCTTCTAAAAATTGGATGTTATTATATACTTGAGAGGAGACTTCTGGGCCCTTACTGTTGCGATGACCTAGGCAGAGATAGACGTTCCCAAGAAAAAAAGCTGACCTCTAGACCATCATTTGATGGTATTTTTCAATCATTTTTAAGATTGCATGGAACTAAGGAATTTGTTAGATTTTTTTTATGCTATATTAATTAAAAACCAAAGCGTTAGTCTGACTCAAATTGTTTGTGCTCTAAAATTTAACAACTGCATAGTGACTAAATTTAGTCTATATCTGAGCTCAATTAAAAAAGAAATTACACTGGAAAGTTTATTTCATGGTCTTGCTATCATTAAAACCATACCTCTCTTATGTCTTTATTTAATATAGAGAGGAAATCAAAAGAAAGAAAAATTATTTTCATTATCCAGAGTGCACCATTGGGGCTCCGTCCAGCACATCCCTCGCTCCGGTCATTGTTGGTTGTGGGGGGAAGAGGGTTGACTGTGGGTGTATAAGGCTCAGCTGGGGCAAATCCTGGAGGTCTCGTCCATACGGAGGCGAAGTGATGTGGCACATGCAAAAGCAGGCTTTGCTGGCTTTTAAGAGCCAGAACTTTTTAAGTGCCAGAACTGTCCCCGTTCCCCTCATGCACACACACACACACACACACACACAGTTCTCCAGCACTCAGGAAAATAAAGAAGGACTCGTGTGTTAAAATGTATTATTAGAAGCAAACCAGAATGGACAGGCCGTTTGGAATGGAGATGAGAGTTAACATGCATCAGAGGTTATTTAGGGGGGAGTAGAAAGCACTGAATGATGCCTTTGCTGAGTGTTGGGGAAGTATTTGGATACGGACATAGCAATTAATTTGTGCATGCGGTTTAGAGATTGAAGATTTGTTGTACATGTTTGAATGCATTAGAAATAATTGATAATTTAACACTATTTAAAACTTATTTAGAAGCTCACATTTTGGTAGACCCTTGGACTGGAGTTCATTTGAGGTTAAATATTTGCTAGTAATTTGTTAGAATAATAACCTTTTTTTTGGTGTATGCCCTTTCCACTACAGCTTGAAGTGATATATTTGGTTTTGTGAGCTGCACATGTCTCCTAAAAAATAGTGCACCTGTTAATTGTCATTTGTGCTCTTTATGAAACTGTCTGATAGTTTTGGAAGTTTCAGAGTTAATAAAAGTGCCAGAGAATCCTGCTCCTCTCTCCAAACACATAGTGCTCAGCAGAAAGTTCGGGAGATTCGAGCATGCGTCAGTTAGCGGCCATGCGAGTGTAGTGGACACGGAGAAAGTCTGTCCTGTCGAGCTTTTTTTTATTTATTTATTTTATCTGTGTCCCTTTTCCCCCACATGACTGAATATTTTAAGGTGAGTTACTTTTAGAGTAAAGTCGTTTTTAAAATGTTTCAGTGTATTTGTAGCTGTCGGATACAGATAAATTACGGTAGTGAGGTCAAACAAACTCTTGGCAAATTAACTTCTATTTACCGGTTGAAGTGGAACCTCCGTGATGAACTCATTTCTAATTAATGTTACTGTTGCCTTATAGTATACAAATAGCACATAACAGCACTTAAATAAGGTAAACATATCTCTAACATCTCTAAAATCCTAGCATTTGTTATTTCACTGATTAAAATCAAATAGAAGTAAAAATCAAATAGAAAAGCATGTAAAGTGAGTTTCAGATATGCATTAACAGATTTTTAACCAAGGTTTTATCGTCATTATTATTCAGTAGAATAAAGTTTATTTTTGTATTATTGCAATACTATTTAATAAATAAATCAACACCTAATAAAATAAATATAAAAACGGTACATAAGGAAAAGTTGCATGTTTTAGATAAAGCAAGCATTTAAATAGATTTATTGTTGCATTATTCCTGTTACCTGAATTTATCTGTTAATCTGTTTACATAGAGGAACAGTTTAGGACTTCTACAACTACAATATACAGTGATTTAAAAAAATATATACAATGTCTTAAATGTCTCTCGTTTTTAGCAAATCAGAGACGGAAGAGCCATTCAGGCATATTCCTCACTGTATTAAACCTATTTTTCATACAGAGATTTATTTCTTCTGATTCTGGTGTGTATTAGGAATATTTTAATGCTAAAGATTTAGAGCTTCTGCCTTAAAAAAAAAAAAAATGATTGTTATAAATGCTAATAGGAACAAACTTCTGGCTTTGTTTAATCTCCACTGCCTATGAAAGAGAAAGGACAAAACAAGTTCAGGTTGTTCGTTAAATTATTCAAGCAAGGACATAAATTGTACAATCTTTATATCATTCTGTTAAATTAGAAAAGTAGAAGTAGTAAGGGAAAATCTATATTGTCATTTCAAAGTCAAATTATATTGCACCAGGACCCTGATGTTTTTGCCTCAATAGTTTTCTTTAGTTCTGTTTCTTTTTTTGGAAACGACTACATTTTCTTCCTCTTTTTAAGTTAAAATAATAAATATAAAATACCACTTGTGTGTAAAAACAAAAAAAACATACAGACGTTTACATTTTTCTATCATGATATTTGAATGTCATTCAGCCTTTGACATATTGTGGTCGGTTTGTATCTCTGTTTGCTCTGCTTAATGTGCTTTTTACTTATTTACTTTGTCTGCTATAAATAACAGGGACAGTGAGTACACTACTAAATTACAGTAAATTTATCTGCAATGAGGCAAAAAAAAACCCATGTATGAAAATTATGGGAAACAACTTTTCAACATTGTTACTACTACAAAGCAATTGATCATATGATGTAGTATCGTAAAATAAAAAACATATCATAGCACTATTATTTTCTTTTCAAAAAGTGCCCTTTCAGACAATTTTGAAGAAACCAAAGTAGGAGTGGGGGGGCCACTCCTACTTTTGTTTCTTCAAAATTGTCTGAAGTATCGTAAAACACCTGATTTTCTAATGTCTCATTTTTTTTTTTTTTATCCATATGTTTATGTTTTCACAGTAGTGACATTTTAAATGATTTGTAAGTGTCATAGTGTAAAATCACACCATGTAGAAAGTAACTTGCCAGGCCATGATTTGTTTCTCTTTTGACTTTTTTGTAACTTTTACCTTGATTATATATGTTTTTGCCATATTTAATTTTTTTGTTTTAAAATTATTCTTCCTTGCAGCCTTTTTGTTTCTGGAATCAATTCTGACCGTCTGTGTAATGGCCTGGCACTCTGAACACACACGTTCAAGGTTATACCTACTCTTTTGCAGAGCCATACCAAGCACATTGCACCATTTTTTTATTACAAAATATCAAGACTTCATACACCAAAATATGATACTTTTTTTTATAATACAGATATCTACATAATTACACGCAGACAATCTCATCCTGCTTGCGTGGACATAGGCGCATGCTCTTATCAGAGGTGACCACCATGTTGTCTAACTGTCCTCCATTTTGTGATTTCAGACCTTAACTGTAGCACAGCTGCCCCACCCTTGCGAAATTATGCAGCCGTATCCCGATGGATCCGAAACATTGACATTAATCCGTACTGATTTCATCTGGAATTATTGAGCTTTTTAACTTTTTTTTCCTCATGGGCACAAAATTATTTTCTAATTTATGAGATATTGTTGCTTATGTTCCTTCACATGGAGGTATTCTTACTGCCCTCTAAAAAGCTATTTTGTAAAACAAAAACAAAAAAACAATTAATAGAATTGTAGACTTTTTAAAACGCAGTAGTTTTCATCTGCGCTGCTAGGGCAGTGATGGCAAATTCCTAGAAAATACCATACCAGTAGCTTATGATTGATAAATGTAATCTACTCTTCTACTTCTACAGAAGAACAGTCGTCATATTAGTTGACAGGACAAGAGGTGTGTGTGTGTGACATCTTCCATGTTTGTGGTAAAATTGTATCACATCCACAGAATCAGTTGCAGTGACATGTTGCAGTAAATTTTCTTTTGATATTTCTCAGTGTAATCCATCATATCTCTTAATTCATAGTAGTTATTATTATTGTGTGAGATAGTAATATATGCTTAAATGAATACATTATTAGCTTACTGTGTGATTTGTGTAAATTACTGAAATAGATAACTTGGACACAGTAACCTCCGATAACAGATCACTCTAAATTTTAATGTAGACATGCATTTTTTGTAAAGCTGCTTTGAGACAATATGTATTGTGAAAAGGTCTATACAAATACATGTGAATTGAATTGAATATAGTTTCAAAGACACTTTTAATTTTGGATAATATTTGGGGATTTAGTTTTTTTTTTTTTTTTTTTTTGATGATGAATAATATTCAAAAAGTAAATAGTTTAAAATAAAACAATAAATGTAATTTTTTTTTAATTGTTTATTTGCTGCTTTTAATCCTTTATTTAATTATTTAATAAAAATGAATGTATTCATTTATTTAAAGAGCATATTCAGCATAAGATTTGAATATTGTTTATAAAGAAATGCATTATTATTATTATTAATTATGTTGTCAGTTGGTGTTAGTCAAGTGCCAGAGCTCCGCTCACGTTTCTGTCAGTGCTGCGGCGAGCCGTAAGGGTCATTAAGCATCTTCGTTCTAACGGCAGCTAGAGGTCAAGGGAGTTAATCGGAGTTGATGGAGGGGCCCTCCGAGTGACAGTCCTAGGGGCTCACCTCTTAATCTCTGTTTGTCTGTGTTTTAGTACTCTTTTCCTACACAAAGCAAACAGCACCCTCCCTCTCAATGGGGACCAGCTTGCTCCCAGTCTAGCACTTTTGACCTATGGGTCATGCCCTTTGTTCCTTTCTCTACAGAGGCTGACCTCAGATTTCACCTCTGTAATTGAGGAGCCCTGTAGACACGTGCCCACGGGGCCCAGGAGAGACCACCACCGCTGCAATCTCACTGCTACCTCTGTGCTGGCGGAAAAGGGTGTCTGAAAATATGTCGTTTCCTATGGGTCCCAAGAAAAAACGTTTGGCTGATCAAAGGCCAGTTGCATAAACATAACCATTATGTTAAGACGTCTTGTGTTTGTGTCTTAAGACCAAGTATGACCAACTAGCAGTTTGCCAACGGGCAAGCAGTCTTACGTTTTGGAATCAGATTAGACCAACCTATGTTTTTATGTAACTGATTTCAAAAATGTATAAAGAGAAGTCTTAAAGAGAAAAATTTGATGACTAACTTTTAAGTCCCTGATCTTGCTATGGTTTTCTGATCAATTCCTCAGTTGTTTTGTTTGTTGTGCAAAATACTGCTAAATCGGCTTAAATATCTTCTACAGATACACCGTGCCTTCACATTCAGTCCATTTGGTCTTGTTGATGTGGGGGCTTATTTTTTTATTGAATATTTAACCTATTCCTCTCAATACGTATGTAAACTCTAGACCATTGCAGAGACTTAGATGCTGATGGACATTACAGATCTTAAACTTGCTGCTTTTTTTCTCTTAAAGTGGAAGTGTAACTCAGTTAATGAACTAGGCCACCGACTGAAGGACTGAGATGCTTTTTTAAATCTGTGCCAGGCTTGTCTTGTTGTGTTTTAATTAAGTTTTTGCTTAATGGGAGTGTTGAGAGACGCTTGTTTTTGTTTTTTTGCTCTCCCAGAGCACGGATGAAAAATTATAGGTTAAAGAAGCTCATGTCATGTTAGTAGTTTTTACTCATCTCCACAAAAGCATAATTATGAGTGGAAAATTGCAGCTCAATGATGTGCATGTGCAACACATTCCTTCAGATGCTTTTTGAAGTTTTTCTAGTTGATTGTGCTGGAGACCCCGATGTTCATTCAGGAGGAAAAGAAAATATACTGTAAAGCTCCTACAGATGTTTATTAAAATCCGTGATGGCGAATGGCTTTACATTGTTTGTAAGTATACTTCATTATTTTAGATCGTGCTTCAATCTCTCATTCCGGTTTAAAAGGGTTAATGTGCATTTTAGTATTCAGTATTTATTCAGAAGGTCACATGCATATGTATGCTGACCATTTTATTCTCTGTGCCTCATTTTTGATATTCCATAGATATAACGCTCCCCAAAAAAATATTTTTTTGATATGCATCTATAAACTGTGTCGAATGCACTTATTAAATGTTGACATTTGGAAAAAGTGACCTGTCCGCTGTGCTTTTTAACTTTGCGACGACAGCAACTTGAAACTTGCTATAGCCGTTATCGCTCTTTGGTAACTTTAACTCCAGAACACATACAAGCTTTTCAAATCACATGAGAGTCTTTTTAAAATGATCTCAGCGATGGTGCATTAAAGTGCTCTGAGGTTGAGCCCTGAAAAGTACCATAAAGAGTTTGTTTTGATTGGCGTTTGATCATAGTCTCTGAGCCTTGTGAAGGATGGGGCCTTACAGAACAGCTCACTGTTTGGGAGTTGGCAGCCGACCCAAAACCAAAATTGTATCCTCAAATGAACTTTAATGCAATGTACAACACAACACATGCTCCAATTTGCGACTCCCCATAGTAGCTCCTATAGTAAACAAGCAGGAAAATGAATGCCTGTGAATCAGCAACAGAGAATAAGAAGTAAAATAGAGATAATGTGGTTTAAAAAATGAGAAGGTTGGATTTCGTTGCACATTTTCTCTTGTGAGATGCGCCCTCTTCGTGATTGGCCGACAGACGTGGCGCAATGTGACGTGGACGCGTCGTACCTCGTGCCAGAGCATGACCTGTTGCCATTAGGGAATCGGACTTTAAAAAGGAGAGGGCTGAGCGCTTGGAATTTGATTTAGCTGTAACGGTTTTATACGGGTGCGACTCGGCCCAGATTTGGTGTTGAATCGAGGGTGTGGTGTGTGGTATGTAGGAGGAACCAAATATGTATGTGTGTGAGAGTGTGTGTGTGTGTGTGTGCAATGAGAGGTCAGTGCCATGAGGGAGCCAGAAAGAGGAGGCCGAGAACGAGGCAGGAAAATCTGGGCGGACCGGGTGCTTTCGGTCCCTCCTCCACGTCAGTGTGTGTGTGTGTGTGTGTGTATCTGTGTGACAGCCTGATGAGCAGCAGCACCCTCCGCGCAGCCATGTTCACTGGTTGACGAGCATGCTTTTATCAACTGTTTAGTTCGCTAAACACAGAAAAGCTGTTTGTGATATTACACTGGCGGTCCGAGGAACAGAATCAGGCACAGGCCTCACACTAGCATGTTTCGGTATGTGTTTTGCATTCTTTTTGGGCTTGTTCGCATTAGAGAAATCATCTGTTTGAACTTGTATTAATTCGCATTGATTAAACAAAAAAAAGTTTTGCACTAGACAGTACTGGCACGCTTCGCCTACATGAGCGTGCAGTAGATGCACCAAGGATTCTTAGTAAAATAAGCTACAGAATAACGAAATCTTGAGTCCGTTTTCTGCATCCTCACCACCGGACTGCCTTACACGCTTGAATTTGGATTCAAAAGGGAGGCATGACGGAGGTGCATCCTAAAAGATTGAAAAACACTATTGGTGGCACGCTCAGCTAATTATTCCTCCACCGGGCGGATTCTCAGGTAGGCCTTGGGTGCAGTGTGTGTGTACGTGTGTGTGTGTGTCTATGCGAACACTGCAGATGATATCTTCTTGCAGACTGTGACAGATGTTTCACCTCCAGACCGTCTCACCCATACGCCTGTTGCTCCTCAACTCCTTCTCGGGGCAATGGGAGGAGGTCCCGTTAATGTTTGCAGATGTAGAAAGACACCCCAACATTTGCGCACTTCACTTTTCCCAGAATCCCACATCATGGTATGGTCGTCTTTTAACTGCTGAGGGTTTTTGTATTACTTTCTCTTTCTTGTTTCTGATTACTTGTTTTGTTGTTCAATCGAGCCAGAGAACAGCTTGAAGGGTTGAGTTTAGTTTTGGCGGTGGAGCGTGTGCACGCTCTGTAAATTGTGTTTGAATGGTTCGTAACTGGTGTGAGCGTATGTTTCTGTGCACTCTCCGGGTGAACCGGAGTCTGTGTCACGCTTCCTTCCACTGTTCAGCCCTCCCTCCCTCCCTCCCTACTCGAGCTCTCGCTCACTGGCTGGAGCGATGATTCAAAAAAAAAAAAAAAAAAGATTGCTCACGTACTCCACTGCCTCTCGGTTTCATCATCAACTTTTTTCCCCCCACTTCATTTTTCCCTCTCTCTTCTCCTCTAATTCCCTCCCTCCTTTTCTCTCTCTCTCTCTCTCTCTCTCTCTCTCTCTCTGTGCAGATAGAAATGAAAAAAAGCCTCTACCGCTGTTTCCACAGTACAGTCCCCACCCCTTCACCCAGTCTGTGCCAAAAGAAGGAGGGATTTCTACTACTCACAGGATTTTAACCCTGTAGCACAACTGATTGGCTCAAGCAGCTTCTCTGCCACTTCAGTTTTTCCTCTGCGTCTTTTCCGCCACTTCCCGAAACCTCGTCGCCGTGTTCTTCTGCGGTTTCGTTACCTTGAGATACTTTCAAACGGTGCTTTTGCGGCAGTTGGAGGTGTATGCCATTTCTCATCCTCGCCAGGGGTTAACGGATCCTTTCTGTTGCTGAGCTTTGAAAATGGCTGTATTCTCCCTGCTTGTTGCGTGTCTCGGAGAAGGGAGGCGCCTGGAGTTCTATCACTTTAGCGCCACCCTCTCTCTCTCTCTCTCTCTCTCTCTCTCTCTCTCTCATACACACACATACAGTTCTTTTTCTCTCTCTTGCTCTTTCCCTCTCTTCCCTCTCTGAAAGGAGAGCGGGAGGGCGGTGCGGTGTTGGAGCTTTTTCTGGGACAGGTGCCAATTCCAAACAAAAGACATAAAAAGGCACTGAGTGAGAGATGCCTCGATCGTAAGAAAGAAATATGTTGCACGATGAAACGAAAGAAGTTTGTGGTGACCGAGTGCGTGCGCGGTTGCGTGCGTTCAGCTGAATAGAAATGTTTGGAGCTAAGATTTGAAATACTTTTCTTCTCTATCTCTCTCACAACACTCTCTCACTTCTCTGGCGCTCTTCAGCCACTGAAGGCATTTCAGTCATGGGGGGTGGAAAGGGGAGGGGGCTCGGTTTTCAAGCTTCTGAATTATTCATACGCCTGGGCCAATGCTGCGATCGGACTGGCTGGGACATTAACATGCAGCGGACATTCTGTTTGTCTGTTTGCTAACATTCCTCATTCAAAGACTTGTTAACTGCAAGATGGGCCGACACACGCGTCTCTCGGGCTGCTATTGTGGCCAGGGCCCGGTTGTCCCAGATCAGGGGAGCGCAGGCAGACGTGTAGCCTAGCACTGGGGACACGCAGCTGGGGTGGAAGGATTGGCTTGGCCCCCCGGCCTACCTCCTTTGGTCCTTGTGCCTGCTGTGGAAAGCTCACTCCCTCTTCTTTTCCTTCTCTCTCTCTCTCCCTCTCTCTCTCTCTCTCCCTGGCTCTCTCCTTCAACACAGGACTGGTGAAGTGAGTAGAAAAGGCCTTCAGCACTTGTCCTGGAATGTTTCTATCTACTGATGCATGTCAATATTATGGGGTAAGTTGCAATTTTTTTTGTTATATGTGGTATTTCTGCATATTTACTTTGTTTTTAGTTTTTTCCAATGTATTTCTCGATTCAAATGTTGTAGTTTTTTTGTCTTTAGAATGTGTGCGAAATATTTTTCATTTTGGTTTTACGCTTTATACGGATGGGGGGAAACGATTTATGAATGGTACGATTCCTAAGGAAAATGGCGTTAGGGGAATGTAAAGGCATTTCATATCAGCACCTAACAGACATCATGTACCTCTGTAGTCGACCTTCCACAGTGCATGGTTTTGGGGTTAATGTTTTAGTGACTGAGAAGAGGTACACTTTTTGGGAGTAAGAGTTTTGAGTCGTGTTATCGGGAAAAGGTGTTTAAAAATTAACCTTTCATTTTCTGATGCATTCCTTGTGTGTTAACTGGAGCACTTTAACAGTGAATGGACCTCAGCTATTTGCGTAGGGCCTTGTGTTTGATTATCACATTGTACTGTCGTTTATCTTATGAACTGTTCATTGCGATTAATATTTAATGTTATTTTTATATTATTATTGAATTATAACATGGGCGCTTATGGATAGAAGCATTGTATACGCCACGTCAGAGGTTAGTTTGCGCAATTATGCATTAAAATTAGAAGAAATGAGGAAGTATTTTGTATTTAATTGCTCAAATGAGTGTTATTATTTTATTTTTTTGGTTGCTTATTTTAAATAATTTCAATGGAGATGCAAAGGCATGCAAATTCAACTAAAAGTTGTCAATTTGATATTATTGTTTAAATTTACACATATTTAAATATGTTGACTTTGCCCACATTTCGTTTGAATTTAGCGGAGAACCATTTTTGCAATTTATAAAAAATTTTACCTGTAATATACATTCTAGTTGTGTACTCAAAGAAGGCATTTGCTGAATCTGAACGATTTATGTATAATTTGAAGTCTTTTTTTTAAAGAAAAACGTTTTGTAAAGATGTCTTTTGTTGAAATTTTAGGTTGCGTAAAATAAATTATAATCACAGTGTTCTTTTTTGTTACACACACACACACACACACTGTCTCTCTCTGTCTCAAAAACACACACACACGTTTAAAAAACTCTCTTAAGGCCCTTTTATAATTGAATAATCTATAAGTAAAATGTTTAGGGTCGTTGAGATTTCAGAATTTAACAGCTGATCTCTGGGTGATGATTAAGGATCATTTGACATAAAATAGCATTGTGTTTGATTTATACATATCATGTATGATTTACAGGCATAAAAGTAAACAGTTGTGTTTCATCGTTCAAACTAATGATTTTGGCTCATAGCAGGCTGTTTATTAGCACGAGTGAGAACGCCAGGGGCAGTGCTGATGAAGTGTGTTGGCACAGAAAATGCACATTGGGTTGGCAGTGCCCTCCCCCACCCCTTTTTTTGGTTGTGAATGGAGTGTTCCAGAGATGATGTATAGTGTAAAGAACAGAGCAGGTGGCATCATCTAAAGAACGAAGAGGGGGGTTGGCGCAGGAACAGATTTTCAGGATAAACTTACCGTTTTTAGTCATTTGTACTACAGATTTGGCTTTTTTGTGTGTGTGTGAAAATGTATGTGGTTTTAACAGAAATGCTGACTAGTTTACACTTTAAATAAAGATGAAACATTTAATCTTAAAAATGAACTGAAAAAATATCATTTTAAGGATTAGGATTTTTTTTTTAAATGTGCTTGTGTGGGATCTTTTTTATTACATTTTGCAGAGAAAATAGAAATGAATGTGTGTCAAGCTGGGGCAAGGCATTCCCAGACGTGCCGAAGAGCAGCGAGCATGTGTGCACTAACTGAGACACCCGCCCTCGCTGTCACATACAGACGTACACACACTCTCTCACACACACCCAGACACACTTGCTGCCATGTGCTCCATAATAGACCTCTGATTCAGCCCTGAATAGAGTTCCCACGCCTCAGTGTGTGTGTGTCTGTAATAGTTAAGGGTGTAGACCCCCCCACCCCAACGCTTTTCAAAAGATACTTGTGTACTCTCACACACACAGTCTAGACTAAAGATGTCTCCTTCATTCTGTTTAGAGGTGTATTTTAGAAGCTACACACTGTGAATTGATAATTAGTTGATTTCAGATGAAGTTCCAAGGGTGGAATTTAATGCAGGATATGTGACAAAGTGATCGAAACAATTAGAAGCCTCATAGAATCTCATCAATGTCACTTACATTTTTTAATGTTTTGTATTTCAGGTTATTTTAATTGTCAGTTTAATGGAAATATAATTCCATAACTTATGTGTAATTTCAGCTCAACCGCATAAGATGATTTGCACTAAACAGCAGTACTGATGCAAATGCAATTGTATAATGATCATCCGAATGCAGTATTAATGTATAATTATTATAAAAAAAAAAAATACAAAAAAATCCGTAGATAGAAAAGATCAATTCTTGACATTTTCTTGTCATTTTCTAGCAGAGAAGGTGATGGACACTCGCATACTTGTGTTCAATATTTTAAAATAATTTCATGAACACATATTTGTTCCTGCGGGTTTTCTTTTTTCATGCAGAAAAAAATTGTTTCATTTTATTTAGTCAACTTAATTTGTGAATGGTTATATCACTTGAATATCGACTTTAAACTAAAGACAATTTAATTTAATACTATCAAGAAGAAGAATAAAAAAAGTTCTTACAGTGTTTGAGATATAGATTAGTTTTAGTTAAGGAGTTTTTAAGCAGTAAGTTGGAGTGATGATTGATTATGTTGAGACGCTTCTTTTTATGACTTTAAAATGTCTTCCTTTGGGAAAAAAATGCACACAGATGTCTTCAAAATATTAGAAATATTGTTTGCTGTATTGCTAATAATTTTGTGTTCAGGAAATACCATAAGATATATTTAATTGTAAACTGAAAATGAATGAAAGACAAATGTATCCATTTAGTGTTTTTCAAATTTTCAAATTTTCGATTTATATTTAATTCATTAAATGTCTCTTCTGAATTGTAAAGCAGACCCACAGAAAAGTGTAGTGTAGTTTCCATATCTAATTTACACAGTTCATAAATTACAAAAACGAAGTATGACCACTACAAAAAAAAGTTTTTAAATGAATCTGTATAAATAACTCTATTATTTAAGTTTTTAACCACTGCGCGTCTTTTTAGAATTTGGTTATGATGGCAGAAGTAGACATTTTCTTCTACATTTCTTTACAATCAAGATCCTTAAGCCAGTAAACTCGTATAGACGCTATATAGTGAAGTGAAAAGGAACGGAGTAAAGGGCTGCGGGGTCATTTAGGGATAGCAGTACTCAACTAACTTGTTTCCCATGGGCACAATAGGAGCCAGACATGATTGGCAGGTGACAAAAGGTGGGGTGGAGCTGAGTAATTGTTCAACACTAAGATGATGTCATGGGCAAGTCTTGAGACCAAGAGCCGCTAACAGTCTTAGCAAAAGCTTGAATACTGTTGTGTGATAGTTTGTGCTTTCTCTCCCTGAAATTTATATGAACTATTTTTAGGTTTTTATATCAAAACTAATTGTGGTTTTTACCTCAATTTTCTTATTTTTTTACAATTGCAACAAAAAAGTACAAGAAGCCATGGCCTGCCCAGACAAAGCAGAATAATATTATGATACCGATCACTTGTGTAATCTGCGGTTTAAAGTTCAAGCTCAAAGTCCATTACAGACATTGTATTCACGCTCTGTTGTAATCAGTCTGGGATATCTCTCCCCCTCCAGCAAGTCACATGAGGTCTTATTTATTTTTATTTATTTTTTGCTTTCAGATGTATAATACAAACACAGAAGATGGCTTTGCATCAGGAGCGATAAAACAGCCAGAGCATAATTCTGTCAGTCAACAGTTCTTAAATCATGCAACAAATAAAATGTTGCTTCAAAGATCGTTCAACAGATTTCTCTGTCTTTTGCACCTGCAGTATTGATGCGGCGCAAATAGGGATATAAACAAAGTGTATCAGACGGTGATTAAAGGAAGTAAGAATCACTGTTTAGC
This sequence comes from Squalius cephalus, assembly GCF_949319135.1. NCBI lineage: Eukaryota > Metazoa > Chordata > Actinopteri > Cypriniformes > Leuciscidae > Squalius > Squalius cephalus. The sequence continues at coordinate 41,369,485 of NC_137125.1, forward strand.
AGCATTTCGGTATAATGGGCCTATTGTTGCTGAACGGCTCTTTTACTCTGAGGAAATGTGTCTCCAGTCTCTGGTATACAGCTCCACCTTATGGCTGTTAGCTACTCTATAAGCTTTCAAGTGTACCCGTAATTCAAGAGCTTAATGATCTATGGTTTGTTTCACTACTAATGTAAACTGCAACCTGCCTGCTTTTATCAGTAGCGATGCTTTTTAATAATCCCATAATGTTCTTAATGAGGCTTCGGTGGTTTTGATGAACCAGCTTTAGGTGAAGTATAGCAGGCAGTAATCCAAGCGGAGATGTCTGCTGTCAGCTCTTTCTCGTAAAAAAACTAAGCAAAACAAAAAACAGGTTTACACTTTAGTCAAGACATACAGTGAGGTGTAACTGTTCCAATGACAGAAGGAGGTCAGTTCATGTAGCTGTGTGATGCTTTAAGAATGTTTGAGAAACAAGAGTGATTGATTTGAATCTTTGATCCAAATCAAAGACCACTAGGGAAAATGGCTTTATTGTTGCGTTTTATCTATATAGAAAATGTCACATTACAAAATATATTGTCATGTTGACAAAACACAATATAATTACAATTTGAGTAAAAAGTTGAGAAATTTATATATGAACTCCACATGTTTGTGTAAAACCTGAGGATCATGTTCTCCAGCATGATTTGAGATGAACCAGAGCTCCAAGTTTAATCAAGATTAATGTGATCAATGTCAAATTTGATAGAAATAGTGCTGGACATTTAATTTTTTCCCTCTTGATTTTACATTTTATTAAAACATTATTTCCAGATTTAAAAACGAAAAACAAATCCCACACTGCAAAAATCAACTTGATCTTAATTGTTTGTCTTGTTTTCCAGTACAGATATCTCAACATCACTAAAAATATATGAATTTACTTTAAAAGGAACTTCTTTTCAGAGTGCACTAAAATATTGTTTATTTTTGATATTATTGCAAATGTATGCAAATTACTGCAAACTTAATATTTTTATCTTAATATTTTCTGAATTTGTGTGTTTGTGTGTGTGTGTGTGTGTGTGTGTGTGTGTGTGTGTGTGTGTGTGTGTGTGTGTGTGTGTGTGTGTGTGTGTGTGTGTGTGTGTGTGGAACCACTCACCCCTGTGAGGTTCGTGGGTTGTGTGAGTCAGCAGTGTGTGTGCCTCCCCCTTGTCTGAGGTAAACCATACTGCTGCCCACAGCCTTACTCACTCACACTGAACCTTCCCCGATCTGACCACACACACACACCAGTTCCCAAACACCCCAGTCCTAATCCTCTCATGCACCCCTGTGTACTGTCAGGGTCAGCAGTAGACAGACATACAGCACAACAGATGATTTAAGACAAACAGGACATGGAACTGATGTAGGGACTTGAGAATGTGAATTCTGTTTCTGTGCCTGACTAACACTCTCTCTCTCTCTCTCTCTCTCTCTCTCTCTCTCTCTCTCTGTCTCTCTCTCTCTCTCTCTCGTCCTTTCACAGATGGCAAACCCAGGAGGTGACTATCTACCTTTCTCATGTTGGTGACCTTGATGGTTTTGAAGGATCCCAGACTGAAGCTTTGGAGATAGAGGTGATAGGGGGTGTATTTAGTGCACAGCAAAGAGTGTTGTATGGCAAACAGTTTTAGCCCACATATTTACCCTTTTGGGGTCTTCAATTCACATTTTAGTGTCTTACGTCAGCTCTGTGATGCGTAGTATCACCTAATGAGGTTAGTTGGATATTAGATTTTAGAAAACAAGAAGGTACACAGGAAATGGAAGCTCCGTTGCAGGAAGAGAAAGAAAGAGACTGTCGTTTGGGGTGAGGTAGTAGGTTGTATAGTTTGAGGGTTTAACCCTTGCTGTCAGATAACTATACAACTTACTGTCTTTCCCGAAGTGACCGTAGTGCCATCGCATCACATGGAGGACGTCAACTGGAAGGAAGAAATGACACATTTCCAGGATCCAGCATTAATCTGTGTTCATTAAAGACATGCTTTTATGCTTAACGCAGGCTTAAATGTTTATCAGATATTCACACTGAAAAGTTTTAATTTGTGAAATTTGTGTTAGGTACACATCAATGCAGTTTTGATGCATTATAATGCAAGCCTTTAAGTTTGATTTGCAGTGAATACATGAAGAGAACAGTATAAGTTGATAGTAATGATATGTATGGTGATTTAAAGAAAAAGTACAGATAATGTTAAATTAGACATGAAATCTCTTTTCTTTCCTGTATTAGCTTATTTCCTTTTGAACCAGAAAGGGGGGGGGGGGGGGGGTATTTTTATTAAATATCCAATAGCCTTCAGTTATATCAAAGTCACAACTGATTTTGATTGGACAAAATATCAGTATAGTGCAGCTTGTCGCCTGATTTTTTTAAACTGCCAGCTTCTAGGAAAACACAAGCATGTAGATGGGATGGGTTAAAATCTAATAGGAGCTACAAAACACAGTAGGTAATAGAAAAGAACTGTAGTTAAAATACCACTGATAAGTGAAAAAATGTGTCGCTGCTTTGCCGTGGAATATTCAGCAGTGATGTTCGTACAGGGTGAGGTAGTAGGTTGTGTGGTTTCAGGGTTGTGTTTTTACCCCATCAGGAGATAACTATACAACCTACTGCCTTCCCTGAAGGGCAGCAAAACGTCGCCAGTCACACGGTTCATTCACTTTTTCTTTTGCTTTTCTTAATTGTCTTGGTTTTCCATGCTTCTACTTGTGATGATCTTGCCATTTATTGCTGCATTAGCATTACTTGATACATCACAGATGTGTAATAATTCAAACTGAAATAAAACGTTTGATATTTCAAAGATTGACTGATTTTTTTCTTTGCCTAAAGCATGATATTGATGTTAAAGGATACGTCAAAATAATCTTGTAATGATGCTCTATTATGAGTTAAATTCTGACATTTACTATCCTCATGTCTCTCCAAACCAGTGTGACGTCTTTCTTCTGTGGAACACAAAAGGTGCATTTTTCAAGAATATCTCCTGCCATTCTTTTCATTATAATGAAGTGAAGATGGTATGGATTATATTTATGGCACATATTTATTTCCTGTTTGAGGCTCGAAGAGTATGTCCTGTCTCCTGCACAAGGATGTAATGAGACTATGGCATTGCATTATTTCATTTGTTTATTAAAGATGCAATGCAAAGCCAGGCAGAGTGCTTCTGCCAGCATAGCTTGTATTGTAAATAAAACATGGCCATGGCTCCAGACGGCCATTAGCCGATGTTAACAGCTACAGGGCTGTAGGCAGGCTGACCTTTCACTGCTGCACAATTTATGGGCACTGGCTGGCAGATCTCCACAGGAGCACCCCTAGACTGGCATTCACAGGAGAAGAGTATTAATTAGCAAGAAAGGACAGAATGTGATGGCCATGTCACCTTGAAAAAGTTTTGTTTCTTTGGAAACAGGTGTTATGCATGCTTTTAATGGCAGCATTACCTAGGGGAGTGCAACACCATTGTTGTGATTGAAAAACTACTTTGGTATGCACATTACAGTAATTCAATAAGAGTTTAATAATTTTCCCCTGTGACTGCCTCGGTTTTACCCTTTCACTCCTCAAGAGCTTTTTTGTCTTCACAAAGACACAATTAAATAACCCAATAGAATTATGGTAAGCCACTATGTAATAAAATTGGGAATCGTCTTTAAATTCATTAAAAATACTTAACGTTATCTACAAATAGATGAAAAATGTCAATGAATGAATAAATACATCACAAAACCTGGCACAAAATATCTCATTGTGACAAGGGGAAACAGTAAAATAAGGTTTAACTAACTAAATAGATTAAAATACAATACAGAAATATATAAATAGTGCATAAAAGTATGATGCTGAGTAGAAAAAAACTAAATTGGTTCTTTATACATGAATTTTCCTGCATTTTCATTTTTAAGATGGGGGTCTCTTGCACAAGAATGATCATATTTTGGGGGTTCGTGGCATCTGTAAGATTAAAAAACCCTTAATAGGCTAATGAAGAGTATATATATATATATATATATATTTATGAAGGACAGATTCTAAAATCTGTGATTGATTTTAGAATATCACCAGTAGGTGTCAGTAGAGGCATATTATTGTGAAGAAAAAAAAAACGAATCAGACAAAGGTAAAGCCTCTTTATTATATGTAAACACACCTTTATTATTGAGACAGCATGTGTCATATTATTTTAATTTACATATTATTTAATTTAATAATATGAATTATGACAACCTCAGTCAGATTTTTTTTTTTCATGTATTTTTTTGCTCTTAGGGCATGATTTGAGATTTGAACTACAGTAGGCTATGCGTTTTTGGTTTTAACTGAATAAATACTGTATTAAACATAATACAGTAATAACACAGTAATACTGTGTGTATTTAACAAACCAATTAATGAAATTATATAAAATCACGTGAAAACTATAAAATATATACAAAAAAATATAACGACGCAGTGTCTCGTTCCCTGTTCTCAGGGAACAGATGTTACAGTCATAACCTAGACGTTCCCTTTCAAAAGGGAACTCGCACTGCGTCAATGGTGCTATTGGGGAATGATGTACAATCCCACCATGCTGAGAGGAGTGCATGCCAAATATGGCTTGTGACAAAACGTCAGAACTGGCAGTTTCAACCTGAAATGCCAAGAACACACTCCCCCTTCAGGTCACATACAGGCTGTCAGTGACATTATTCCCTACGGTCACTGCCCAAGCTATAAGCCTCAAAGAGGCCTCCAAACACGGAAAAGCCTACCAAGGCCGCTCAAGGGCTTAAAACCAACAGCTTCCATGGAAGGAGATCCTTTAAGGGAATATGGCCAGGGCATCCGAAAGGAGTCCTGTCCAGTTACTTTCTGAGGGACATTGAGTCAACCCTACATGCCACCAGGGAGGCTAACCTGATCAAGTCTACTGACCTAGTCTTTCCAAACAACCTGTCTGTTTTCCTAAACAGAGTTTCTCACAAAAACCAATAGTTTCTTATGAAACCGGAACATAGAGATGGGCATCCTGGAGAGTAGAACTCACAGCATAGCACTCTATAACCCTTGTAAATGAGGGGAGTAACTCTACTCAATCCTGGATCTACACAGTGCTATGAAAGATTGTTGAGCCTGGGCACTCTTAACAAATGACCCTAGATAAGGGGAGAGCCTCCAACTCGGGCTGATATAACAGGGACCATTTGACCAGGCTCTGGGCTAGAATCAAGGAGGGTCAACAGGAGCCTACAACATGATGAATATTGCGAAAATCCACAAATAGTGAAGCAACCTTCAAGGAGGCCTGTGAAGGCCTGCTACTTGATAGCGATACTTGTTAGCAGAACTAGCCTCAGATATCATAGGTGTACTCACAGAAATACTGTGGGCCTGGCTTTTCCTACTTTACATTGCCAATGGACAGTGGCAATTCTTTCAAACATACCACTTAAAACTTTCTAAACAGGGTCTGAAGTATAACAACCTTATATAAAGACCTACCAAGATCATCCTGCTGCTCATAGAGCGGCAGCCTAAATTCTATTCTTTGAATGAAGGCCTACCACCAAAAAGCTAGAAAGGGCGCACTCACTACCAAACCCGACTCTGGACCTTCAGAAGCATTCCATTTAATGGGAAAATATCATCATCAGTCCAGGCCTCAGGCCTGATGTAAGAAGCGCCTGGGGTGAAGAGGAAGGGGATCCCTCACTGACGCTGGGAGCGCCTGTGTTGGATCACCTCCCTCAGATCTCTCTTCTTCCTTGAGTCGCGCCTTCTCTGCGACCTACTCCTTGTAGGAGGAGGAGGAGCACGAGAGGCAACGCTGAACCTCTGGCCCTGTCTCCGATCCTCGAATCGGGATGGGCAGGTCCCCCTGGCTGTCTTGGTGTGGATTCAGATCGCAGCGGAATGCATGATTTAAATGCAGCCAAGCGTGCCTTCGCCTCTCTGAACTTTTCCACCACTGTCTCAACTGAGGTGCCGAAAAGTTCAGATGGTGAAACCGAGGCATCGAGGAGAAAAGGAGCTCGTCCACTGCGTCAGGGGAGAGACCCAACCGCTTATCCAAATCCTTCAGCAGGTTGGCTTGGTATGCCTGTAACACAGACATCGTGTGTAAGGCAGCCCCAGCCTGACCTGCTGCTGCGTATGCCTTGCTTTTCAAGCGAGATGTCATCTTGAGTGGCTTGGAAGGCAGGGCCGGAGCTTTTAGTGCCGATGCCTCTCCAGCAGCGAGATCGTTTGCGAACGTCTCGTCAATTGGGGGCATCGACACATACCCATGTTCTCACATCCCCTCAACATCAGCGTAGTTTGCCCGCTGCTGACGATGGATGCGTGCAGAAAATGGGTTCTTCCATGCCTTCTTGATCTCAGTATGCAGATCAGGAAGGAATGGAAGGCTCACGGGAGCTGGGGGGTTATGGTCAGAAAGGAACCGCTCATCCAACCTGCTGCGAACATGTCCTTCCATCACACGCTCCAACGGCAGCTGAAGCCTCGCTCCGTAACACCCAACATCTATTCATACGCGGGGCAGGGAGACTGTGAGGGTTCAGGTTGTACCTCTTCTTCACCCTCATCAGCCATCTCCTGCTCTCTCAGGCTAGGTGCCAGAAGAGCACTTGCTGCTGGATCAGAGGATGTAAAAGATAACTCATCCTCATCCAGCAGCTCACCCTTGCGAGCTTCTGATGGGCATGAGAGAGAAACGCCTATCTCAAACTCATCAGCGAGCTCCATCTGGAAACCCCATGATCCGAGTCTCCGCAGTGCCTCAGCACGAGTGGGACCTGAACCACTGGGCCCAGATGCCTGTCCCTCTTCCCTCGAGAAGAGGGCCAGACAAGAGCGGAGTTTTCTAAGCGGAAAACTCTCACAATCTGCACAATCAGATCCCTCGAGAGCTGATCGTGTGTGCTCTTCACCCAAACAGTAAACACACAAGTCGTGTGTCTCATCTGGTGTCAGAAACCTGAGACACGGATCCACACACTTCTTGAAACGCTTGTTTTCACTTGCCAGAATTCTTACCTTTTTCAGGTGATTGTAAATCAGACAAAACAGTCCCTGAAGACGAAAAGAGGATGACATGTTCTCTAGTCGCCCCTTTTATACTTCCGGGTCGCACTAGTAGTGACGTCATAGACTGTCGCCATTCAAATTCGATTGCCGTGATTGGATAGTTTTTCAGACACCAGTTCACGTGGAGGGCGTTCCTCAATAGCGTCATCGATGCAGCGCGATTTCCCTTTCGAAAGGGAACCCTCACGCTCTGTCCAGTCTACCAGAGTATGTCAATTTACACTTATTAACTGATAATTCTGATTATGTTCAAAAGTGACAAATATTTACCATAGCTCTGAGAAAACCTCAGACTGAAATCTGCATTGATCTATTGATGTTTTCAGACTGGTAAAACTAGCGATCAGGTGTTTTCAATCTCATCTGAAATGAGCATTGTTGGAGGTAACACATTACAAGTAACATGCATTACTTAATCAGATTACTTTTTAATATAAGGAGTAAAGCATTCCAAATAACGTGCGTTACATAATCAAATTACATTTTAATGTAGGGAGTAAAGCATTACAAGTAACATGCGTCACGTAATCAGATTACTTTTAATGTAACGAGTAAAGTGTTACAAGTAACGTGCGTCACGTAATCAGATTACTTTTAATGTAACGAATAAAGTGTTACAAGTAACGTGCGTCACGTAATCAGATTACTTTTAATGTAACGGGTAAAGTGTTTCAAGTAACGTGTGTCGCGTAATCAGATTACTTTTTTATGTAATGAGTAAAGCATTACAAGTAACGTGCATTAGGTAATCAGATTATTTTTTTGATGTAACAAGTACAGTAATGCATTACAAGTAACATGCATTACGTAATCACTTTACTGTTTGATGTAACTGCAAATTACATTCTGATAACACAAATACATTTATGTACAGACCAAAAAAGCTGAAATACTGTATAGTTAGTGATGCATGATGTCTAATTTAGTGGACAGATGATTAATCAGAATTTCCTCCCAATCTAAAATCAATACTTGGAAAATTTAACAGTGATATGACTCCTTAGATGTTACTTTTTTCTTTTCTTTTTTTACCTGCAAGAATCTTCTAGGATATAAGTAATGTGTAGCTCAGTGTATGCAGTGTATAAGGATGGGTTGGTCCACTGTAGTGGTTAATGTGCAACTATGCCATTCAAAAGACCTCTATGTGTGAAAGGGTTAATGTGGCGAGATAATATTTAGGCATTACAGCGCATGAAATAATTCCATCATTATCATCATCATCCTCATCCTTACAATGAGTTCTGTTGCCCAGCAACGCGACCTTAAATCGGTGGGCGTGGCTTTCTCTCCAAAAGCCTGCGCCGATTGGCCGAATCTATAGGTGTGTCGGTAGGTGTGCGCTGTCACGAGCTCGACTGGTGTCAGAGTGGTTTGACAGCAGTGGTTGCGGTGAATTTTAAATAGGACGTTTAAGGAGTACTACAGCCTCAATCGCACCACCGAGTTGAGATTTGGCAGTGTCACAGAGCCCGTGTGTTTTATTCCTGCCTGCATGGCGGCCTGGGATTGGGAGGTAGACGCGCAGCTCTTGTAAACAAAGCGCTTGTGTAACATTATGATCATGTTTTATCCGGTTTTATGGCCGTAATTACTGTGATCCTACGCTTTTAGCTGGACTAAAGTAAACATTCACATAAGAACACATGTCTGTGCTATTTCCACAGCGAGGCTCTTATCACATAGTCTGTAGAGGACAATGCGTTTGCTACAGTTTATCAAGATTTTAACTCTTGTTGGAACCGAAGCGAAACTTTACAGCGTCTGTTGGTCTTTAAAGCTTGCTGATTCAGCCATCGGGTTAGTTGTTTTTTTTTGGCTGGTTAGTTAGTTAGTTAGCTAGTTGTTGTTATAGTGCTATTATTTTAAGTATCTTGCAGCATATTTTTTTCCGCAGTGTTAACACTAACGTTACACACATAATGTAATAATTATGTCAACTAACATAATCATGCATATCCTACTCGTCTATCATTTATAATTTCATAAAAAATAATAGTGTTATAGTTAAATTTAATTAGAATTGTAATTATGTTGTTAAGAATCAAAACAGTATAATAAATGGAAGTCTATTTTATCTGTGAATTCGACATTTGAATGCGATTATGAATGAACAGGAAATGAATCCCACGCTTTGTTGTCCAAAATATTATTCAAAAGTAGTTTCCAAGTTACATCAGTAACTTTGTTTACTTTATTTTGAGGTGTCTTTGTTACAGTGTAATTATACATTTAAGTACTGAGTAACTACAAGTAGCCTAGTTGGATTAGGTTTGGTTTATGGTTAGTTGCATGTAATTATGCATATTTTATAGTAATTACTATAGAAACTACATGTAATGTCATGTGTAACAAGGACACTGTAAAATAAAGTGTTACCATGTACAGTGTTATTTGAAGTTTTAGCCATTCTTTTCTATTTTTGTTAGTTTTTTTAATGTTTATAATTTTTAATATCTAGCTAATTAAGTACAAGTTACACTACATGAAAATTAGAAATTAAGTAAAAATGTTACATTTTATTTATTATTAATGTTTATTTTATTTCAAATAACAAAAATGTACTGCAACTGTAACTGTAACCCTGCTGTGCAGTTGCAGGGACCCCCTTTTCGACATTCTTTATATAAATTATCTTAAAGAGTTAATTCATTAATAATTCTGTAATGTCCTTAATGTAATATTTTCAGTTTGTGTACTCTGGCATCCCCTAAAGTGAGTTTAGCACAGCTTTTGTACCCCACACATCTGCGACTACAGGGTCACAAGGACTTGTCCATTCGGTTCTGTTATGTAACTTGCTAAAAGGGTCTCACACATAACGCCCCGTGTCATCTTGTCTTTGTGTGGGCGTTAAGAGTCTCGTTCTTGAAGAGGTTCTATCAGAGGAATATCAGATTATAAAGAATATCATTTAATCATTCATAAACTGACTTGATAAGTCTTATCAAGTCAGTTTATGAATGATTAAATTATATTTTTTATACTTCACATTATTTCACATTAAAATTGATTTGATCTTAGAAGTCTGAAATTATATGTATAAAAGCACCGATACCCTTTTAGGCAACTTGTAAATGTATTCCCTTAAAATGAATTAGTAATCAGTAATTTTATAGCCTTTTATCTCTCTGGCCAAGTTTCTCTCACACTGCTGGCTTTGTCAACACTTTTGATTATCATATATCATTATATAAGATTAGATAATTATGCAGGCTTTTGGAGAGATTATTAACACAGACACAAACTTTTGGCCATGACTATATTGACAGGTTGAAGTATAGAGAAACATCTGGCCTATATAAATGCACCTGCTTCTAAGCTCCATGTTTGCATTTCATAGTCCGTGTGAATCCGTCTGCCTTCACGTAATGCAGAGCTGTCTCTCTGTAGGCTGAATGTACTAAACAGACAGGATGTTTCTTGGGTGTGTGGAACAAAGTCATTCCTCCCACTATTGTTGAAATCCCAGCTGTCTTGTTTATAAATGCATCCATCCAGACATTAAGGTTCTCTTATCTGATGCGTTCAGTTGACTTCGGCGTCCGTTTGTTAGTGTAACGCCAGGCAAACTCCTGACCGGAGAGAAGCAGGCATGCAGGGTGTGTGTGTGGATTCGGACTTTGGCCCTGAAAGGGGTGCATGTATTTATTGGCAGCCGGTAGAGCATAACTGTGAATCGTGATCTGGTAAGCACTGATTTCATTCTGCTTTGCTCTGAGCTAGGTGATGATTTAAACATGAATTGTCATTGGTCTGTCGGCTTTAAGCAAAGACTTCTAGCTTTGCTCACAGCCTGTGTGAAAAGCGAAGTTTGGTATGTTCTCGTTTCTCAGCAAGGATCTGGTTTGGCATGATTTTTCCTAAATTTGTGCTGCTTTGTTGTAGCTATACTTGAGTCAATGACAAATGATTTTAAAGTTGTTGTAAAACACGTTGCATGTTCTTCTTGTTCAAGTTTCCAAAAACTTTATACTATTTTGAAGAACACGTGTGAGTGTACACTTCATCTTGATCATTATTTAATTATTTGTAAAGTATATTTTTGAAGATAAATGTTTTATTATTATTATTAATCCATAAATATTAGTCGTACATTTTACAACCTGAACTAAATGTAACTTGTAATAAGGTTTTAAATCTCTTAAAATGTCAGATAAAAGAAATCTGACATTTTAAGAGACTTATTGACCTCGACACATAATCGTCAGGGGCTTCAGGATGTATTTATATATTTTCTGAAAGTTTCTGCATGTCAGTTGCATCACATGATTTTGACTTGGTGATCGAACTTTAATTATTAAAATATTTTTTCTAAGAATAAATAATAATAATAATAAATTAATGAATAAACAAATAATAAAGGTTTATTTTTTTTCAAGAATTTAATTATTTTAATGAAGATTTTTCTTCACTACAATATTATTATATAATCATCATTTTAATTCAGAAATTAAAAGCATGCTCATCATAAAAGAGGTGTAGTCAGTTAATGTTTGTATCAGTTCCATTTGAATGTATTTTTGTGGATTGAATATGACTTGTCACGTCTTTTACCCTTTAACATCACTTTTGATCTTGTCATATTTTCTTTTTGGTAAATAACCTTTATTTACCAACACTGAGCAAACTGACCTGTCTTTATTTTTGCCAAATAGTCTTGACCCACATCCAAACTGTTCAGTTGCACCATGCAGTTGAGAAAATCTAGGAATACGTGCGCTTTATCATGTCCACAATCAATATTTCTTTCAAGAACAAACTCACAAATGGTCTGTGGTCACAGATCAATCTTTATACTTCAGATCTGCTGTCTCTATGGGGCATGTTCTGCTTCATCATTGCTTGTTGGCTGATGTAGTGGAAATTTCTACACAGACACTGTTTGCTTTACGTGTGTTGTCTAATGCAGTGAGTCCAAGGCTGGTTCTGTGTACAGTATGTGAAAATAATGATGGGGAACACATGATCAATTTGGCTTTTCGGCAAGTTTTTTGGATTCTAGGCCTAAAGTACATTGACATTCATTGTCTTCTTGTGGATCTAAAATACCCCCAGGAACTGCTTTGTTGTTGTTGCTACACGGTCAAGTCAGACAGCCGGTAAAGATCAACCAGGAAGGAGGGGGTAAATCAGCCTGTATTGGTTTCCAAGTCTTGTCAGCTGTGACCCTCCACAACAGGCTGCCTCCTCCTCAGCACGTAGGCTATGATGTGCCTGTGTGTCCTTCTCCAGCCAGAATGAGAAACACACACCTTGCAAGTGGTATCGCAGACATTTACTTATTTTACTAAGGATTTTCAGATATTTTTACTGGAAAATAAGATACTGATTCATTTTGTATTATTTGTACAACTGTCCTGTGATTTAGAGTTGTTAAACATTACTTGTTCCATTTGTTTATTAGGACTCATTGAGGATTCATCTTGTGCATTCATACGCGTTGTCTTGTTTCGTGATCTGCACCACATCAATGGATATAACGTGTTGTGGACAGCGAGGTGTTGAATCCTGTGCATCCATTGAGATATTTGTGTAGAGTATATTGTAGTTTGGAAGCATGATATGGGGTTTGGTTTTTGCTGGTTAATGGCTCAGCTGGTCTCCATGGGCACATTTCCATTAGAGCAGAAACTGGCATTTCTCCTACACTTCACTTGGCTCCCGTGTGTTGTCATGAGGTTCAAGTCATGTGCATGTGTGCCCATGTGAGTGTCTGGGTTTTCACTGAATAAATATAGTAGCTTCAGCTTATGCTTATTGCATGCTACGTGCTTAATCTTGTTTACCATGAAATTACTGCTAGATATTGTCTTGTTTCTAATGAAAAAAAAAAAAAAAAGTAAAATTGAAGTAAATTGGATATTAGACTCTGAAAATGATCTTAAATGTATCTTAAATGTTTTTTAATGTAAGTATTGCAGGGTTTCTGCAGGTCTTAAAAAGTCTTAATTCACCCTTACACAAATGAAGGCCTTAAAAAGGTTTTAAATCAGAGCCGAAAGTCTTAAGTTCAGGGCATTAAATGTTGCATGCTCTGCAAAAAAAGATTTTCTTCTTCAGTATTTTTGTCTTGTTTTCCAGTACAAAAATATCTAAACATTCTTAAATCAAGATACATTCACTGGAGAAGCAAAATGTAAAAATTGTGTGTTTATGCTTAAAACAAGAACAAATACCTGTCAGTGAGTTATGAAAACTTCCCTTTGAATTGAGTTGATTTTTCTGCCCCCACTGACAGATATTTCCCTTCATTTTTGATCAGTTTCACAGAAAACAGAGGAAATTTTTTTTTTTTTTTTTTTTTTTTTTTTTTTAGAAGGTACAGTAAAACTTATGTCCATATTCTAGTGGTTGGGAGCAGAGTGATTCAAGCTTTTTTGTAAAAAAATAAATAAAAAAAAGTATTAGATATCTGTTGTATTTTCAAACTTTGAAGTGTTGCTAATACAACTCATTGTGTTTCTCCCTAGACGTTTAGAGAACATTGATGTGTCATATTCCCAATTTATTCCTTAATAGTCATAAAAGATCTTTAAAAAAGTCTTAAATTTACCTTTATCAAACCTGCAGAAACCCTGTATGAGGTTTAAGCTTAAAACAAGACAAAAACTAGTGTGGTATTAATCTTAATTCAAGATGAAAACACGTCTTAATATTGTATGCAGTTTTGCTTCTCAAGCAAATTGTAAACGTGTATATATTTTTACTGGAAAACAAGACTGATTACAAATTACATACAGTATTACAAGTCTATTTTGTAATTGATTTTTGTCTTGTTTTAAGTATAACCCCCACCCCAAAAAATAAAGCAATTAAAGATATTAAAAATCACTCTCATTCCCTATGCAAATTTTAACCAGTAAATTATTCTTGTTTTAAGAATATTTAAGCATGTTTCTATATTTTTACTGGAGAACAGGACAACATTTTTTTGCAGTGTATTAACTAATATGTAGTCTTTATAGCAGTCTGTATGTTTCTCCAATAGGAACGCTTGTTACTGCACTCGTCTGTGCATGTTGTGTCAAGGGCAGAATCAGGAATGATTGTCGCACAGCGGCTGAGAGAGCGCTGCGTGCGTTCACTGACTGAAGAATCATGCTCAGCTCAGGTTTCACTGCTCAACAGCTGGAGACAAACAGCTGGGTAAGATTTTTGCTGTTCTGCTTCGGGCAAATCTACAGAACGGAGAGATCAGGTATAACTTTAGAAAGCTGGCCGGCTTCCCCTCGCAGACAGTGCTGGAAACTGGGCTTGTCTGCCAAGCACTGATTTATGACAGCTTGTCTACCATCAGCAGTCGATGTTAGTGCGCAGTTGTGTCAGCTCTTTAGCACCTGCTGTTTATTTTAGATTGGCTGTGTTTGTCGCTTGAAGGTAAAGTGTGTTGTTACCTCCTCCAAAAAAATGGTGATCCATTGCAAAAGTGCTCGAATGCCAAGTCTGGCATTGGTTAGCCTTCTCCATGTCACTGCTGTAAGAAATTAAAGGGTTGAGTGGAATGCCATTCGAACCGTTATCCTCAAGACCCCTCGAGCTGCCTTAAGAATTTCCTCTAGAGCGTCTGAATGCATTTGAGTAGTTAATTCTTTCGAATACGATTGTTATCTCCTCCCCGGCAATGCACTTGAAACGTCTGGCCACAGTGTTTGTGATATTATCAAGCAAATGAAGTGCATCAAAATAACTGCCCTCCAACCTCTCGAAATGCCTTAGCAACCACGTAACAACGCCCTGGAACCTTTTTTTTATGTCTGGAAGGTCTACTTTTGACCTTGACCCAACCTTGAGATCACCTCAGTCGAGGGAGCACTTGGTCTTTGGTGGGTCTCTTTGACAAGTTCACATGGCAGGACGAATGAGATCACATTCCTGTGATGAAGCAGGCCAAAGCCTTTGAAACGCTCCCCTCATGTCTGAATAAAACGCTGCGAAAACTGAGCCTGGGGTTTCTGTGGCAACCCCTCTTAAACACGTTACTTCTTTAGCACTGCTCTGAATGGAACTTCTTCTAGTCAGTGTTTCACGGGAGACCAGGTTGCAGTTTGAATACCAAGTAGATATTGAGTCTCCATTATTATCACAACCAAACAGTGATGTTTAAAATAACTGCTATTGTTTCTTCTTTTTAATAATTGAACTTTCAATTCTGCTTTGATTTCAGTGAGTTGCTCTGAAATAATTGTAATGTTTTACATATACAAATACATTTTGATGACAATGGACACAATCAGTGTAGCAGAACCATATTTAACTTTGACAATAATGAGAACAAGACTGTGAGGGATAGAATTACAGGTTGTTCAATGGATTGCAATGTTGTTTAACAACATAACGATTGTTCGCAACATTCCAACACTTTCATTCAGTAGAAAAACAAATGAAAATGGCGTGATCTAGGACATTTATTCAGTGCGTGCCATTGTAAAAACTGTAAGTCTATCCCTCACAGCCCCGCATTAAATTCAATAGCGTCTGAAATCTCTGGTTGTTGTTTTTACCTGTGTCTGTCCATTAATCCCAGTGTAATCTAGGGATTGTGTCGTGCAGTTATTAAAAAGATATGAAACAATATTTTCTTTACTCAATCTTCACTTTTCTTGTCGTTGTTTTGTCTTTGCAGACGGATGAATGATTCAAAGCTTGCCGTGGTCCAGCGCCATGGTAGATATGCCGAGCCTGTACAGTCCCTTGTCCCCGCTGGGCGATCCAATCCTGGACAGCCCTCTGTGTGGAGAACTCATTGGTGACATGGAGGTGCTCGAGGACATCTCTCGGTCTCTCAGCGACGATACTTTCAACTTTCATGTGCTGGAATACCAGAGCTGCAACACATTAGTAGACGACTCCACTGTCTCAGGTAGAGCATTTGGACACACGCAATCCGAACAATGATCCGATAACCAATCAGGTCTATAAAAAAAAGGGTTTCACTTTTGGTCCCTTTAACACATTCTGTTGACTTTAAGCAACTTTGCACCTACATGTCTACTAACTCTCAGTAGAGTGTTAGTAGACTGGTAGGGTTAGAGTAACCACAGAAACATGTAGTTGCAAAGTTACCATCAAAATAAAGTGTTAGCAGATATTAAACTGAGAGTCTACTAATACTCTAATGAGAGTTAGTTGACATGGAGTTGCAAAGTTACTTATAGTCAACAGAATGTTCAAAAGTGACCATCAAAATAAATTGTTACCAAAAAATCTTTAAATAAAAAGTTAAAGAATTAACCATTTGCATTCATTTGATTGTGTATAAACAACCAGACATAAGTTTGGACACGCTTGACGATTTTAAAATCATTTTGATCAAAAGGCTTATCCTTAAATGCTGTATTATATTATTAAAATTGTACATTTTGTAGATAAATACAAGTTGAATTTATTAATGAAACAAAAAATGAAGGAAAAGTATATATCCACACTTTGCTTATTTGCGTTAAATTATAGGACATCATCTTAAATGCATCTGGGTCATGTGATGTTGTGTTGTTGACCGTGCACATGTGTGTTTGTCTTGTAGATGTCTTAACCCCGGCATCTAGTCCGACCTCAGAAGTGTTCGCGGCCATCACCGGTCAGGACGAGAACTCCTCCGGTTCTCTCGCCCTCGAGTGCCGCGTCTGCGCCGACCGGGCCTCAGGTTTCCACTACGGAGTGCACGCCTGCGAAGGGTGTAAGGTAAGCGCACGTGCAAAGTGTACAGTGGAAAATCCTCGCACGAGGGCCAAGAGTCATTATCGAAGCACCTTCAACTTTTTCCTGCTTGCCATTAGTACAGACACTGTGTTACACTTTCATAACCACAAATCTGTCCGGGACAGAAAACACTTGAGCGAGCACACCAGGGTCAACATAGAGCACGCAAGTTTTTGGAGTATTTTCATAGCTACTTTTGCAAAAAGACTGAGAGTTCCCCCGAGGCTTTTTCCCCTTTCGTACATGTGAGGTGAAGCGTGTAAAAGAGCTGTTGCTTCATGTGGTGCATGTCAAAATCATCAGAAGGACTCAGTGCGTACCTCCGCACAACACAGCCCAGCTGACTCGAGCCTGGGTCACAGCCGTTCTCTTTCCTTTAAAGTTAACTACCACCAGCCCAGTTATTGCCATGTGCCATGTGTTTTTCTCCAGCAAGGGCAGACTTTGACCGTTGGCACCCCTCAGGGTGCAATTAAACTGGAACAATTACAACCGAAGGTTTATTGCTGATGCAGTTTAACACTTTTTCACGTTGCACTTTAAAATATACGTTATATGCGTTTTGTTTTAAGGAATCATGGTAGTTGTAGTTAAGCTACTTTTAAAATGAAATACTAATTAAAAACATATTTTGTGAGAAACTAGTCATACATAATCAGGATCTCTGTGGACTGACTAAGTTTATTATTCAGTTCAGTTCACTGGTTTCAAGTTTCACGCGCCTCTGGTTTAACTCATTTTCATGTTAGTTAATTGTATGGTTTGAGATTTACACAGTGTACTAACTAGGAACAATGTGATAAAGTAACAAGTGCTAAGAGCTATTATTCCAAGTGAATCTGCGACTAGGACGGGACATTTTGTCCGTCACGTAGTTTGTTTTTCCATGGTGTTGAGCTCTGTAGCCCCTCCCACATTGAAATTTCATTGTAAAACAACTGTATATTATCAAATTCCTTTTGTGAACTTTGAGGTGCGTAAGACCTGGAGAAAGCTCCTCAACAGCTGTCGCTCGGCTGACGGGGGATTCAATTTAAAATCCGCCATCTTTGCTTGTGGGTGCACGGTACTGCAGACTAATGTAAATGTTAATGTAAAACCTTGACTCCTGCCTTGATATCATCACGGGTAGTTGTTCTGAACAAAGCGCACTGCAGGAATAATCCAGGAAACAGTCGTTCATTCAGAAATACTCTCAACACCTCAACATTGACAAGATAGTACAAGGACTGCAAGAACACATGGAGGGAACAAATGAGGGAACTAATAAGACAATTGGACAACAGGTGTAATGACTCAAACAGACACAAACTTGGAAATCTAGGTCAACTGACAGGTGAACAGGACAGAACCAAAAACACAAAGAAACAAAGTAAAAACAGCATACATGTTACAGGTATTGAGTGCTGCAGCATGGAGTCCTAAAACTCAGAAGTTCAGTCTCGTCCCTCATCCATATTTGTTTTTTTTTAATGGGTTTTTGATTAAGTGCCTGAAATAAGGTGGTTAACACAAGTTCAAGGTATTTTCACATTGTATTCTACCTACGGCATAATATATCAGTATTACCCCACTCATGGTGTTATTAGGCTTTTACAAGTTAGCTTTTGAATAAAGATTAATAGATTTGTCAGAGGCTTAGTGGTGGTGACGTCGAAGTCTTGCGACCATTGTGTAGTTTGTTTATTGTCTGACTTTAGCTTTTTACTTCTGGCAGTTGTATTTAGGCATCAGAATTCATTCAAGTTTTTCATTTGTGAAGATTACCTTGATGAACAAAACATGTAAGAATCATATATTTTTGTTGGTCACAGAGCTTATTTTCTGCAATGATCAAAAAGCCAATCCTAATGGGTTTTTGTGGAGTGATTCTAACCTCCGGACTGTCCTAGAAAAGTACGCCAGCACTGCAAAACTCTATTAGTGTAACGAGAGATGAACAATCACCAAAATTTTCAAAAAACTGCTAAATTGTTTATTATTTCATGCTAGTTAGGACTTAGAATCTTGTTGTAAAGTGTTTCTTAATGGTTTGCTTTGAAAAAAGAAATCCTACCTGATACATTTAACATTTTTATCTTGTGTTTTCTTTTGAGGTAAATCTGGAAGAATAAATGAGTCATTTGCAGCGTGCAGATATATTTTAAACTTCACTTCCCACAGCTTTTGAGAACAGTAGGAAATAATGCTTTGTCCTATAAAGGTTGGTATTCAGAGGCTAAACACAGTGACGAGCTGTTCCCTCAGTCCGGTTTTATCGTTTTGGTATGTTCGGTGTGTAGAGATGCGTCATCGGTTCTGTTTTTAGCTCTGGAAGCGATCCGTGACAGTCTGTCATGAGCTCTCATCTGATACCGTTTCCATTGTCAAGCACGTGTTCTGCTTTTCCCGGTTGAATAATTCGTCTGGAGGGAACACATAAGGTCTGTGCTGTAACTGTGACCCTTACTACACATACCAGTCCACAGTGTCTATTCCAATGAAATGATGACAAAGATCATTCACTGTATCTTCATTACTATTCGATTTCAAAAATGATTTTCACAGTGTACCTTTTCCCAAGCATCTATCCAAGACCTTCTGGAGTTACTGCCTTATCTGAAAAATAAACAGTTACAGTGTTTTGACATTCTGCCACATATGCACACACTCTGTATATGTTCATAGATATGCAGTGTTCTTGAGAAATAAATATTGTTATGGTGTGAATCTTATCGCACATCTTATCTCATTAGCATTTGGTTTATCGAGGTCACTTTATAACGTCTTGGGAGGTTCCGCTATGTATTGGGCCTTAGGGAGCAAAGTCCTTATATTCATTTTGAATCGGTTGTATATTACAACATGAGAATGTACAATTTGGTATCATACTTTTTTTTTTATCATTCACAGTTTGCTTTTTAAGTGTCTTTTATGAATTTTCCACAGGGCTTCTTCAGGAGAACCATTCGACTCAAACTGGAGTACGACAAGTGCGAACGCAACTGCAAGATCCAGAAGAAGAACAGAAACAAATGTCAATACTGCCGTTTCCGCAAGTGCCTTGCAGTGGGCATGTCCCACAACGGTAAGAGCTTCACAAAGAGCAAATGATTATAGATTAGAGTCGGTTTATGGCTTGATGATTACAGATCTTTAATTGTTTTATTGGTAATCAAGATGGTGTCCTGTTTTACTACAATAATATTTCGTAACACGTACTTTAATTGCTTCTTTGAAGGTCAGGAAATTTAGATTAGAATCAAAATATAAAACAACAACTTAAGCTTGATACAAAAGACAGGAAAATGCTGGGAGTGCTTCTTGGGTATAAAAATATGTAGATACCTCCGGTGCTCTTCAGTAAAGGGATCCACATATATCTTAAGATAAAGGTCTGAGGCACTCAGGAGGATGAAGATTAAAAAGCCTTTATTAATCCATGGCTAGTCTCATAAAAATAAAAACATGCCTACGCGTTTCAGCCAACAAGGCTTTCGTCAGGGCTTGAAGTGTTTTGATAAATTAATAAAGGCTTTTTAATCTTCATCCTCCTGAGTGCCTCGGACCTTTATCTTAAGAAACAACTTAAGCTTATTTTAGCTTTGACATCATGAGGTAGCACAAATCTACGCTATACAAGGGCTATCACAGGATGACCGCAGGTGAACTAAGTGACACGGAAGACACGCCGTCCCGTTCGAGCACGGGACTTTGACCTGGATCTAGGGTAGTCTCTTCTGTTAGCGAGGACTAGTGTCATGTGCCACTGTTAGTGTAATCCCTTCAGAGGTAGATCTGTATCATATCACGCCATACACCCCCTCCCATGTCTGCCCTTTGTCCCGCTACTGATGAAGTGGCAGCAGTGTAATGACCTAAAGTTCTACCACTCGTGGTTTGTGTATAAACTGGAGCTGATGATTCAATACGTTAACGCAGCACAATTGATTATATATATTTAAAAAAAAAAAAAAAGGCAAACAGATTAATGCAGTCAGTGCCCTCTGACCCACATTTGAGTTTTGGGGATTTTTCTACCATCCAAGCTATTTGAGTGTGGATCTGCACATACACCAGCAATCAAAAAGTACCTGTTCTGGTATTTATCATCCAATCTTTGATATTAAGTTTTTCTCAGACAGATTGATAAATGCAATTGCAACACACAAAAAAAACCGTGACTCTTGAAACCGTGCCTCTTGACCCTTGGCCCTCTCACCCCATTCCCTAGTCGGGAAAAAGTAAACTTGGCTTAAAACCAGCCTAGCTTACCGTGTCCTCTTCCATAGTACTGCGTAAGTCACTTTTGACAAGTAATGCAACAAACAAATATTTGAACAAATAATTGCATCATCACACAATCGGTGAGTGCATACAGTGATAACAGGAAAATAATGCAACAAAGTTTGTTTCGGCTGTGCAGCAACTCTAGAAGAATATAGTGTCATGTCCATCTTAAATAAGTTCAGTGTTAATTCATTTCGGCTTTACAAATCGTTAGTTATTAATTTAGTTCTTATATCTATACTGCAGCTCTGGAGAAAACAGTGATGTCATCGTCCAGCTCAGTTCAGTTCTCATACAATGGTGTCAGTGCAGTCAGATCAATAATATTGTTGAATATTAAGTGTCCCCAACTAAGCAAGCCAGAGGCGGACCCATACATTCTATTAGGTGACAGAATGGAGGGAAAAAAAAAAACCTTGGGAGAAACCAGGTTCAGTCAGGGGGAACTGGCCAACAAACGAACAGTGTATGATTATGATTCAGGCAGCATTACAGGTCAGAAGTCAGATTGGATCGGAACATTGAAAATATTGAATCCAGTTACATCTGGTTGAAGATCGAATTCATCAAGCCGGTATGGATACGGGTTGTTGTTGAGGATCTGTGCCACTGGCTTGTGTCGATGAGGCCTTCACAGGGGAGAGTCTAGTTGACACAATCTCTGCTGACACTTCAGGGCTACGTTGCGGTCGTGTTTAGGCGCAGGTCCTTCATCTGATCTGGATACGGCCCTGATCCTGCTTTCTACGGTAACCTCGGGATAAACACAGAGACAGACAGACACTTCCGCTTCATAGACAGTGGAACGGCGATCGTGGCATTTTGGAACCAATGTTGATAATAAATACCATTAGACTGGCAAAGCACATGATTAAATATATGTATGTAACAGAGCGTAATAAACGTATGGTTTATTTGGGAAAATATAACTATTACAGCAAATGTGCATTATGGTAATAATGATTGACAAGTAATTCTGCAAAATGGCTGGGGTTGAAATGCTTTCAAAAGCTTTGGCTTTCTGTACCAAATTAGGCTATGGTGTAGGTCTTCCTTTGCCAAATAACCCCAGCTTTTCTTTAAAAGTTATTCTTGAAATTGGTGTGGATAATAAATTAGCAGAGATGTCCTCCTCACTAATGTAATCCAGCTGTAATTTCATAGCTGGACCATCATTCACAGAACTGAAAGCTGTAGGCTAGAATTAAAAATTCTAATATGGAGAAAATGGGCATCTACACAACACAACACAAACTGAATAGGCAGATACGAAGGGTTTATTTCCTAAAAACAAAAGTGTTTATTGTCAATTTATGAATTCCAAAAATAACATTAGAACCGGGTTACCTTCTGAGATCAGTGATGTGGAAATAAAACATACGTACACAATGAATTAATTAAGCAACATATTTATTTATCTATTTCACATCACCTTTTTTAAAAAATCAAATAACAGCCCTAGTGTGAACATTTGGTTACACTTTATTTTAAAGTGACATAGTTACAATGTACTTACTCAAATAAGTACTGAGTGATATTAATTAACTACATGTACTTACTATAGAGTTAAGATTGGGTTTAGGATTAGTTAACTTACTTGTAATTATGCATAATTACTGTTATTACTATAGTAAGTACATGTAGTAACATGTAACTACGTCACCTTAAAATAAAGTGTTACTGAACAATTTGTTAAGCATTTATGTATCTGCCTTACAGTGTGTGTGTGTGTGTGTGTGTGTGTATGTGTGACTCAGTCTCATGGGGACTCGTGTCACTGTGCGGACCTAAATTGAGGTCCCCATGAGAAAACAAGCTTATAAATCATACAGAATGATTTTATTTTCTAAAAAGTAAAAATGAAGAAAGTTTTCTGTGATGGGTAGTATAGGGGTAGGGTTGGTGTAATGGGATAAAATACACAGTTTGTACAATATAAAAACCATTACGTCTATGGAAAGTCCCCACAAAGATGGTGAACCAGACATGTGTGTGCGTTCCTGTTTTGTTTGTATACGGTACATTAACTGTGGCAGCATGCATGATGTTGTACCTATTTTTATTGGTAATGTGTGTGCCGTGTCTTACAGCTATCCGTTTTGGGCGGATACCCCAATCAGAGAAGCAGAGGCTGAAAGCAGAGAAGGATGTCGGCGGGAAAGAGGAGCACCAGTCTCTGCAGCCGGACACGAGGAGTTTGGCCAGGCAGATCCATGAAGCCTACCTCAAACACTTCCACATGAACAAAGCCAAAGCACGCGTGTTTCTCACGGGCAAGACCAGCACTCCGGTGAGTAACTGCAGTTGGGGAGCTAGCTAACTCACTCACTCACCCACTATTCACATTGTATTGCTCACAAAAGCAGAGTCAAATGAGGCGATAATCAAAATCTCCTAATCTCTACTAATCTGCCTGTTAAAGCACTGGAAAAAAATAATATAAGTCCTTGCACACCATTGTTGCTGTTTTTATTTAAATGCTGCCGTTCATTGGTATGGAATCATGGTTATATTTATTATATTTGTTAATACCAAGAATTAAATTATTATGTTTTTGTTACATTTAAGGCAGGAATAAACTACACGACTTTATATTCTGGGTGAGTCATCACTAGTTGCTAAAAGTCAAAGCCAGTCACCAGATTTTGGGCCAGAGATGTCAGACAAACTTATGCTTATGATGGGCACATATTTGTTGTTTGTTTTTTTGTTTCTGGGTATGATTCCGTCCCATGATTTTAATTTGTCACACGTCTCCTAGCAAAAAGCCACGTTTACTCTTGAGTTTGTTGTGTTTGTAGCAACTCCACAGTCTGTAAATATGTGATTCTCAGTAGTTTAGTGAATGAGGCCCAGCTTTTCTCTGTAACATTTGCAAAGTCGACAAGTTTATGATGCCTAGCGTTTTAAAATAGTTTTGTAGTGCATTCCAGCCTTTAGTTTGTAAATATATGTAATTTTTATACTGTTATAGCGATTCATTCATTCAAAATCCCGAAGGTCAGAGTAAACAAACGTTATTTAAATCAGATAGCTTAATCTTTTTTTTAAATATTGACCCATTTCAGTGTAGTTTGCTTCTGTTTGTAAGTAACTACTTTTTCAAAAGGCTTGACTGTATTTGATTTTGACTATAAACCGAATAGCTCGGCAAGCTGTGGATTCAAAGTACTGAGCAAGAGTGCGTCGGTTGTTAATTACAAAAAAACGGAGAGCGCTAATTGCACAAGCTACTCATTTATTGAGCTGAACGCACACCTGCTCTCTAACTGTCCTCTCTCTGTCCTTCATTGAAGCCCTTCGTCATCCACGACATGGACTCTCTCCAGCACGCAGAGCAGAATCTGCTCACCCAGCTTCTGGGCAACGTGGCGTCCGGGGACACCTCCACTCTGCGGGAGAGAGAAGTGGAGGCCCGGCTCTTCCTGTTCTGTCAGTACGCCTCGGTGGCGACGGTCACGGAGCTGACGGAGTTCGCCAAGGCCTTGCCCGGCTTCGCCACCCTGGACCTCAACGACCAGGTGACTCTGCTGAAGTACGGCGTGTACGAGGCGCTCTTCGCCCTGCTGGCCTCCTGCATGAATAAAGACGGGCTGCTGGTGGCTCGCGGCGGAGGCTTCATCACCCGCGAGTTTCTGAAGAGTCTACGCAAGCCCTTCAGTGACATGATGGAGCCCAAATTTCAGTTCGCCATGAGGTTCAACGCTCTAGAGCTGGACGACAGCGACCTGGCGCTGTTTGTGGCTGCCATTATCTGCTGCGGAGGTGAGAGACGCAGGGAGAGCAACGAGAAGTGAATTAGAGGCAGTGACAGTGTAAATCTAAACGAAAAGCTGACTAGCATTTTTAAAAATGGCTATTACTCAGAAATGAAATACTTGATGTCATGCGGTTTTTGTCATGCTTCACTCCAACTGGAGCGGGTTTTTTTAAACTGGGGTCCAGGGGTCACAAGGTGGTGCTTGAAAATACATTTATTTGACAAAAAAATATAGGGCTTGTCCAAGTTAAAGTATCTTCAAGTTGCCAGTTATGGTCAACGTAATTATTTTTGCTTTGCTTGATTTATTTATTTACTTAAAAGCACAGAAATTGTGACGTATATGCTTTTCCTTATACATTGATTTCAATTTGAAACTAAATTAGATCCTAAACTTCCCCTGTACCCCTGTTCATGAGCATCCTACATGTTAATATCTCACCTCCTTTGCTGAACTGTTAGTAGGTTAGTTGTGGTTCAGGTTGTCACCTCTGGAGTCCCACAGCCAATAGCTTTTGAGAGACATGATAATAATGGTCAGAGTGAGATGGGGATATTGTTCTCCTGAGGACTAGCAAAAATAACCACAGTTTCCTCTTCCGCCGGTTCCAGCAGCAACCCTCAGACCCGCGGTTGTGCGGCGGGGACCAAAAACGCAGACAGTACCTCAAACCACAGCTTCCTGGAGAACCGCTCTGACTCTTTTTTCTTTTAACCTACATGCTAAAGAGAGACACCGTTAGCAAATTGGCACTTGAACAAAAAATGTTTCATCAATATCTGTGGACACACTGTACAGATAAATCTAGGGATGTCGCACTACCGAAGTTAAAGTCAGTGTCCTTTATTTCAAAAGTTCAGTATTAATAGAAATATGAATCATTTAAGCATGTAGCCTTTAATTAGTTTTCAATGAAGTCATTTCAAGTTTCCATTCAAGTAAACAGACTTGGTACCAAAGTAACGGTGCTTTTGACATCCTGACATGTCTCTTTTGTCTCTCTCTCTCTGTGTGGATCTCCATTGGCAGACCGTCCAGGACTGAGTGACGTGTCTCAGATCGAGCACATCCAGGAGAGCGTAGTTCACGCCCTACGGCTCCATCTGTTGTCCAACCACCCCGACAACGGCTTGCTCTTTCCCAAGCTGCTGCAGAAACTGGCCGACCTGCGGCAGCTGGTGACAGAGCACGCAGAGCTGGTCCAGGAG
Source organism: Squalius cephalus (assembly GCF_949319135.1). NCBI lineage: Eukaryota > Metazoa > Chordata > Actinopteri > Cypriniformes > Leuciscidae > Squalius > Squalius cephalus. The sequence goes on from NC_137125.1 coordinate 41,395,527, forward strand.
ATCAAGAAGACAGAAGATGCTTCACTCCATCCTCTTCTGCAGGAGATCTACAGAGACATGTACTGAGAGCTCGAAGCGTTCCCGTTCTCAGGAAGCGCTGGTGCACGAGAGATCCCTCAAAAGCCTTTGAGTTGCTGAATGCTCGGCTCCAAGGGGGAGGAAGACCGGCTGGGGTGTGTAGCCTACGTGCTTTTGGATCAAGCACCGCTGGGACATTATAGGGCAAAGCCAGTGTAAGTTTAGGCTCATTAATATTGCACTAACCTTTAATAGGGAACTGACCTTTACAAGGACGGTAATAATCCCCTAATAAGTGCAATATATGCTTTTCGCCTATAATGTGCACTCGTAAAAAAAGCCAATGAAGCGAATGGTATTCAAGTGTAGTAAGCAAACAGTACACACATATAGAGACAGAGAGAGAGAGAGAGAGAGAGAGAGAGAGAGAGAGAGAGAGAGAGAGAGAGAGAGAGAGAGAGAGAGCTCATCAAAGTGCCATTTTCAGCTTTATAAGCATGTGTTTTTTCTGTTGCTTTTGACACATTTGGCCACATTGAGATGATGTGCTGGTGCTTTCCTTTTCCACCTTAATGTAATATTTGCAGGACGGGGCTTCAGATCAAGTGTAACTTTCAGAGCGGTTGACGTCCCATCACCGCTTCTGCCAAATAAGCTCCTACAGTAAATATTTAGGATAAGAATTAGAATAAGGGGTGATTTTTCATGTTATAATGCTAGAATTAAATGTACTGGGAGAGCCATATAAATCAGATTGTTTGTTACCTCATTTGAAACGCTTGTATATTGAACATCATTTGTAAAGTATTTTGTATAAAAAATATCATTGTATACTGTATAGCACTCCAACTGTAATTTTATTGTACAAATCTGTTGTGTTTGGACTCAGTACTTGTATTTGATCGGTAAATTATTGTTTTATTGAGTTTTTTTTTTTAGGGAAAATTTAGGGAATGAGCCAGATCTGCTTGTTGATGCAATTTACAAGACCCTTGATTATCATAAATTGCATTTTAACAGAGTATAGAAGCCAATAGAAGTTCTTTGATTTTAATGAAACATTTTATTTTCAGTTGTGGATGTGTAATTGTTTGTAGTTTGAAATTAAAAACAATGTTCATAAAAAAAAATGTTTACAAAAAACGTGCATGGAAGTGTTTTATTACAGGCGCCATCCTCTGGCTACTCTGATGTACTGCAAGCGTAAACTAAAAACCGGAAGTTTTGAGACTGTCCTGTTTGACGCGCCGTAGTGACGTTATTGCACTATGGCGTGCCTTGAGAACGCGTGCTCATTCAAAACAAACAGCTAGGGTTTGTTTGAACGGGATGTAGGAACTGTGCTGCACGAGGACCGCGCTCTAGAGCGAATGGATTTGAGCGAAGGATCCGCGCTCGGCGTGTTCTCCTGTGAGCTGTGCGAGCTGTCCAGCCCGTACAGTTTCTACGGGCAGAAGCCGCCAAACACCAGAGCAATAGTGTAAGTACGCAAGTATTTGTGAAATTGCACTGCGATTAGCGCACAGATTAGCGCAATAGTTGTTCAATACTCTCCATATGCAAGGAAGAAAAATGTTATGTAGCGTTAGCGATATACAACGACACAAACGCAAACATATAATGGTAATATAAGTTACTCGGTGCGCGCGGAGCAGAACTATCGCATGTAAATGGCCGTGATGTCACGGTGACGTATGGAAAGATACGACGATTTTTCATTATATTGTAATTTAAATATAATTTAGTAAAATTCAAAAAAACCTTTGTAGATCTTTATTGAAAAGGATTAAACAATGTTTTTCATGCTTGTTCAATGAACCATGCACAATTACTTTCACATGCACATAGTATAGAATGTAATGTAATATAAAATTATAATATTACATTCCTCACGTTTTAATCGGGCTGGCAAACTGCATAATGACAGAAAACGACTTGCAACGTCACCCAAAAAAGGACATCGTGTAATTTTACTCATCATGGCGTTGCAAAACTTTGTGGCTTACTTTCTTGTATAGAATACTAAAGATATTGTGAGAAATAATGTGCAATTTATTGTCATTCAATGGTTAGCAAAAATTTTCAAAAAATACTTGTATAGTATGTATGCTTTCATGAGCGACATGAGGGTGAGTATATGATGTTAATTATGGTTAAATTATGCGTGAACAGTATGGCAAGCCGTTTGAACATTTAATCCTTAAAATGTAGTTATTTTCATGCTATTAGTGCTTATTTTTGTAGATACTAATGTCTATTCCATTAGTTACTAGTACTTGCTCTTTAGATAGTAGTGCTTAAGGTACTAGTATAGGTTTTAGATTATAGTTTTTTTTTTTAGATAATAGTGCTTATTTCAATAGTGACTAGTATTTAATTAAACTTTACTTAAGATACTAGCACTTGTTTTTTAGTTACTAGTAACTTTTTAGATCAATAATATCCTAAACAAAATAGGGCCACACTTAAGATTAGGATCCAATTTTCACCAATAACTATGACTTTTGCCTCAATAAACTTCTAATTACTGCTTATTAATAGTTAGTATGGTTATTGTTACTAACTCTCCGACGGCGAAGTGACACACACCCGCTCCTCTCACTCACTCATCTCATTCGCTGTGGTTAAATAGTGCTTGTATTGGGCATAAATGTACTAATTCCCACAGGGTTTGCGCTTAAACCAAAAGCGAGTGCACCACTGATCTATATATAAGTGGAACGCACAAGCCGCCTCTAGTCTCAGTGTCATGTCAAGCAGTGTGAGTCGCAATTACCAAGATGAGTGGCTTTGGTCAGCACACACAAACAACTGTTAAAATGACCGTCTTGTTGAGTATTCCGCGACTAGTCAACATCAAGCTTAAAGCGTCGTGGCAGAGCATTCAAGTCAACTAGTCTGTGCAGCCCCTTCCATACCAATGACTGTTTCTGGCAGCAGCTGAAAACAGTGTCTAGCATTCAGACACAATTGGAAATATTTATACGAATGCTTCTTGATTGCCGATTGGCCACAGTTTGTTATAAGTTTCAATGTTTCAAATTTTTGCACTCAGAAATATAATTTCTATTCACTTTTTTTTTTTGGTTTGCTCCCTCAATTGAGAAACTAATGTTAATATTTCAACTGAATACCACATAATTGAATATGACTGCACACTGACTAATAACTATATATATATTTAGACTCTTTTATATAAATAAATATAAATAAAAATATATAAATACACAGTAAGGGTCAGGAAGGTTTTTTGAAAGAGGTCTCTTATGCTCACCAAGACTGCATTTATTTGATAGAAAATACAGTAAAACAGTAATATTGTGAAATAACACTACAATTTCAAAAAACAAAAGTTTTTTATATGAATATATTGCAAAATGTAGGCAATTTTTTTTCTGTGATGGCAAAGCTCCATTACTCCAGCCTTCGGTGTCACGATCTTTCAGAACTCATATGTGGATTTGGTGAAAAAGAAATATTTCTTATTAATATTATTTGAAAATGGTTGTGTTGCTTATTAAAATGTGAAGGTGTTTTATATCAGAATTTTGTGATAAATAGAAATAGGTAATGGAATATAGAAATGTTTTTCAAAGTTTTATTGCACATTTTACACATTTACAGTGTGAGACTAGGGGCATACTGGATCCGACTCCTCCCCGTGGATTTCATGTTCTGCAGTGAGGACTGTCTCCAAAATCATGAAAATATATACTAGTACATTTAATCCCTTAAAAATGTTCAAACAGCTTTCCGTACAGAGTCCATGTAAATTGTAAACGTAAATAATCTTGAACTATTTTAAAGTCAAATGAACGGGAAATGCTCGAAATCGTAGGTGACATTTGATGCAGTTTGGAACCTTTATAAATAATCCAGGTCATGAATTGAGCAAAATGTATGTAAACTTTGCAGTTGTTGAACTTAACAGCTGTGTGTGTGTGTGTGTGTGTGTATATTTATTGTAGTGATGTTATGTTCTACTTTGAATCCTGTGTGTAGCTATCTATCGTGTGTCTGATTAATGCACGTAACGTTTTCTAAAGAAGTGCATGCTTTTGTCTGCTCTGTTATGATGATGATGATGATGTATAATTAGCAGGATTCCATCACCTTAACTGTAAAATGTGAGTGCTGGGGGTGTATTTTCTGAAATGAGTGCTTATTTGAACAGTCAAAGTTGTTGTGGGTTGCAGAACCATGTCTGGCTGAATGAGTGTAAAAATGTCAGTGATTGAGATGTGCTTTTTCCCGCAGGCTCTTGGAGGAATGTTACGGCATGAAGGATCCCTTCTGCCCAGAGAGAGAGAAGTTCCTCGTTTTAGGATCCAAGTGCTGTCTGTGCAGTAAGACGGTGTGTGTGGGAACGGTACGTGTGTGACTATGTAGAACATTTCTTAATATTTAGGATATATTTCCATAAATCCAAGCAATCAATCACAATGTATATTTGAACACATCAATAAACTATTTTTTTTTATGAATGACAGGACTGCAGTCTGTTCTACACCAAACGCTTTTGTTTGCCATGTGTGCGGGATCATCTTCATCAGTTTCCAGAGCAGGTGCAAAATGAGGTGCAGAGGAAGAAGAGTGTCCAGAAGACGTCGTCGTCCTCATGATTATAAATAGATTTCTTTATTAGCCATCAGTTATGAACAGAGGACACTGGCGAGTCTTCTGTCCAGACACAATATATATAAAATTGTCTGTTGTCCTTTTTCTATTTATATGAATCAAAAGCATGTTTTGATTGAAATCATATGTGTTCTGTGATGAGTGATTTCAGTTTTACAATAGCACTAAATGCCTTGTCTTACTATGTCAACTATGAAATAAATAATGTTAAGTTGTATCATTGGTTGTGATTGATTACAGATGGCTAAAATGATATAGATGAGATTTGAACCCGTTGTTGGAGGAGTGCAGAATTGTTGTGAACATGGGCAATACCCCTACACCACAGCTGGGAAGTTACTTACTTCCTGATTTATCACCTTGAGTTGAACCCTACTTCTTTAGTAGGAAAAAAACACAGGTTAGTAGTGAAGTATAAGTTCCAGCACATACATAGTAAGAGATCTGTGGCTCAGCGGTATGAGCACTGGCACACAGTGCCAGAGGTCACTGGTTCAAATCCAGCTAGATCTCAGAAGATGGAGCAGAGGAGCAGACCCAGATGGAGCAGAGGACCAGACCTGGATGGAGCAGAGGACCAGACCTGGATGGAGCAGTGGAGCAGAGGACCAGACCTGGATGGAGCAGTGGAGCAGAGGACCAGACCTGGATGGAGAAGCTGACCAGACCCAGATGGAGACTAAGGATGACTGGAGGAGCAAGCAGCAGCAGACTGGGCAGCATGTGGAACAGGAGACTGGAGTGAAGAGGAGAGTGAAGACAGCACCCAAAGAAAGAAGAAGGGGGGACCATGACCTGGGTCCCCCCCCGGCTTCCGGGACAATGACCAGCAGCGGTTATAGAGCCAATAATTGTAAATTTGCCAGAACAAAGTGTTCATACTTAACAGAAAATTTCAATTTTCTGCATATATAAATACACAAAAAATTATTATTTGAACCCTTATATGGTGTTCAGGTCTGTTGGGCCCATTTTCATTTTTTGTCAAAAGACAAATTTTCTGTGAGGAATATATATCAGAACACATTTTCAATGAAAACACACCCCCTACACATTTATATTACACACAGGATGTTCGGGTCCACTGGACCCAGGGCAAATAAAAGTGTGGAAATTGCAGGTCCTGTGTACATTTACTCTGTCCACCTGCTGTTAGTGTGTATGTTCTTTTATGAGGACACAAATGTGTATAATGACATGGGTATTACAACGTAAACATGGTTTATGACGACATCTGTGTCCTCATACTAAAACATACTAAATGGTGTTTTTGGAAATTCAAAAAATGCCAAAAGTTTTCTGTGATTGGTAGGTTTAGGGGTAGGGGTAGTGTAGGGGGATATATTATACAGTTTGTACATTAGACAAACCATTATGCCTATGGAGAGTGACCATACACCACATATCCAAGTTAGGGTGTGTGTATGTGTGTGCGTGCATGTGAGAGAGAGATTGTGTGTAAGTGTGAAAGATTGCAAGAGTGAGTTTTGTGCTTCTACTCCTGCCATTCCCACACAAGGTTGCAATTCTTAAATGTGATCTAACAAAGGTAAAGAGAAAATATTAACCATATATGCTGTTTATATTGCTTGTAATAGGGATGAAGTAAACATCTGTTGAGTATTTTAACATAACATTTTTGATTGTTGAATTAAAAACCCAAAAATGCAGCGGGTCCACCAGACCCACGAACACTGGCTGAGTAACAAAAATATGAACACCACACAAGGGTTAAATGTGATGCACACAAGACTATATTATTAAGTAATAGTATAGGATGATCCCAAACCAGTTCACCAGAAACTCCAGCTGATTCTATTGCTCATTCAAAGTACTGATTAACATAACCAATGAAATTAGCTGCAGGATTTCTGGTCAAGTGGTTGGGTAATGTCTTATCCAGACATCATCCTTGAGCATATACCAATTTAAACTCCATTTAGGGCAGCTACTGATGCCAAGTGCTTTTCACTACACCCACTAGATGGCAGTAAAGCCATTTCTTACACAGTTCTCCTTGAAAGAAACTTTTGCTGAGATGACATTACCCAAACCTTATGACAGTCACTTGATTCTGACAATATAACTCTTACGTATGTGTTTGTAGCAATTACATTTAGTTTTTCCTAAAGTCATCAGTTCACAACATGATTCAGCTGTGATGCTTAAAAGTCTTCACACAGACGCTATTGAACAATTCTGTAGGGGGTGCTGGAACATTTCAGCTACTTGTTATTGGTAATGCCAAAGTCTGCCAGAGATAAGCAGTCTGCCAAATATGACCTCAGACTTGGCAAGATAACCGATCACACTAAGGTTCAGCAAGTGACATAGCTCCACTGAAGGAGCAATGTTCTTCTCATCTTATTCAATCACACAATATTGTATATTACAGCTAAAAATTGCTAGGTGCATTATAAAGTTTTACTATCATCTTTTTAATACCTCCATGTGATTTACGGCAAAACAAATTTCAATCTGCAGCCGTGTTGCCAGATCACGAAAGAAAAGCGAGATCCAAATAAATCAAAATGTCTTTCATATAAATCGTATCCACCTTTTCACTCCAATGCCCCCCATTTCTAATTTCATTATTGAAAAAAGTGACTCAAATACTTTATTTTCAAATATCTGTTTTACGAGTTCATGTTTTTTTGGCCTCCCATACTTTTTAATCAATACATTTAAATGACTGTTTCAGTCATTACTGATTTACTAGCCAATCAAATGTATTTTATTACAGAAAAAACTCCATGGCGTTTTAACCACTGCTTATACTACCGTGGTTTATAATAAGAGGACATGGCAACATTGTACTGAAGGGAGCGCGAGTTTCTACTGTTTGTATCGTTTTTCAACGGTGGGCGGGTCCCGTGCCCCGCCGGCCAATCACAGGCGTCTTCTGTTTAAATAGCCTTTGCTGTCAATCTTTTTTTCCCTAGCCAGTTTACTTGCGATCGCCATATTGGGTGCTCGCCTACTCGAATGACCCGTCTGTTTTTCTTCGGAATTACTACGAGACGTGTTCGGAGCCGCGCGCTGTTTTCATGACTTGTTTTCCACGCGCTCTAGTCTTTCTACACGCATTCGCGCGTTTGTTATGCGTGCGCTCTGCGATTCACTCGGCTTTCTTGGGAGGGTTCGCTTTTAGTTAGACTGCGTCTGGCTCGGTTGCGACTGCGAATCTCGGACAAACTTTCATGTGCAAAATGTCAAAAGTGCGCGTCTCCAATGGAAGTCCCACGCTGGAGAGGGTGGACGCGAGGCAGGCGGACCCCGCCAAACCGCCGGTCTGCCGAAATCTCTTCGGCTCCGTGGATCGCGAAGAGTTCGCCAGGGACGTCGAGGACCAAATGCGGGAGATGGAGAAAGCGTCCAAGGAAAAATGGAATTACGACTTCGCCAAGAACGAGCCGCTCGCGCCGGGCAACTACGAGTGGCAGGAGGTGGACGCCAAAGAGGTCCCGGAGTTTTACATCAGACCGCCTCACGTAAAACGGGCTACCTCTAACGTTACCGGGACTGTGGACCATAACGGGAACCACGATTATTTGTTGACGACAACTCCCTCCCTGGAGAGCGTAGAGAGGGACTCTGACAGCACGGAGACCGGGAGTCGGACGGACAGCCGGACGGCGCTCTCTACGCCGAGGAAAAGATCGTCGACAGAGGATCGGGGTAAATGTTTTGCGAGTTCGTGACAGCGCACTAGACAGTGCTATTTACGCGCTGATCTCGGGGGACAAACGCTTTGCCCTCCTCTTGCATTTGCTTCCGAGACGGAAATCAATCGCTTTTCTAACACAGTCTTCATTCTTCCAATAGATCTTCCTTGCCAAAGCAAAAGACCCAACGTGCACGCGACCGAGGAGAACCGCTGTCCGGATACGACGAGTTCGCTCGAGCAAGCGCCCGGCAAGTCAGATCCCAAAACGTAAACAAGGTGAGTGAGTTTCGTGCGTACTGGTCTGGCGTGGAACTTGTAAACGCGTATGACTTCGTATAAAAATGTTAGGTTGTTTGTGTTTATTGTTGTGCCTGTTTTGTTACACATTAATAATGTTTGTTTCTTGTCGATGCTGCTCCACGCGTCGAGAGTCGAAACTGTTAGGTCTGGTGTTTTAAAACGAAACATTCTGTCACCGCGCGAGTGACAGTCGACTCAAATGCACAACATTGTAGTAACACGTCAGCAGGTCTCTTGTAGGGTGTGTGTGTGTGTGTGTGTGCGTGTGTGTGTGCGAGGAGGAGGGGGTCCGGGTTCACAATGCATGCAGGCATTTACTTGCGCGCAAAATTGTTCGCTTTCAATTCCCAGTGCTTTATAATGCATTCTGAAATATTTTGCTGTTGAAGTTATTTCATGTATTGTGTGTCTCTGAGTGACATTTTTGCACTCGCTTTCGATGTTATTCCCTTTGCTAATCAAATTTTTTTTCTTTTTTTTTTGTTCCCTGCAGAGAGAGATGAAGACGCCTATTTTCTCCATTAAATACTTCAAGAGCTTTATGAAGTAAACAGGGACAGCAGTTGAAAAATACAAATCGAGCCTTGGAGAGGCTGTATAAGCACTGAATTTTTACACTAAAGTTTTGGCACTCGACAAAATATGTTTGCCTCAAAAGCAGATAATGTAGCAGTGTGCAATTGGAGTTGCTTCATTTGTTCTTTTACTACCTATGTATATACTTTCATTTTATATGTAGCACATTTAAATGTAATACTAAGATATATATATATAAAAAAACAATCATTTATAAATGGAGTGCGTTTGACTTGAAGAATTGCTGTGCAGTTTTTAAACGTCTCCCTAAAATTAACCCTTTTAAAGTAAATATCTATGTACAGACACACACACACACACACAAAACACACACACACACACACACACACACACACACACACACACACACACACACACAGCATGTCCCTTTAATTAGGTTAAACAATCCCATTGTCTCAGTTTTGGCTGGCAACAGCAGCACATCTTGGCCATTTTTAGGTTGCACAAATGTCACTGTCAGCATTAATGTCGTTCATGTTTATTGGTACTTAATAATGATTTTACCAGCCAAGGTTACAGCACCTGGTCAATTGTGGACTGTGACTCTAGTGTGGTATCAAGGTTTTCACACTTCTTTACAGTATTATATCCCTGGGTTATTCCACTAATTTTCTTTTCTTTTATTTAAATTATTTCTTTTGTTATTTTGGCATAATTATATAAATTCTCATGAACTCAAATCCTACTGAGTACACATTACAAAAAAATAAAGTGCAACTGTAGTGACCAATTGATTTGCTTTTTTTTTTTGGTCAATTTTATGTTTTTCTATTATTGCTGTGTAGCATATTGTTTATATATATATATATATACATACATACATATTTTTTTCTTTAACACTGGGCCATACAATTAAGAACAACACGAAGCCACTTTTTTTGCCACAAAATATTTGGCTTTCATGTTGAACATGACATGGCACTATGACAAAAATATGTATAAACCGGCAAAACAACTAAATTAAGACGTTACACAGCAAGTGTGAACAACATTGAAGTGTACAAGCATACTGCTTTGTAAAGAAGAAAAAAAGGATAAAAAACACTGAGGAAATTATACTAACTTATTTATGTCAAGCTTTTTGTCTTTTAAGACTATCCAAAGTGGCATTTGTGCATTTTCTGTATGTACTTCTTTTTATAAGATTTTTTTCTTTTTTTTTTTTTTTCACAAATTTGTGCAAGGTTGCAAACTGAGCCTATTAAGAAATTGATGTGGATTGTGTACTGCTTTATAAATGAGATGATTAAATGACATGGACACCCTCACCTGACTCCTTTCCATTATATCGTGCAGAGAAACCTCTGAATGTTAACACACTCTTAGGGGAAACTTAAATACACCCCTCACACCCTGCATTAGCAAAAGCCCCAAACTGACTCTAAGCTGTGCTTATAACCGAAATACATTTACAACAATTTTATTCAACTGTTAAATACATCTCTCTCAAGTACAAAATTGATATGTGCTGGTATTTGGCCCTGTACGACCTAAAAAATATTTTATTTTATTTTATTTTGCCACCCACACACTATAAGCACCTGCACACAAACACGCAATTATTTAATTTAAACTGCCTAGTTTTTTTTATCTAGTGATATTAAACAGAAAGTAGGATGCAAAATGCTTTTAAAAAGTTTAATTCTTTTCTGACCTAGTGTAATACATATATGATTAACCAGCAATTAAACTGGTGGCAACAAAAACTTGAGATTCCTATTAGATTGTCTTCAAATAATGTGTTGCCTGTAATATTTTATATGAAAAATAATAAATAGGAAGAAGCTTAGTGCTGAATATTATTCCAAGATAGCATGTCAAAAAAGAAAACTTTGACACTGCAAAATACTGCAACTGACCCGGTATGTTTTGAGTAAGCTGTAATATATTTCATAAACAGTGTTTTCAGCAATATAGCGCGAACCATTCTATGTCAAATGGAACCGCTGTTTGACTTCACATTGTTTGGTCGCGCGTGTTGACTCGCACGACTGGAGATAACGTACATGGTCACGTTATTCTTCTCCTACGTTATCATTGTAATACACGAGTTATTTTTCAAAGCTATTCTGATGCGTGTGCTCCTTTTGGTTATTTAACTCAACGTGCGACAAGTTTGTGCGTAAAACTGCTGCGTTTCTAACACGACCTGCTGAGCTCCCTACTTCGATTCAGAAAAGAAGAAAAAAACAAGGACACGTCCCATGCGGAGGGGAAAAAAAGCCAAGATACTGACATACGGTTTGTCCAATCAGACAACTATTAAGAAAAACACACCACTTACAGCAGCCACTGAGATTGGCTTTGCGCGCGCTGAGGTTGGAGTAAGAGTGTGTTTGTACAGACTGTTCTACTCGTAAAGCACAACCCAGAATAAGAGCCATTGGTCAGACTGATATTTCTGCTGATGTTTGCGAAAGGGAAGGGAGAGGTGAGTTTGGCCCGAGGGTTAAATCGGATGGATCTTTCTAAAGCCCCGTCCTACTTCTGCTCAAAAATCACGGCTGCATATAAGATGACGAAACGCACATTAACACACAGCGGTCGCAAATTACACGAGCGCACGCGAAATTATTTTCCAAACAACAACTTGAACTCCCTTTATTTTGTCGCATGACAAAGTGCTGGTGACAAAAATATGTTACTGTCCGATATACAAAGCTGTATCGGGCATGCTGTCAGTGCATGGTATCACCATGAGCCTATTAGCCTATTTAAACAGTGAAAAAAATAATGACAGCAGAAAATGTAAAAGGTAACAGACAATTTTGGCCTACAAATCAGGCCTATAATTCAAATAAGTGATAGATATTACAAAAATAGTAAACATGCATTTATAACAATTAAAAAGTGACAACTAAAAAATACAATTGTCCTAACATCTATAAAAAATATTATTTTCCTTTGAAACTTAAAAAAAAAAAAAAAAAATCTACATTCATTGACTGGATGTAGAGTAGTTTTATTGTGTACAGACATGTTTAGCAATTTTAGCATTTAGTGTGGAGAAAAAAAAAATATTCCATTTAAAAAATAATCAGTTTTGAAGTAGGTGTTTGAAACCAAAGGGTAAAAACAGAAGAAGAAAAATTCTAAAGAAACCCCAAATGTGCTAAATTGGACTTTGAAAAATAAAATTAAAACTTACAGCTATGTATAAAATACTTAACTAAATTAGTTTTTTACATGATCTGAAAAACCTTTAAATGTTAATGAAATTATTTTTATAGACAAATGTAAATTCCTGCATATTACTACTTTTGCATGTGTTAGAGCAGACAGAGAAGGAAAAGACTACCAGATACACCTCATGAAGCTGATGAATAACCAGAGTGTGCCATTGTTGCCCACTACATTATTCCCATACTTCTAATTGTGTAATTTCACTATTTTTGATTACTTTAATATTATAAAAAATAAAAAGCAATAATAATACTAATAAAGTCTCCAATTTTATAATAATAAACCTGAAGCTTTATGATAGAATATTCAGAAGGGTGGACATCTTTAATATACACAACATCTTAAACGAGTGAAAACAACATTCATACTATCAGTGGTTATTTTCACAGAAACATCTTTCCACTGAAAATCAGACAGGCTTGTGATCAAATAAGTGAGAAAACCACTGTTGCTGACTTTGTTGCACAGCCCTTCCCTTGATCAGACAATCAATACGCTAAAAACCTTTTTCTGAAAAGATCTAAGTGCTCCTCTGGTCAATAAGTGATGAACTTTATAAACTGGCAGCCTGCCATGGCATGAGCCTTGTAAACACTAATAGCAGGCTGATGAAATCAGTAATTATAATACAAAAACAGCTGAGGGTTTCACATTTGCAGCTGTAAACCACCAATGACAACGCCCTTGCTTGGCCTATGCAGTAGTTAAAGATACTGTACTAGTTTGGTTTTTCATATCAAATTAGAGTTAACCTTTTTGAAATCAAAGGATTCATTTCATCTATTACATGTCTTATATGTGGAAGAAAAAGGGATTTTTCCTTACCTCCTTTGCATTTGAGTTGTCAGCCATAGCATGATACTTGTGTAAGACATCTTGACTGCAAAAGATAAATTAAATGTGTTAGACATAAAAAAATTGTATTTGTGCGTGTGTGTGTATGTGTGTGTATGTGTGTGTATATATATATATATATATATATATATACACATATACATACATATACACATATACATACATACACACACACACACACACACACAAACAATTATATTATAATAATTATATACAGGGGCCCCAAAAAGTATTTCTTTGAACAGTAAATTAAGCACTATGCACTTTTCCAATACTTTATTTTTTCATTTTTCAATTATTTTGAACCAGTTTGTCTCAAGGTAATTTTTCATGGATATATGAAGTCAGTTTCCCACAGGTGTTTTAGTGGTGTAGTTCATTATATTAACACATGGACATGTTTCACAACTTTCGACAACCAGAAAGTGTCCAAGACTTTTTGTCTTCATTTTAAACAACATATCAATAGCGACATACTTCAAAATCTAACAAACTTCATTTAGTTAAAAAAGTGTGCTTGTGCTATATTTGATAAATATTTTAGATCATTTCTAAAGTGTCCAAATGCGTTTTGGGTGTAATAAACATTGATTACTATAATGATTCGAACAGTTTAAAGGTACAGAACAACTCAAGGCAGGCATACAGATGGCAGAGATGGTCAACAACTCAACTTCTGACCTTCGAGTTGTGCATCTCCCTGCACCTCGTAAAGGGGAGGATGATATCACGGCACAAAACTAATCAATGCCAGAGATGACCTCATGTAGGATACGGGAGATTGTGCGGTGGTTCGATTCTTGTCTTTGCCACCATTTATTTACACTTGCTGCGTTCGTGACTAATTACAGAGTCCCGATCTCTGAGATCAGCTCTTAGATATGAGCAAAGTTGTAATCACAAATCTCAACACATGCAACAATAAGGCGCAGCACAGCCAAACTTCCCTCCAGCCCTGTCAAACTAACACCACATTTTCAGGACAAAATTAGCTGAAGGCTAATTTAACAACCTTGCAGATAATGAGAGGAGAAGAATCGTAAAATCAGAAAATGTTTACAGCTGGCCCTATTAATAGATATTGCACAGCTCTGCATATGACCTCATGTTTGGCCTTCCCCGTTAGGAATGAAACCTTTGTGAATCTCAATCTTATTTTGGAAATGCAATGTACCATCTGTTTTGCATTGTTATTAATTTGAGGGAGTTTTATGAGCCTCAGTGCTTTTTTGTTTCTCAGCCTCTCTTTGCCCAGCAGTCATGTGTTTTGGCTGTCCTCCGCTCAACTAGAAACCTGTGTCGGCCAGGCAGAGAAACAACCTCTGGCAGATAGTCGGTCTTAGTTGGCCCAAAATGTGTCCAAAAGAAGGATGTAAACAGTTACCTTTGCCAGCGGGTTTTTTTTGTGTTCTGGCTCTCAAAGCTCAACATCGTGCTGTGAACTTCACATGCATGTGTGTTTTTGGTTTGCTCTCAGTGTTGTACTCGTGGGGTCAACCAAATTTTTTCCCCCTCCCTTGAGCATTCAGTCTTTTTATCTGTACTGATCAACTGGCTTTAATTTCTCTTATCTCATTCCATATTTTTAAAGGCAAAAGTGGGTGTAAGAGAGAGAAAAACAATTAGCTCTGATTCCTAAGGAAATCATGAGAGTGCTTTGTGTGCTTATAATACACACACACACTTTTCATTCATTATATTATATTATATTATATTACGTTTTTTATATGTTGAAAACAGTTGTGCGCATTTTTTTCAGGATTCTTTGATGAATAGAAAGTTCAAAAGAACAGCATTTGTTTGAATATAATCTTTTGTAACATTATAAATGTCTTTACTGTCACTTTTGATCAATTTAATGCATTCTCGCTAAATAAAAGTATTAATTTCTTTAAAAAAAAATAAAAAAATCTTACTGACCCCAAAATTTTTAACGGTAGTGTATCATGTTACAAAAGCTTTCTATTTCAGAGAAATGCTGTTCTTTTGAACTTTCTATTCATCAGAGAATCCTGAAAAAAAATTACACAACTGTTTTCAACATCGACAATAATAATAAATGTTTCTTGAGCAGCAAATCAGCATATTAGAATGATTTCTGAAGGATCATGTGACTGAAGACTGGAGTAATGATCCTGAAAATTCAGATTTGCCATCACAGGAATAAATAATATTTTAAAATATATTCAAAAAGAAAACAGTTATTTTAAATTGTAATAATATTTCACAATATTGCTGGGGTTTTTTTTTTCTATTTTTAATTAAATAAATGCATCCTTGGTGAGCACAAGAGACTTATTTTAAATCTGACCAATCCCAAACTTTTGAACGACAATGTATATAAACATATATACTTCCCAAGGGGAAGCGGAGGACAGCTGACAATGCAACTAACTGGCCTATCAAGATTAATTATGCTAATTACCTGTGTGTTTATGGTTGTGGCAACCTTCCAGTGTCTCGCTTGAATCCAACACGAAAGTGACTTAAATTCATTGCAATTCATCGACTGACCACTAGAGACAGGCTCCAAAATAGAGTCAATCCCACAGAACCCCCATGTTAAAATGCCCAACTTTACAGCAGAATTTTTTTTTTATGTTTACAGCCTGGTACAAAAAGGGGTTTTAGTCTATATAGCAATTTTTTTTATATAACTCATCCGTTTAAATTATATTAAGCCTTAGAGTTCTGCATAATTAAGGGCGTGGCCACTTGAGTGACAGGTGGATTGCCGCTGCTGTCACTACCAGCCGTCTGTCTGCTGTCTGTTAGCCATCACGTCACCTCAGCTAATCCCGCCTCTTTGCCCATTTTCGGTTATCCGGCTGCCAAGATGGCGACAGCTGGCTCCGCCCACTTTGGGCTTCAAAAATGCTCTTCAGAAACCTACGGGTGACGTCACAGACACTACGTCCAAATTTTTCTTACAGTCTATGGGTATCACGCAGTTTGACTTCACTTTCCTGTTAGTGTTACTGGAGCATGTTAGATACGTGGTTCCAGCGGTGCGGCTGGAGGAAATCTCAAAGGTCAAAGACCTTTCAAGGGTCAAGCAGCCTCTCTCTTGTAGGAATTAACAGACACTCTCTGAGGTGACAAACAGCTACTGCTTACAGAGACAAGTGGCTGAAGGTCAGTGTATATGACCTATGTGAATCACCAGAGGGTAAATGTTTTCTTTTTACTCAAAACCATCAGGAGAATGCCTTCAAGAGAAGTTTATGGTGCAATCTTGACTGTTGTAAACTTTCACAGAATTTTTTGTTTGTTTTGTAAGTTTTAACCCTTTTTTTTTTGCTAAATGCAACAAAGACAAAAAAGATAATAAGTTAAAAAAAGGCAGGTTTTTTATACAGGTTTACCAAGGTATCTCAAGAACAATTATGAAAGGAAAAGATATTACACATATAGCTAACAGTTTTTTCAAACAAACAAACAAATACCCTACAGCACTACATTTTTACAGAAGGCCCATCACACCACAGGTCCCTCAAACTGATCTCGTTGTCAAAAAAGCTAACTTACAATTTCACATTGTAATCTCACTAATCCAGTTAGTGGTGATAAAATCAGGAGAAAGCTCCCGGGTGAGAGGTCAGGCAAGCTAATTTGTAACTATGCTAATATTTAACAAAAATGGTGTTTCAGAATGATTGTAGTATGTGGAATACTAAATTACGGCATACTAAAAGCTAAGGAAAACGTGTAGGGGTTAAATGAAGAAGAATTTGTTTTTTTACACCCCCTGTTGTAGTTCTCAGATCTCTACACCCACACCAGAGGTCACAAATAAATATAAGCACCTGATGACACACTCTTATCAGCATAGATACTTCATACTCTTGTGTGAAATCTAGTGTAGCCATCTTATGTCTCACACTGACTCTCAAATTAACTGTTGTGCTCAATTTAGAAATGATTAGCAAAACCTTTTGCTCTATTATGCTACTTAAAATAATGCAGAAGCTCAGAAGCCCATGCAGTAAGTTCAGAAGCTAGTTTGAACTGCACATGTGCTAATTAAGTTGACACTTTACTGCAGCCTCCTACGCAGGAGGACTGAAACGCTGAATGCCAGCTCTGTAAAATGCCACAAGTAGGAGTAAAGAGATGTAGAATAAAAATATTTAAAGGAACAGTTCACCCAAAAATCTTTTACTCACTCATGTCATTCCAAACATGCAAGTGTTTTTGTATTGTGGTGTGGAGATGTTTAGAGAAATGTCCACGATGCTCTTTTACATACAATGTAAGCGAATGGTGGCTGTCAAAAACGAACAAAGGCTCAGCACGTAAACAGTCCCGAGTCATTATTCACTGATAATCTTCACCACTGCTGCAGCTATCACATTTGTACATATTCAAATATGGCACATCAAACGTGATGCTCCAAGTTTGGAACTAATGATGCTAAATTTATTTGGTTCTCATGTCTCGTGACTGATCACAATGTTCCTAATTTCATTATGCGCATATTTAAAATTGCCCAAATGAGATTTTAGAGCTACATCAAATGAGATATTTATTTATGTTCCTCAGACAAAGCTATTGTATGACTTAGGAAGACTTAGAATATAGCGAAAAAGTCAAATGAACTACTTTTTGATGGTGCATGACTAGGGTTGGGAATCGAAAATCGATTCCAATTTTGGAGTCAGATACTTAAGGTCAGGAATTGGATACTTATTATAAAATAAAAATTTCGATTCCTCTTATCGATTCCTTTGTGTGCATTTTAATATGACAATTTAAGTGCAAGAAGACCAACGCAGCTGTTTTCTGTGCTGCACACACATCCAAAATGAGCTTTTTTAATATGACTTTAAGCCATTCAAGCGTCACCCGAGCGCTGTATTCTGTGCTGCACACACATCCAAAGCATGCACACAAAGTGATTTTAAAGCACAAGCACAAGAAGGCTATTTTTTTTGTTCTGAACACACATCCAAAACGTTTGCACAGAAAGCCACCTCTCATACTGTATAGTGCGTGATACTGAACTGAGTTCTCTTGCGTCTTTTTGCACTCTTTCAACGGACAAACACACACACAAAATGTTAAAATATCCTCGTAAACGAGTCAGTGACAAAGAAAACACATGTATAAGGATACGCGCAACTCTTAAAGTGACAGAGACCTAATATTCCTGCTGCCGTCTCTATAATAACGTTAATCAAACAACAAAAGACAAAAAGCAAATTCATTCGCTGTTCTTTGACCTAACTTTTGTAACTATATTTGTAATGAATATTTTATTTATAAAATGCACTGTTATTTTACATTTGATTACAGTTTCTGTACCTGAAAATCATACAACACTTTATTTCAATCGTATCTTTGTTAAGTTGTATTTATTTGTTTGATTGCTAATTTGTTCTTTTTTAATTGCTGAGTGTTTACTTGTCTTTAATAATGCTTGGAATTTATTTTAGTTAAGCAATTTGCCATGTTATTTTTAGCAAAAGCTAGAGTTCCTTGTGTAAGTGTTCTTTAGCCTGTTGATTTTTGTTCATGGTATTCAGCTACAATAAAATGTTTTGCAGTAGACCTTATTCAGAGCAGCGCCATGACAGGTATGGAAGCGAGGCTGTGAGGGATAGACTTACTATGGTTTCAATGGCATAATTTGTAAAAAATATATATTCATGTCAAACTTTTCAAATGACTTCTTTTAAATTGTGTGTGGTGTCAACTTCTAATTTGGTTTTGACCCAACATCCCAGAAGCCTCTCAATCTCAGAAGGCTGCCTGTACCTTCAAATCTTGTTTAAAGATAACTGGTCCCTTTTAAGCATAGTGTTGGATCGGTGAAAGAGTAGGACTATTTGGCTTCAAAGCAGCATAAAAAGAACAACTTTGCCTTGGGTTATCTGATTACTCTGCTTGCTGCACAAACACACAGGAGTCTTTTAAAATGCAGACATCACCCACCACAGAAGCCCTTCGCCTACGGCAGCCACAGACAGAGTCTGCAAAGGCTGGCAAACACCTACATCTAACAGAAACCACTGATGTCTGTCTCACTGCTAGACCACAGCTCAAACGTCACAGCCGATGGCAGCCAGTGAGAATGATAATCACTGTCTATGGATGTGCAAAACTACACATTTTCAAAGTCAACTAGTCAGAGGGTTGTCTGAACAACTAGTGTTTAGGATTCAAGGAAATTCTGTATAATTAGGCAGGTTACAGGTTCACTTGACCCCAACAAGCACACCAACACATTAAAGCACCAACAGTAAAACTATTGGATCTAAAAAAAAAAAAAGCCTCTGTAATTGATTAGTCGATTATTGGACAACTAACTCAACCACTGTTACTACTCCATTGTACATTACTCATCCAAACTGACCATTCTTTGTATTTTGTAACAGGATCTTGAGGGACTATGGTGTGAGAAGCTTGTGTTTAGGCTGCGGAGCCATCAAGAGGAACGAAACCGCCACTATGAAGCATCCGACATGCTTAACATCTATCTCTCAATCTAAAAATTGCTAAAATACCTGTGTAATTTTGACCCATTTCAACTTTGATGTGGAGAATGTTTAGACGGCACTAATAACAGTGCTAGAAGACGACACACTTGTGTACAGCACACGCACCCGGCATATTCGTGGGAAGACAGACATCATATCAAACTGTCTAGACCTGCTCTACCATATTTCCTACAAAATTGTAATTATTGCGTTAGTATACACTAACGAATAGGCACCACTCAAATATAGCCGAAACAAAATGCCCTTTGACATTTTACAGCCTATATCATGATAATGACATATAACAACAGGCCTGCACGCTTGGGTGTGGTGTGTTTAACTTCCATTTTCTTCAAGGCTTTCTAAATACATATTCACTCTGTAAATATTTGAATGTCCAGAAACCAACCTAGATGATTAAAATCCAATAAGAAATGTATCACCATGCTCATACTTTTTAAGACGTTGATGTGTAACCCGTCAGCATTGGAGTTACGAATATGAAAGATACTGTAAACGATCAAACACAATAAAATCAGTGATAAAAGTCCCAGGACATCCTAGCAACCACATTACAACACCCCTACAACCAACTTTAACAGCCTAACATTATGCAAATGTTGCATGGTCAAGCACCACAAATCACACTCATTGACTTCTTGAAAACACTTCTGGCGTTTGGGCACATTAATAAATTCACTTTTGTTTACACACAGTAGTGGAATATATCCTGTAAAAGATCCTGATTTAAAACATCAAATCCCTCAAGTCACATGCGTTCTCTCACATTTCTTGACCTGAGCGGACGCTGTGACAAGTCTCCAATGCAGAGTGCTGCCCTCTTTTGGAGGTGAAGGGGACTGTATTTCTGACAACATCTCTGGGAATTTCAGATCGTACAAGAGGAGATCCGCAATAGTAGATTGTGTCAGGATGACGAAGGCATTCCTCAAAGAAATCTACCTTATCTGCGGGCTGGGGCGACAACAGGACGTAATTACGATTCAGCCAAGGATGGTGCAGCTAATATCATTCATTGCTTGAGCGCAGGATTCTCAGAGCAAATAGAGGTGTTTTTTTTTTTTTTCTGCGGCCTGGCTGAGTAAATAGATGAATGTCCCTGAATAGAGACCAGATATATGAAACCACAGTCTCCCTTTTCATTGCGTGGAAGAACATGGGGTTAGCTGCCAAAGGAACAAAAATACTACCAGCTTGTGGAATGTCTTGGCATTGGCGAATAGAGAAGCAAACTCATTATGAAAGAGAGAGAGAGCGAAAGAGAGAGGGAGGAAGTGGAAAAAAATCCCCTCAGGATAAACGCCAACAGCCTCAAATCAAACTCTGGTGCAAGAGCGTTTATCTCATGGAAAGCGTGAAGTTTACCTAGCTACAAGTCAGCTGATTCGACATTTTAAATTTCTCCAATTCAACCCACTCCATATCTCTCATTATGAACAGTTCCTTAAACTGTTCAGTTCTTGTTTCTTTTTGACTACAATTAATTTTGACCTCAGAAAGCATCAAGGAAAGCAAACTGAGGCTTAATCAGATACGTCTAATATCTGCCATCATGGTTATAAATGAAATATCATTATCATTTGGAACCGCAAAACTGTGACATGATACTAATAATTACAAACGCCACATAAAAATTCCTGGGTCTTACACAAACAACACAACAACAGGAAGGCAATCAATCAACTCTCCAGGATCTCTACGCTGGACAAGCCTGGGCTTTGTTGCCTTTGTTTACGGACATGTTTGCACTTGTTCAGAGAGACTGTGGCGGAAAGGCTGAGTGATGGACGGCCAATTACCTTCAGCCTCTCATCCTGTCACAGTCTGAGGTGAACCACATGACCTTTGAAGAGGCTAGTCGCCCAGGGTGGCCATTGTTTCTTTTGAATGTTTCACACCAGAGAAAATTGCAAATGTTCTTTTTTTTTTTTTTACTTCTAACAGTCCTTGAAGGGCTTCAAAAGGAGAAGTGCTGTCATATTTCCATGCACTGGTCTACATCAGGCTTTCAACAAATCTTTATATTTTATCTTACATCTTCATGACGATGCAAAATTCCCTGCTTCTTCACTGTTCTCGTCCGGGAGTAGCAGAAAGTGAAAGTGCAACAGTTGTCAGTGCAACAGTCCACGTATACACTTCTGATAAATATGGTTCTCACTCTTCTACTGATTGCTTAATTCCACAAAGTTCGGTTATTTACAGAATTGACAACCACATTCTGAAACTGATTTCACTTCTTAAAGATTCACATGAAATCAATGGAGAGTGTACAAAGCACAAATAACTAGTTGTTAATGCAGAGACTCCGTTTCTCCTTCTTGTGTAAAGCCATGAATCGCGAAGGGTTGCTATGATTACAACTGGACAGACTCTTTAGGCTTTTTCATATTTATGTGCTGATTTTAGAGTGAGAATTTAGAGGAATGTAGTGAAACTTTAGAATGTGTTAATTGTTAAGCAGAAGTAAGGGCACTTCAACCTTATTAGTCACTGAAAGCATGACTAAATGAGACTTGTTAGTTAAATAAATGCGTAAGCAAAGTGTGGGCGTATGTAGAACTTAACGATTAAGTGTGTTTACATAAACTTTAAAAGTTTAAATTCAGTCATAACGCTTCAACTGAAATCATACCAGTCTATTTGTCTGCAAAGTTGGGTTAACAGACATATATATTATGTGAGTACAAAATTAAAAACTTTGAGGAGGTACTACATTTGACAAGGAACAAACAACATGACCATTAAAAAACAAAAAACAAGTTCTTGATAGTACTAATGTGTGTAGCATGAATGTAATCCAGCCAAAATACGCCATGTTGTCATTGTCATGTGACTTACAGCGTCAGGTGCAACATTTTATTGGCATTCACAACTCTCCCCTGACCGGTGAATGTGACTTTATCAAGTACAACATGTTCCTGGATCAACATCTTTGTTGATCCTGGAACAACATTCCAAACAACCAATCAAATTTGAGGGACAAGTTTACAGTTTATGTCAAGTTTAGACTTACAACCAGGGTTAGGTGCTTCTACATCAGTGTTATTCACCCATTATTAACTGCAACAGTGTGGGGGGGGGGGGGGGGGGGGGGGGGATTTGATTGAATGTGTATTTCTCCTCCAGATTTACTAGGTGCAGTTTTACATTAGCAGATACAATACATTACAATATGACAACACATCCCTTTTACTCTCATAGGGTTCACTTGAGTAGTGGAAAAATACAGAGTGCGTCCAAGAACAAACAACTTTTTTCAAAAATAAAAACGATTGTAATAAAAATATTGCTGCAAGCTTGTGGTTGCTTACTATACTAAAGGGTGTTGCCCAGACACAGAGTAGCTGGGTGAGAAAAAGGTTGCCAATCCCTACATGCTATTTCAAATTAAACTGTCTTTTACTACGTAGCGTGACATCTCATCAAGATCCTACAGTACCTGCACAGTCAGATCTGCAATCCCTGAATGAATGCCATTTTACTCTCGACTCCTCATTCAGCCCAAACTGTATTTAAAGATGTTCCACGAGCGGGAGGGGCTAAAAATGTCCAATTTACCCTCTGAAAATAAAATTCAACAGAGCTTGAAACCCAAAAATACATCAGCTGAAAAGATTTCAAAGGGAGGGCGCTAAGCAAACAAACAGAACTGGAGCGATGTAGACGGGGTGAAAGACAAGAGGGGAGTAAAGAGGCCTTGCTTACAAAGAAAAATAAATCACACAACATTTCAAAACACAACAGAAGAGGGCCTGTTTGGCTCCTATGATTTTACGGCCACGGTTTTCTCTGTGTCAGCAGGGATGCGGCACTTTGGTGACAAACATGCCTCAGAGCTGCTCGAACAAAACCATCAAAACCAAAACCCCGTCTCCATTCGGGACCTGGATCGTGTTGTGCTGAACAGATGAATTCGCGTTCCCCGTACAGCTGACTTTGCCTGCTCTTGGCTTTATCCTTGACTTTTGGAGACCTAAATTAGAGACAGGCAGCAGACTCTGTACTGAGGGTCCGGCCAAAGCCTGGGGCGATATGGGGGACAAGAATATTCCAAAAAAGCGTCAGATGAAAGGGCAGCGTTCCTGTTTATGGAGGGTCTCTTTCAGAGGGCTCAAGAGCAGCTTATAAACTCCCTCTAATTCAATTAAGCAGCATTACAGCAGGCTGACTGGAGCCTCACGTGAAGAGAGACACAAGCAGAGAGGGAAAAACAATGAGTACAATGGCAGGGAGGGGGTGTTTTATGTTGCTCTCTTTCTCCCTTTCTATATCTAAAGAAGATTACCTAGTATCTAAACTCTAGATGCTGAGACTCGAATGAGGATTTAAGATCTCACTCTTAAAGGATTAATTCATCCCCAAAAATTTTTGGTAACACTTAAAAACTTTATATAATGCATTATAAAGGTATTTTAATGCCTTGATTATTCCTTGTAATGCATTGTATGGTCTCATTAATAATTGTAACCACAGTTATAATAACAGTGTAATACTTGTGTTTCGCCTTTAACACATGACAATCAACTAATTTCAGAAGTAACAAGGAATCTGCAAATAATATAATGCATTATGATGTGCATTATGAATACCTTTATAATGCATAATGACTTTAAGTAAAGTGTAACCATAAACTCAATACAACACAAAAAGAAGATGTTAAGCAGGATGTTCATGCTGCTCTTTTCCATATTATGAAATGTAAATGGTGTCAAGCTCCAAAAATGACAAGCTCCAATGAAAGCATCATAAAATTATCTGAAGCCAAGATCCAAATCTTCTGAAGCCAACTGACTCATTATAAGTTGCCATTTCAAGCCTTCTGCTTGTTTATTTGTGGAATTTTGAATATGCACATATTCATTGCTTTTGCTTACGAGACAACCAGGAACCAGTGACGTTGGCCATCACTGATATGTAATCTGGCATGACGCATCCTGATATGCCATATGTGAATATAGAAACGTCAATGACATTTTATTGCTATGGCAGAGATTATCAGTAAAATAAGCTACATTTAAATTTTTTTCCCCTCACACAAAGCTATTTTAAGAATTCAACAGACATACAATATATGCATATGTTGTATGACTACTTTGTGGAGGTTTTTGGTTTATGGTGGTTTTTATGTTCATTGTATTGAAAAGTGCATGCACATTCTGTTAAACTTCTTTTGTCACCCATGGAAGAAAGTCAGTCATACAGTTTTGAACAACATGGGCGACCATAAAAGTATATGTCTTTAATGGCTTGAGTACAGGATTCTGATAGCAATTAGAGCTGTAAACCTTACAGTTTATTGATAGATGCAATAAAAAATGCTTTGTATACTGCATGATCTAGTCTGTGTGTACAAACTGTATTCTTAGCTCGGTGGCTTTCAATAATGAACATTCATATTATTAGATTTAAGGTTGTTAGATTTACAAATCTGGCTCTACTTTCATTACTTCTGTTGAACAAATTCTTTTTACAGTGACATTTTAAAAGCATTATTATGCTTGGGTCTATAAAACTTGTCATCACAACTTTTTTTTCTAGTTCACGTTTTCTAGCCATCTCACAGCTTTTCACGACTCTTGTGTTTGTGATGCATTAGGTGCAACTTGTGATAATGTGCATATCATATAAAGGATGCATTTCATGCAAACAATGGGAGAAGAGTTGCTGCGTGAGAAAAGTGTGTTGACAGAGAAGTTTGGCCTGATTTACTGTAGGTACACAGGTCTACTGCTTGGAGTGTGTTTTGGAAATGTAACACGCCTTAACATAGACGGCACGTATCAGCTCCGGAGGCGATGTAAACACTACTGTAACCACGCTGTGTCATCAGTTTTGCCATACCAGTTCTAGCCCGAGTCTGATAATGACAGTTAAGAAGAACAAGCTGATCAATCTGAACCACCTTCGCAAGCACGACTTGTGCAGAATGTTTCACAGTGGTAATTCTTTATTTTATACCTCTCTTGCATTTCAGATGTAAAGTTATAGCTCTCATTTATAACATCTGACCTGCATTGAACTGCATGGTTCAGAAAGCAGTCATTAGAAAAATGGTGAGAACACAAAAAAGGTTTGGGGTTGTACTGCTGAAAACTAGTGTTAAAGATACATTTTAACCAATATTGAAGGCCGGAAAAATTGGGTTTAGATTCGGGGTGGAAAAAACAGCATCTCTTGGACATGGCGACAACACTAATAATGCAACTCAACCAGGCCTCTGCCATTTTTTTGTGTTTGCCTTGGGCGGGAATTATTTAAATGAGGAATATTGTGATGTGTATATGTTCCCGGAAGAAAACTCAAGACTACAATAGAGGCATTTAAGGAAGTCCAGAAACAGTGCTTACTGATATAAAGAATAACTCCCTTTGGAGTGGTCTTTGTGCTTTGTAACCTTTTTATTTACCTTTAGTATTCTAACAGCAACACTAAAGAAATTTGAAAACGTATAAGCCTAATAGATCATCTTTAAATAAAAGTTGTGATGCACACAGACCTGACTTGACACAAGAAGCCTATTGCATTAGCCATCCTAAACAATCACAAATGATGCCAATTGTGTTGGGTCTCGCTATTTTTTAGCAATTCATGCCATGAGCTCTGTGCTACACTGTTAAATTGACAGTACTATGTCACATGAACACTGTAAAATAAACTGTTACCTAATCACATCTGATGTGTTTGTACTGATATGGGATCTATTTGACTCAAGTCAGACTGATAATACTGTAAATTGGTATTAGTATAAAAGTATTTCATTTCTTTTTAGTACACTTATTGTGAAGAATTCAAGCTTAAAAAAGGCTCTCGGTAGAGATCCTTTGCAAACACGAGTGCTTGCTCAGATCCATTATACGTGACAGAGATTAGATCTCGTAATATCTAGAAGCAAATAACGCTTATTATGCTGACATGTGGTAACTGGAACAGAAACTGGGCAAAGGACCAGAATGTTTCCTGTAGTGGGTACATTCCTTACAGAGTACCCATAAAATCCTTATCATTCACTTAGCACATTAATGGCATATAGATGTGTAAAACATTGCATGTGATAAAACCTGAACACGCACACAACACACAGGGGTTAGGCAGAGAGCGTCAGCATAGTTTCTAACGCCAAATAAATACATAAATATTATTATTAATATGTATTAATACTGTAGGCCAATAAGAGTGGGAATATTTTATTCAGTTTTATTTTAAATTCAGGGAGTCACACTGATTCCAAAAATAAATGTATATTTTTTTTAGCAATAGCTTAGGGCTCTGTGGATTTCATTGTGTAAATCCTTAAACTATTGCTGTCAATCAGCTTGTCTTGATTTTAATGGATGATCTACTTTTGAGTGTGTAATGTGATTCCTTTGTAAATACCCTTTGATTCCCTTTAAATACACTTTGTTTGAGGCAGAATGTGGGTTGAATGTTGTCTAAGATGTTGTAAAATAAAGCCTATTGAGCCTTTCTGTCCTTGGCTGGTAAACGCTTTTGAAGGCTCTTGTGTTTGCACAGTGTATGAGCTACATTTATAATAATAATAAAAAAAAAAAAATGTCACAGCAGATGTGGATGTTGCACTCTACATAGCACTTATCTACAACAGTAATGTGTCCTGCAAATGCTTTCATTCAACAGAAGTAATACATAATTAAAATTGATAAGGCCTATAAGAATGTGTGTATTATAATTTTACTCATGCCTACAGCCCAAAAAAAGATCTTTGGTTTCATATTTAAAGATGGGGCTAGCACCCATTAACAGAAAAAATGCTGATTCCAGTTTACAACAGACATTAAATATCTGCTGGCTGTTATCATGACACTCTTCCGTCTGGGCCAAGGTTGCAGACAGAGAGGAGACTCTAAATGATTTTATGATTATACTTGGAGCACACACCTGCATTAAACCTGGTAAATTACCTGACAGTAAACCTTAGGAGTCATGCGATGCTGACTGGAGGAGTCTGACTTTTCCCTAAACTAGGGGAAGTGCATTAGCAGATACAGGCTCGCTCTGCGTGCAAGCAGACCACAGGAGACCAGAGGCCCAGATAAGATTACTGCTCGTATGAGCAGTGTGGGGCAAATCTCTGTGCAGAGCCAAATCTTGTGAGGTAAACCATACATTAAGTACTAGGGCTTTATCTGCTGTTTCACCACTGAAGCACGGTTCCAAAATCTAGTGAGCTGCCTCCATAGGCAGCATTTTGGAATGCTCTATACAGGCAAAAAGTTCACAAACACCGTTCCACTTTGCAATTGATTTCAATAGAGTGCAACAGTTTAACCTGGCCTTGGTTCCGGAAATATTTTTTCCATTGTGATTTTAAAATAGTCTTGTTTAAGAGTTATAAGCCATGAACCAAACCAACCAGCTATGAGGCGAATCACAACATTACAAACTTTGATTTGAAGCAAAAATGTATTATAGCATAATGTTAATGTTTTTTGCAAAAATAAGCATATTATGCAGACAAATATTTAAGTAGTTTCAGAGCGTAGGAAAACTGACTCCATGTCATTCGCAGTGCTTCATGGGAGTGGGTGGTGATCACTATATGATTGACATGATTTAATCTGATTTACTCTGATTGGTGGAGATTTCTCTGCAGAATGTCGTTTTTCGCAAGGAATTCCACTGTTGAACATGATTATATAAAAAAAAAAAGTTGAAATAATGTGCGCTGATGGCTTCAACAAAGGCATATACTATGGATTAACAACCTCGTAGCTCACAGTAGTGTTTGTCAAGTTATCGTTAAAAATCAATTCCCCTATGGAGAAAATGAATTGAATTTTTACTAAAAGTTTTAAGTAAAACATTTCTTTTCTTTTTTTACTTTTTTTTTTTTTTTTTTTTGCAAGTTAATAGACTAAAAGCTACAAAACTCAAATTCCAATTAGGAATTCACCAGGTTATATTAACAAAATTCTGGTAGAACATCAGATGATAGTAGATATTATGACCTAGATTTGTATTTTATTATTGTGACAAAAAAAAAACATATCTAAACACAGAGACAGTCCTATGTGGTTTACTAATAGTGAGTCATTAATGTTCCAGCCCAAAGAGCAGTCTTATGAAGTGGGTGGTGAACATCAGAAGTTCACTTTTGACTAAAATGGAAGAGTGAGGACATCCCACAATGATCTGAGACTCAGGGACAGTTCGCACTTCTCTCTCATTTCACAGTGCTTTGATCCTGAGGATAATTGACCTCATAGAAGACCTTTATGAGTGTCTATCTGCTTAAGGGTGCCATTAGAGGAGGGTGGAGAAAAGAGTGGTTGGAACTTTCCACAGAAAAAAAAAAAATAAAAAAAAAAAAAATAAGGATGAGAACAAGGGAATGGTTAAATTGGCTACTATATTTGTTGACTGGTCATCAAGATGTCATGGCAACCACTCCAGATTTGAAATCCAGAGAAGAGGACCCATTCATCCTGTTACTCAAAACACACGGGAAAACGCCCAAAAACGTCAGATATGCTGCTTCTAGTCATCATTTACTCACTCTCATGTTGTGTCAAACCCATACGACTGACCTTCTTTCATGGAACAGAAAAGGAGAAACTCTGAAGCTTTTAAATGTCAATAAGGACACAGAGTAGATACAAATAATACAACTAATACATTCATTGTATTCCTTGTGATTTATTAGCCCTAGAGCGTGACACCATCTTGTTTGTTGCATTTCCCAAAGAAAATTTTTCGCTCAAGGTCTAGTGCGACCACAGCTTATAACATTATATTACAGGTCATCTGCAAACGTATTATAGTTTAGACTGAAATTTTGGAAATTGACCATAAATCTTGACATCTGCTCAGCCTTTTCTTGGTGTGTTCTTGAGTTCAAGAGATATCATTAATGAACTAAAGATGGTTGACGTAGTTCATAAAATTTATTTATTAAATCAGAACAAATCTCAAGCTCAACTCACTACATTGCACTTAGGAAAAGGGTTTATGGGATTAATAGGAAGCAGTTTAGCACTCCTGAATTTCTGCCGGAGAATGAGTTTTATGTGGTCAAGTGGCTTTCCTACAGTTTTTTGAAAAGCGTTTATGTTCGTAAAATATCTAAAGTAACGGAAATGCATTGAAAAAGCAGCTTACTGATGTGATGCACGTATACGCAGGTTAAGAATACGCCACTAACACATCTCGTGTTTTGAACCACTTGAACAGCTTTCGCAAAGAGGTTTACTGGTGTGCTATGTAAAACAATCAGTTCATAAAATGTTCTGAATGATTTTTTCACAAGTCGGACGGATCTAGCTCTCAAGTTCAACTCACTGACTCTGATGATCTGGTTAACAGTCCACTGAAATGTCAGATCATCAGTAAATAAACAATTTACTGATAAATGTGTTTGTTTTTAATGTGTTTGTCATATAAAGCTTCAGAAGCTTGGCCAAAAGCCGCATGGACCCTTTTTATGATACCTTCTATGGTGCTCTTGAGTCATTTGAAGCTTGAAAGCATCCGTCTCAATTCACTGTAACTGCACGGAAAACAGCAAAAACGCTATATATTATTAAAAATGTCTCCATTTGTGTAAAAATGTATCCTTTGGAATTTATCCAGGTTTGTAAATAAAGTAAATGATCTTATACTGATATATGTCAAGGAAAAGATATAGTAACAATATACTGTAATATTGAGGCACGTGTACGGAAATGACAAAAAAGGCCTGCAAAGGCATCAGCTAAAAGTAGAACCAAAGTGCTCTTAAAAGTAACACACGGCATAAGTGCCTAAAATAGCTGACTGCTCATTCAGAAGAACAGCTCCACACTGCAATTACACCACTGCAAGTCCCTGGAACCCCTAAAACGCTGCCTGTTTTCAGATGTTATCGGATGACAGATTTATTCTTTATTAATGATAATGATACCCTAGTCACTCTATTTTCAGCCAGTCTTGGTTATTTCCAGAGATATTTAGCACTGGCAAATCCGGGTGTTTTATTTCCACAGAATAGTTGATGCTTAAAATCTGAGCTGAAACCACAGACCACACTATGGCACTACGCAATGCCTGATTAAAGAGGGGGAAAGTGTAGGCCGAGCGTGCAGAAGGCAATCCCTTCATTTGGTACTGAAGATGAAGCGAGCGATCCTTTAGCATTAGTTTACCCCAAATGATCTTAGCACACTGTGCGACAGGGCTTGGACGCCAGGTTTTCAGCGTACAAGTATGCGCAAAAAAAGTATGTGGAAAGAGAAATCAAGGGTCACCCAATTCTGCTTTTCAGTTTTTCCTGAAGCGTCTTACAAATGATCAATCTAAGGCCTTGTCGGTATATGGATGGATGTGGCCAGTCTGAGACAAATGCTTGTAAGTCACATGTGATATCAGAAGCGAAACCTTGCGTCCTAGTTGTGCTATCATAACTAAAGCAAATAGCTGATAACAACTGATGCTTAAAACTTAATTACGTACATAAAAACAGAAACTATGATTAGATAAAGGACTATAAAGCAACTATATTTGCTTGCCACACATGATTTCCATCTCTTCAGTATTATAAGTTTCAGTTCTGCTGTAAAGTGACCTATCAGCACAAGAAAATGAAACTAAATGAGTTCTAGACAGACAAGAGACACTTCAAGCATCTGACAGATTCTAAGCTTTTTGTGCGCAAAAAGAGTGTTGATTTCCTCATAAATAAATCTCCTTAGTCACATAATACTAATAAATGAATGAGTGTTTGGGCTGTGCCCTCCGCCCTCCGCTCTTTGGGTGTTGCCTCTGCTGTTTTGGCTTAGTTAATTGAATGACTTGCTCTACTGGACTTTCCAGCCTGGTGACATGCTAAAATTAGGTTTTACCTTCTGCTTCAGATGCCTTTATCTGTCATTAGACAGGGATGCATAAAGAAGGTGTTCTGGTATTTCCCACTCCTTTCTTAATCTTTTTAATTCCTCATTCCTTTTGATCAAATGAAAACGTTTGAGGTGAGGCTCACAATCTCTAGAGGCTGAACGTCTATTCCATATATGCACAAAAATTGTTGCGGCACAAATGTCAACTTATTTTAATCTTCCTAAAACTATAATTGTGGAAATAATACTAATATATTAATCCTATTTTTAACTATAGGATATTTTATTTACAATTTGGGGAAAATTCACACAATGTTAAATTAAATAAATAAATCATTAATTCCCAATCAGTAAATGTTTATTGGTTTTCCAGTAGAAATATCTTAAGATACCATTTTATATAAATAATTATTTTATCTTTTTAATTAAGTAAAATAAAGTTTATTTTTTTAAGCCCTAACTGCACTAAATTTATTAAATCTATGCTTAAATTAATAACAAAAAAAAACTATTTGCCACTGAAGTAAAGAAAAATTCATTACATTTATCAAAAGTGACCGTAAAACATTTGTTACAAGAGATTTCTATTTCAAATAAATGCCCTTCTTTTAAACTTCCTCAACTTAAATTCATCAACTTTCTATTGCATCATGGTTTTTGCACAAATTTTAAGCAGCACAACTGCTTTCAACATTGATAAGAAGAAATTAAGGATCATGTGACACTTAAGTCTATAAATTCTGCTGCTGAAAATTCAGCTTTGCCATCACAGGAATACATTATATTTTAAAAATATATTAAAACAGAAAACAGTTATTTTAAATTGTAATAATTTTTCACAATGTTACTGTATTTTTGATCAAATAAATGCCTTGGTGAGCATAAGGTTGCTTTTAAAAACATAAAAATAATCTTACCGACCCTAAAGTTTTGAACTGATGCTTAGATATTTTTTTTTAATTAAGCAAATTAATTTTATCAGTACACATGTATCTTTACACGCATACTTAAACGGAGGATTGCTTGACAAGAATCACATACAGTATGAAGCAATTATCATGACATAAATCAAATTTTCTGCCACAGTAAGTTAATGATTTGCAGCTATGCAAAATAAAATAAACACAAGCATGCCTCGGACGCAGTTAGGCCATAAATTCATGGGTAATTTTCTACTGGCAGCTGACAGCTTGCATCTATTAGAAGTTGGAATGGTGCCTATTTGCCAACTAGGTTTCACAGAGAGAACAATAGGTCAGACATGAGCGTGACTTTGCCCAGCGTCAGTGAGAACGCTGCTGTTTCTTGATGTTGGTTCTGGACAGTGACATATGGCAGGGTGTGAGTGGGAAAGTGTAGTGGATTTTCAACGAGAGAGTTTAGTCACCTGCTAATGGCCAGTGTGGCACAGACTGCGCAAGTAAGCCGACTGGTGGAGCCACTTGGAGCTGATGACAGCGTTTGCTCTTGCCCATTCGTCACGAAAAGCACATATACACAACGCATTTCTAAATCTTACACACCCTTTCGCAAGCTGACTTTACAAACACACCTAAACACAAACAGAACTGTGCAAATTCTTCATAAAGGCCCTCCCTGAAATGTAACCAAAACCACAAAGTGGACAGCAAGGCTACTCCGGTTTCCAAACAATTACAGGGAAAGCGATGAACTCATCTCCCTGTAAATATACTGTGGTAGTGCAAACTCCTCCATCCTTTGAGTGTCCGGGATGTCAGATTCTGTGTTTGGTGGGTGATGTCATCCCTATGTGGAGTCCCAATCAAAACAGAAATGGTAAACAGTGAAGGCTTGCAAAAAACCTCTAAAAGACCGTGACTGAGACAATCTGTATCAAAGTTGGAGGAGGAAGTAGGAAGTGAATCGGCTGATGCCATTCCACACCCATCAAGGAAAAATACACAACGGAAGAACAGATTCCTTCGAAACTAGAAAATTCAAATGAGAGTTCAAGGTTTTTAGTTAATGTCTGTTAGATTTGATACTCGTCTAACACTCTGATGTTGCTAAAGCCTATTGGCTATTAAAAAAAAAAAAAAAAAAAAAAATTTATAATAATAATAATAAGTAAAATATTTTATACTGTTACAAAAAAATCTATTTCATATTTGCTGATCTTATGAACTTCCTATGTATCAAAGAATACTGAAAAAGTAGTATCACTGTTTACAAAAAAAACCCTAAGCAGCACAACTGTTTTTAACATTGATAATAATCAGAAATGTTTCTTGAGCATCAAATCAGCATATTATAATGATTTCTGAACAATCACGTGACACTGAAGACTTGAGAAATATGCTGAAAATTCAGTTCTGCATTCACATGAATAAATTACATTTTAAAATATAGCCTATTAAAATAGAAAACAGTTATTTTATTTATATTACTTTTATTTATATTTATTTCATTATATTACTTCATTTGTGATCAAATAAATGCAGCATTGGTAAGAATAAGAGGCTTCTTTCAAAAGCATTAAAAATCTTAGTCAAATCTCTTTTGAATGGTAGTGTACAAACATACACACAATACATATACAAAATGCAGTTTGCAAAAGTCTTCACCACTGTTGAACTTCAAAATGTTAACATTTTCTTAGGATTCATCTTGGCATGGCTGACTTTGTAAAAGTTTATTTACTTTATACACATTCATGAAATTTATCATTTTTAAGGTTCACTGTAAAAAGTGATCAGCTGACAACTTATAAAAGTGAGGAAACCTGTTGTCTTCAAATTAAGTAAATAAACTTTATGCGTAATTAAAAAAAATAAGTTATGTGAACTTGACAATTCCACATAACTTAATTTTTTCAATTACCCATGAAGTTTATTTACTTTTAAGGCAACAGGTTTCCTCACTTTAAGTTAAATCAACTGATCACTTTTTACAGTGTTGTGAAATATATTCACAGAATTTGAGACGCATGCACAATAAATGTTCACATAACCTAAGGATGATTTGAGGTTTCCTCTACAGAAGAAGCCATTGTGACTTCTCCATCAACTTTTGCGATTGTTTTGTAACACAATCTGTGAAAATAAAGCCCATTTTGCTCTCGTTTTCCCCTTTTCATGCGCTGCTCAGTGAAGTTAATTGTTGCTGGAGTATAAGGCAGCGTCATCCTGCACGGGCGGTGGTTAGGGTTTGTGGTCAAGTCAGAGACAGCAGGCTCCAGTTTGCAGTCCTGTAGAGACACAGCTACTTGTTTCAGACGGGCTCAGTTTATTTAAAGATGGACAACCCTGTGAAAGGCCTCACTACTGTCTCATGGCAACAAGTCTCAGTTCCTAGATGTCAAAGCCATGCATTTAAAAAAAAAAAAAATCTTTTATTCTCAACCTACAGGGTTCTTTGTTGTAATTAAGTGACCTTTCAAGCCTTTTTAAACAACTGATTCCCCTGTATTTCATGCATCCAGGAGAAGGTAAAAGGCTACAGAAGTCAATTTGATTCTTTCCACACTGAAATATACAAGTCATATCTAGATTAAAACTTGTGAGAAGAGTGAAAGTCCACTGATGCAAAGAAAAGCAGCAACCTCACACATACACTTCACACAGGAAGTTCAAAGAGAAACCCAACAGGAAACGAAAAAGATGATAACTCACTACCTGATGACTAGAGAATGTGAACAGCAGAGGTCAATCCGAACACCCCCCCCCCCCCCCCCACACACACACACACATGCTCAGAGCCTATTTTCGATTTTAAATAACTGTCAGCTGTAAGTATGCGACTCTTTTGGGAAAGGAAGTCAACAAAGTTGGACAGCCAAATTGGTGAGGAGAAATAAAGTATGCACATTTGACATTTAACTCCTCTAGCAGTATGAGCCTAAGCATGTCTTGCTGGATGACAGATGTCTGAGTTTTCCCTCTTAGCGCATGGGCGTCGATACTGAGAAAAGAACGTCACAAGCACATGCATTACATGCAACTTCTGTTTGTCCATTAGTGCCTTTAGATTAGTAACGAATGATTCATATTATTCCAGCTGAAAAAACCTTTCCTGAACTAGCAGCCACAATTACTGCACCTCTGCGAATCCAAAATTAGGACAAAAGCTCAAATTCTGCGCTTATGTTGAAAAACTGTTGTTAGTTCTTAATAAATGGATGTTTTGGCTCATTATGAGAGGATTAAAAACAGCAGTTTTTAATGTTTTTTTTTCTCTTTGATGTTTTCGATTATGGAATATTAAAATGTGTAATGGAGAACACTGGCTTTAGGAGAAGGCACAAGAGACCATCTGTGCTCATGAATTGGTTAATTATCTAAAAATTGGTCTGGTTTATTTACCATCAGTTTGGTGTAAATCATATAGGCTAAATGTCCTAAAATCTCAACCAATGACAAGCTTGCCTAATTCTTTGTGCATAATTAATGTCAGTATGTGATTGTTTGAACTGGAGTGTCAGACGCAATGACTCACTGACACCTATGTCATCTTCTACTTAAAAATTTACATTTTAACTCATCTTGGAGTTCCCCTTTTCCCAGCACATTCACGACATTCATGTATTTCACAGGACTGAGGGTTTGCAACAGCGGTTAATAAAAAAATATAAGGCAAGGTGCAGCACAAAGTTTTGCTGACTACAATGTCATAAACCGCAATGGCTCATGTGTTTATGATGGAAATGCAATTTCTCTTGCATTCAGATCAATTTTTTCTGCTGATTTAAAAACTAAAATGAAAACAAAAGTGTGAAGATTGCATAGATCATCTCACAGTCATGTGGTAAAGAAGAATGTGGTGGCTTTGGGCCAGTAAGCAAAGACCGTCACTTGTGCCAGTGCTATGTTGTCACATGGTCTTTTTATGCTTTGCAACATTTAATTAAATACTAATTTTTTTGTAGTAATTTTTGTAGTGTACTGATTTTTATTTATTTTTACTTAAAAATTAAATTAGCTAAAAATCCTTCAAATAAGATACATTTATCTAGCCTGGCAAGCCAGACCTACATCAAGATGTTAGGTCTGGCAACTCACCATAGACACGGCTCAATCCGAGGGGCGAGATAAACGGCTGTCTTTCAAATTCACTCTGCACGCAATAGGACAGCGCTTCAACCAACCAGAGCGTTTTCCCAACAGCGGAGCTAACGTTAGTTGATAGATTCAACTTTTGAATCTGGCCGGCAAAACTACTCTTTTCTCAAAGAAAAGCTTAACTCCAAGTCCTCCAGAGTCGCGGCCAAAGCCGATTTGAAAGACTGTTCGCCAGAAGCAGCAGCTCTTCTTTGTTTTCAAGTAACGTAGCAGGGAACCGTCGCAACTCTGTCGTTATTATGCAAAATACATTTTGATGCCGCTAGGGTGCGTCTAGATTTCTAGGCTAACATTTATCTGTTTTTAACTTCTGAAAATCTGGAAGTGCACCAAGACAGAATACATGTGTATTAAAAGAAATTCTCTAAAAACATATCTTAATATATAATATTGTTTTTATTTATTTTTTTAAAAATGTGATATATGTTGTCATTTTTCAATAAGAGTTTGGTTATTCCAAAGTGAAACATAATTATAATTGTATTTATTATTATTATACATTTTTAGTATAGAAAAATGTAAATTATAAATACATTTTCTGTCACACACATATCTAAAAGCTGAGCCAGCAGACAAAATCTTCTGTTTTTGTATTCCTTGTCATTGTTGCCTCAGGTAATGTGATGACACTTTTGAAAAATGAACATAAACTTTGATCATACTGCACTGTTCTCGCCTAGCCTTGCTTCTTTCACACTCATAACCTTTTCATTCAGGTTTGAACTGGAAT
Organism: Squalius cephalus; assembly: GCF_949319135.1. NCBI lineage: Eukaryota > Metazoa > Chordata > Actinopteri > Cypriniformes > Leuciscidae > Squalius > Squalius cephalus. Next base: position 41,432,924 of record NC_137125.1, read on the forward strand.
AAAAACTGCTGAAGCATAAAGCCTTCAATCTGCCAAAAGTCCCTCCATGCATTTGCCTCGGAGCAGTTGATTTAGACAGTGAAAAAAAAAAGCACAAGGGGCCTAAATCAACTGGCTTTATTTATGATAGTCCATAAAGACGCATTATTGGGGATGCAGGGTCTGAGTCAGACGGCTGCGAGCAGGACACGCTATGTGGCTCAGGCTGCTTTGGTGCTGAGTTTGTCCTCTGATTAGGTCACGGATCCCGCAGGGGTTAATGTGTAACTCTCGTGGCTTACTGTGCTTGCCAAGTCCAGCAAACACAAGCAGGAGTGGGAGGGAGATACGGCTGGCTCATAATCAAATATGCTATCAAATCATGCAATTTCTCGACCTTGTTAACGTACGTTTGGCCAGAAATGGACCTGTATGGGCACAGAGGGGGAGTGCTGATGAGGTCACAGAAAACCAGCCCATGTACTCTTTAATACACACACACAGTCGGAAATGAACACTATGACTCTATTTATCTTACACACATAAAGATGATGTGAAAAAGTCCTCACACACATGCAGCACTATGCTTACATTGTAAACTTTATCCCAGTTCTATTGCTCAACAGACTGTAGATTTTTTTTTAATTCTGTGCTCTACACTGTAAAAAATTATATGAACAATAAGTTATGAAAACATATGCTTTTACATTGCTTTAATCAGTCAAGCAATTTTCAACCTTTTTTTATAAGTTATACAAGATTCAACTCATTTTTTTAAGTCAGTTCAAAGTAATTTAAGTCGAAATGACAAACATCCAAGTTGATTGTACTTAATTTAAGGCAGCAACTTCTTTTTTACAGTGTACACATAATTCATCTGAACTTCAGATTCACGTCGTGAAGCATCGCAGACGTGGCATCAGTTGTCGTCCACTATGACACAATATACAAGATAAAACGCATTCCGACACCCATTGTCGTTAAAGAATCCACACGATAACCTACGCCAAATGGGTCGTGCCAAAATCGAGCTAAAATAGAGTAGTGTGAACCGACATTACAGTATCACGATCAGATCATTCCAAAAACAAAACATGTTTTTTTCCCCTCAGTTTTCATTATTGTTATATATCTGGATGTTTTACTTGGTTTTCTCTAATCCACACTATTTTCATTGGTTATTCTCATTACTGTAATAGTAATTTCTTCTCTGTGATTTTTTTAAATCAGCACAAATAAAAGGCAGAATAACAAACCCTTTACCCTACAATTAAATATTTCAATTAAAATGAAATATATTGTTATTACTGTAATAACAAAACAGAATTGTTTACTAAAACAATTTATTTATCATGATCAAATTTGTTATACATTTATGAGATTCACTATATTGACAACAGGCATTTAAAAAATATAGAAATATCCAGACTTGTGACGGTAATGAGAATTTAGGAGGAAACCATGCCTAATTGTTATAGAAATAGTCACAATGCAAAACATTTTAATAATCCTAAAATAGACTAAGCTCTAGTCTTTACATTGTCTCTCTCTTTCTCTCTCAACACACATACATATATATATACTTCATGAGAGAAGAACATTGAAGCCACAATTCACCTCAGGGCCCGACTCACACCCCACCTCTCTCAGAGAGTCGAGAGGAAAACAAGAGATGCATGTACTCTACTTCTCACACTCTCTTTCTTCATCTCCATCTCTCATCTTTCAGTCCAGGCCGGGTTATGAGGTCATATGGAAGTATTGACTAGACATTGCCATGTTGGGCCAAGAAGGATGCAATCAATGTGCAGACATTTAGTTGAAATAAATTAGTCTAGTGATTTAAAATAAATTAATTTATGTTTCTACCTACCATGCAAAATGAATATATAGAAGAATGACCCATTCCTAGTTACACAACAATAAACAAGTCCATGGAAAGTTTTTCAGCATCAACAATAAGCATTACATTCCATCAAGCTGATTTTAAACACAAAAATGTAATGCCCTTTAGGAAACACAGCACCTCCAGTTAAGACCTATGAGCCAACCAGTAATTCAGCCAAGCAAACAACTACTCCCTCTCGAAAATCTGTAGTTTTACACATCCCTAATGTGTAACATTTTGCAGTGACTAAACACCAAAAGGGGCTGGTTAAAACACAAGAAAAGAAATTGCTAGATGTCAGTATGTTTCTGATGTGAGCAATGATATATGCACAATAAATGCAAGAAAGCTGACAAAGGCTGAAAATTCTGACAATCAAGCTGAAGAGAGTGATATATAAGTCTCCATAAAAGGTTTCGTCATCTAAACATGCCTTTTGTCACACTTAGATACTTGTTTTCCTTTTTCAAAAATGCCACAAATATTGGACATGTCATGATTGTGGAATCTCTGACTTCAAAAGAGCTTAAACTATGTATTAAAAAATGTTCTTCTGAGGTCACTGAATAACAGCAGCATGATGTCACAAAAGCATTTGATACCAATTTCACTGCACATTCCTCAGAGACAACAATGTTTGGTGTCAGAGGACAAGCGCACATGAACTAGACAAATGCTAAATGGAAATAAACTATGGAGAATGTTTATTATAGCAGGATAGCAGGATATGCATCAAAACAGCAAGGGTAATGGTAGGAAAATGAGCCAAAAAGCATCAAAACCAAGACAAAAATCACTCACAGACCAAATTCTCGGAAAGCACAGTGTTGATAACTTCGCAGTATTTTTTACATGTAAATCTACTGTATATAGGCTGCAGTGCAGGCAACGAGTGGCTGTAGGCCTTTTTGAGCCTTCTGGCTTGCTTTGAGATGTTTAAGACTAAATTTATCCTCACCAAAACACCTTAGTTAAACAATGTTTTCTGTACTCAGAGTCATCCTCTCCTTGTTACATATAAATCATTCCTTAAAGCTGCAGTCCGTAACTTTTGCCACTCTAGTGGTTAATAAACAGAACTGCATGCTTCTTGTGGAAGAACATTGTAGCCGGAGCTACTTCTCTCTGTTTATGTCTATGACGAGTCACGCAGGTACTGGGATACTCCGCAGTGGTACCAGTCTAAAATAGTCAGAATATAAACACTTATTATAGGTGTAAAATAGTGATTCAGGATAAGACAAAAACACGGTTTGGAAAATGGATTCATGATGTACTCGCTTATTATATAAATTTTGTAAATTTTGAACACAGAAAAGTTACAGACTGCAGCTTTAAGTCAAAAAGGCTAAGGTTTTAGTTTTTCTGATACACAACTTCGCATGAAAGTAACAAATACATGGCAGAGAGAAATTCTCCAGAACACAACATTACTTCCAAATAACATTTATTTAAACAAAGCACCAAAAAAGATTACACGTTGAAACTGAAATACAAAAATGCATGACTGTACAGATTTAAGTCAACAACGCCCACTATATGCTCAGAAACTCAGCCTGCCCAGTCACAATGAGGAGGTAGCATAATGTAAATACTAATAAGTCTGCCAACACTGGTGCCATTCCCAATTATATGTAGCACCTATAGCTCTGTACATCCTATTTAAAAATGTAAACTAGATCTTCCGGTAAAAATGTGAGTCTTCTCTCTGGAGATGTATGCCGGACTTCTCCAATCATTTAGTTCACTTCAATCTTTGTTATAGTCAGCTGTAAGCTTTCATTAATTTTTGAGTGCAACGCCCACATATCAAAACCAAATCAACAACCAATGAATTAAACCAAGTCCGCACACCATAATCAGTTATACTTGGATATACATGACAATATGGAATAAAATATCTGTCGCTATTTCTGTTTCATCGCGACTTTAAGTACTGGTCACTCTTTTCCAACTGCACCATAAAAGTAGTTCATATGAGTTGTGCACTATATTGCCTTCTGAAGTCATAAGAAAGCTTTGTATGGTGAACTGCTCAAAATTTAAGACATGAACGACATGAATAATGACAGACCGACAGCTCTGCACATCATTCTGGAGGATTTGAACATCAGAAAAGAGCAGCGAAAGTTCAATGTTAACAAGTTCCCTGATCGTTTCAGTCTTGACTGTTTGAGCAACACATTTCAGCACGGATTGTTTTATGAACCTGTCAAGCAAGTCATCTGAAGTCAATACAATAGTTTGAGTGAAATATTCCTTTAAAAGATACAGTGGAAAAAAGTGTCTGTTTAATTCTAAAAAAAATATATAGAGAGAGAGAGAGGATGGAAAATAGTCATGAAAAAATCTTTGATCAACTTTGACTAACATTATAAGTGGACCTCAGGGGGAAAAAAAAGTAAATAAAAATGTACAAATGTACAGCACCTTTAACGTGATGGCAACTAACCCCATCTGAGCTCTTCACCGGCATGATTTCATCTAGACTGTTTCTGTACTTCAGAAGCAAACTTTCTTTCCCAAGTACAACTGAGACAACAGCAGTAACTGTGAGGAACGTAGTAAACAGATGCTCAAACGTGGCATGGCAGTGACCTTCTGAGCTCTGGCATGTGCCCTTCTCTCAGACATCCTGAGCATCACAGAGCTGCGTGAGCGTGTGTTTGCACTTAAGCTCTCCTCTTATTTCATTCACCCTCAGCCACATTTGTTTTTTATGTTGGGGGACATGGTCAAAGACTGCTCTGATCCGACTGCCTTGATCCTCGTACACTAGAGACAGTGCCGTGCTCGTTTGAACCAGCCCAGAGACGACTTCAAAGCGGGACATTAATGACTAACAGCAAAGGGAAGTATGTCCTCTTTCCATGTATTGTGATCTTTCAGTTGAGAAATGCCCAACAGTAGTGAAGGAATGAGAGGGAGGGGGAAGAGCCAGAAAAAGTACAAAAAAAATATTTAAAAAAAATATTTTTTACGAAGAGATAGAGAGGCAGGCCACATCTGTAGAGCATTTGTGTTTCCACACCCATTGTCTGACAAACACATGATACAGAAACACACAAAAAAAAGCTTTGGCTCATTTTCTCACTTTCACACAGGGTCCAAAATGAATACTCGCCAAGTGCAAGACTTGAGTAAAAATTGAATTTGGTGAATAAACCAAACAGAACTACTTGCCAGTTGGCTTCATATATAGTGTAAATGTATAAGAATCTAAAACATAATACATGGATTAAATCAAATCTATAAAAAGTGATAATCTGTTCCTCACTGATGTAAGTCACCAAGTACAGCTTTTTTTTTATCCAGTGGAAACAATTATCTATAATGCCTAAAGTGTTTCTTTCTCCATGTGGCGACAAATATGTGGAATATTGCTCTCATTAAACTGCCAAAACAAAACTACAAGAAACAAAATCACAAGGTGCTTGTGTGAATTGCAGTTTTCTAAGAGACTGAGGCTAGCTTGTATGGCTGCAATGTAACATATTCAGGAAATAAACTATTAGAATTTAATTTCATAATATTAATATTATTAACAATAACAAATTGTATAAAGCAGCAATGCATATACTGTATATTATATTATTTTACACATAGTTTCATGAGTGATTGACCATAATTCGATTTATAGGATTTCACTTGAAAAAGAAAAAAAATTTCCCTTCTCTTCATTTTGCCTCTTCTTTACCTTGCTTACCTAACCTAATTGCTTAGTAAACCTGGCATTGTATATTTCGAATATTGTTGGCTCTTTGCCAAACTGCTTTTGCTCCACTTCTGTCGCTTTGGATAATTATGTCTGTTAAATGCATAAATGTAACCAACATTTCACACATCCACTTTGACAGACAGTGTGAAAGAAAGAAGCAAGACAGAGTCAGAGATGGTGAGAAACTTGAGCTGCTTACTTTCCTTAGCAGACAGGTCTACTGCTGACTCAGAGTGAGTGATTCACGCTCTACTGGAGCTCAGTGCACACGAAAATCAGCGCACGTTCAACCAAAACCCATCCCTGACTCCACCACATTAACTCATACATGTACATAAGTGGCATCTCTGAGAACTCTGAGAATGATTTACACATTATTTGAGCTTATATCATATTAATACTTGCCATGATCATTAAGTTTGCAGACTTAGCATTTATCTTGATGTGTGTTAATCTGTCAGTAGGTAATTTGGATAAGGATACACAGCATCTGTGGCTAGAGAATCTGCAGAATTAGATACAGAGGCACACATTTATATAGAGAGGGTAACCACCATCTGAAGGCTGCTAAACTGCACCATAAAATCAAAGTGGCCATCACACTGAATTGTGGGATACCATTGCTGTTCTGTCCTGGCTCTCAGCACACACTCGTACGCCCTCCCACATGCCTGACAGAGCATCCCATAGGCAGAAACTGGAGATTTCTGTGAACAATGTGATTTTCAGCAAAATGTGCTCGTAAATTGGTAAAAACTGGTCTGAATTAATATTATTCTTGGAACAAAGTGTGACATAATGCTAAGGCATTTCTTAAAAGAAATTGCATGTAATGACATTAAAAGTGGAAACTGTAACCTGAATCGAAGCAAACGCCTGTCACAGTTTGAAAAAAGATATCCGTGATAACATTATTGTAGAAACTCAAAATGATACTGTGAACTCTCACTTATTGTCTCAACTATGACCCGAGTCAATACAGAATTTTACATTTATTTTAACTTAAATGTAGGTGCTCTTATTGATATTATACATGTTTTGTTTGTGAATGAGAGTAAATTAAGTCCACAGCAAGATTTGTTTTAAAAACAGCTCGTAACACTAGTGCCTTGGCAACAGCATTTTACCATATTTTGCATAATTTCTATGAAAATACATTTAAACATGGGAACACATTTTCAGTCATGCCCAATTAGTCACGTCAACTAATTCATGGCCAAATTATGTCTCTCATCAAGTCCATTTTGTAATAAAGTCATCTTGATGGCTTCACCAAAATCCCTCCATATAAAAGTAGGATCCACCCAGCATCCATCAGCTACCTGAAGTCTTATAGCACTGTGAAACAGAGCCCGTGCAGGTGAGTGTGTCAGCACGGCGCAGGCCTTTAGCTACAGCACGCCCCACTTCTGTCTCATTCGTCAAAAACACCACAGGAGCCCAGGGCTGAAGCACTCTGGAGTGCGGTCAAAAACAATATGGAGCAGAGAGGGTGATGCTGACATAACATACAGATCCTATGCTGAATTTATGGAGGGAGAGGCCCTTCTAGTGCTGTTCATTATTCCTTTTAAACATCAAAATACCCTAATGGAAGCCAAGAAGTGTCTCTTTTTGCTACAAGCAAAATGTGCAAATATAAAGAAAAGTGGCGTGTTGAGAGAGAGACAGAGAGAGAGAGAGAGAGAGAGAGAGGGAGAGAGTGAAGCTAATCGGAAACATGAAAGAGCAGCATAGTAACACAAATAAAATAAACTAACCACACAATTAGGGCTAAGCCTTTGGTTTCCTTTCAGTTATAAACAGAAAAACGGCAGGAGAACAGACATAATTACTCAATTCCTTCTCTTCAAAGTTTACATGGCACGTTAAAGCCTTTTCCACCTCTTTATTTTTTGAGACCTCTTGGATTACCCCTTCAGTATTAATATGAAGGAAGCCAAGCAGAGAGAGCTCTGGGTTGTCTCTCCCTCCCTCAGTTGAAAAATTACACTTCAACATTAAACTAAGCCATGGATAATATTGTACCGCATCTGATTCATAAATATGCATCCCATAAAAACACTCCATCTATGTGAAATACAAAAGAGTGAGCTAAAACTCCATGGAATTACTAGGTGAAAGGATTCTGAGATGGGGATCTGAAATCCCTGTGAGAAGAAACACTGGTGCCACAGTTTGCATGGAGACCCGGCCTGATGCAACCCAGTCCATGACTCACACAATGAGGCTTGTAAACACACATTTTTCCCTTTTGGTTCATGCTCAGTACATGCTAGGATGTATTCGAGGGGATGGAAAAGCATGACCAGTGACACATTAAATGAATCCATTCTTTAATCCAATGTGTGTCAGAGTCTGGCGAGAGGCCACAGAGGCTGCTAGACAGCCCTGGTCTGACAGTTTAACAGTGGTAAAGGGACTATGGGACCGTCTCACCCACAAAACACCACATCTGCCCACCTCTTGGGCCCCACAGTGCCACTCTCACACACTGTAATTTTCCTATACTGGGCTCTGGGGACATCTTTTCATGGGTGGGCCACTTGTATCTCTTTCTTTCCAATACGTTCCTCTTTTTTCTGCCTTTGCCCTAGGACATTTTTGTGCCTGATTATGGACCACTAATGACCTCCCCATGAGATAATCCTACTAGGTATTAAAAAAATTAAGAGAGATTACAAATAAAAAGAGACTTTGTTTTTTTATACTTTGGCTTTTATTTAAAAAAAAATACAAATAATAATTAACCATTAGCTTTTGTGCATGTCTGAATCCTTAGAGATGTTTAATAAGGCAAACATCTACTATAATTACTAATGGTTGGGAATTATAATCATATAACTGTTCCATTAACTAGGAAAGCAAAATTTGTTGGCGTAACGCATTGATTTTAGAAAATAGAAACATTAAATTAAGGAAGAACCACTGCCATTTTCTTGAGAGAAAAAAATACAAACATCTATGGCTATTTCTCAAAGCACACAGACTAGAACCTGCAGCTGTCTTGCCTAAGGGCCAAATATTGAATTATCCTACCTAACCATGTGATCCCTTGAGTGGAGCCCCCATGTTACTAAAGATGATCATTTCCATTACAGGGCTCTTAGCATGCCAATCAAGCTACAAGTTCTGCAATGGATGACTGAGATTCATCCCTCATTTCAAACTAAGCTGAACAAAATACACTACTTTATCTCTCTGTATGAGCACAAAGAGAGACACACACACAGGGATAAGGGCTAATGGCAGAGAAGAGCTTATGACAGAGAACTAGGTGTCAGTATAATCTTCGGATTAAACCAGAGCCGGGTGCAACAAACATACTTTGGCCCTTGTTGATGGTGACACATTATTTATATATATTTTTTTTAATCTTTAAGGGACAGGGTATGTTTTATTTTTCCTCTCATAGACTGACCAATTACAGACATGCAAAGTTGGATGGGGAAACTCTGCGAGTCTTGAGATGTAACTCCACCCCTGTCCAACTCCGGCTCCCCTGACAGAGCTTGGTCGAAGGGCCAGAGAGTCAACACTGCCCCCTTCTGCCTGCCTGGACAAAACTAGTATCACAACAAGTTCAGACATGCCCTGAGTGGGCGTGTATGTTTTTGGAAGAAGGCAAACTTATGGTGGGTAACAAAACAAAAATAAGTATTGCGTGTCTATCATTTGGAATTGAGCCTGAGTAATATGAGTAATTACCTTCATTTGTTGTGCTTGCATGTAAAAATGTTAATACACGCTAAAGTCTTAAACAAACATAGCCCCTTCAACTGACTAAATGCAAAGTACAAAATAAATTACAAGAAACTGCAGCCATCATGACAAGCAAGTGTAATGGAAAGAAAAAGCATATCCTTCACTCCCAGCCTTCTGTCAACAAGCACCTGAGAACTTCTCAAACATATGAAGGATGGAAAATCTTTACCCTGGTCCAAATGTGTACACCCCTAATTGAACATTACATTCTACCCTATTAACTGCTTTTTAATGTGTTACCAAGTAGAAAGGCATGCTGTAGATCAGGCATTACCAAGGCAGGGTGGCAATATTAGTTCTAGACTTCAAAGTGTATCTGCATGACAAACCACAACAGGCCAAGATATATTTTTTTTCAGCAAGGAATATCACAAGTTCCAGATTTAATCTCACCACCTCTACAAATCTGAAAATGTCTTGATGGAAGCCATGTGTGTTTTTAAATTCAGAGGGCTTAACCCTTCAGACTCCTTACAAACTCACTTCAGCTGAGTTTAAGTGAGAAGACACTGGACCATTTCCGCAGAAAGATCGCAAGAGCAGTAGATGATTTTCATGTTTCACTATAAGCTGCCACTTTCTGAAAGAGAAACATTGGTTCATAGTTGGAAGCACGTCTCAACTTTCTTCCAGAGCACTGCATTGAGTCAACACTGTTCTGTCAACAAATAAAAACCCCTCCGTCTTGTGTGGAGGGACCAAGAGAGACACTCCCCTGTGCTACTGTTTCATAATGACTGAAGGCTGGATTTCTCTTTCGTCCTACACCCGATGCAGACCTGTAATGCAGGGTGTTATTGTTCCAGCTGAGCCCAATCAAAGTTCCTTTTAACGAGTACAGTCCATTTTTAATCCCTACTTCAATCCTGAATCCAGCTTTCTATACAATGGAAGAACTTGACTCAAGAGAAGTTGGGTCAAATCGTGAGTGGGGAGTCCAGATGACAGAGTAAAGGAAAACTTTAATCAAAACTGCTTTTCTGTTCAGTTCTTAACAACTTACTCAAACAGTTGTGAAACTCATGACATGTTTGTGAATGATGCTGTGGTTTACAAGAGGGTGAGAATACTCTCACTAGCAAATTCCGCCTCGACACCCATCAAGGCAAGAAATTAATATTTATTAATAAACTCCAAAACACGCAGCTGACATGCACAACCACAGCCTCTGCTAAAGATTTCATAAGCATCAAGTGTAGCTTGTAATGTGATCTTCTATTGTCCAGCCCAGCCACCCAAGAGCGCGGCAGAGTGTTGGTGTGGAATGGTTTACCACAAGGCTTCAGGACAGATGCTTTAGCACTCACAATTTCCCTCCTAACTTCATCCTACCATCTCTATTAATTGCTATGTTCCAAGCAAAACCTCAAATTTATTACTTCTTTGAGTGCTGAGACTGAGAACATGAGGGAAGCTTTCACAATGTATTACTGTTGACTTTTCATTTTACGATCATACAGCTGACACTCAAATTGTAGGAATGTTTAAGTCCTATGTTCCTGCAGTGAGGAACCAAACAAATGTGAGAGCTTTGTGGATATTAGTACCTGTTTTCATTGTCATCTTTATAAGGACATTTTTTTGCATCAAAGCAGAAGACCTTTGTATTCCCCTGTTCCTATTGCAAGTTTGTCATCCACAGTAGTCTGGTAATCCACTGATCTGGTGATCTGGTCATGAGGACATATCTGTGTGGCCTGCTAGATCCACTAAAAGCTCCTTTCTTCTAGGATTACCTAGTACAATGAAGATGTGGTGAACAAACTCAGGGTGTCTTCTCTCTCACATCCTGCTGTGATTGATGCATGAATGAAGCTGGATCATTTAGGTCTACTCTGAATGTATGGTTCATCTAAGGCCCTGTTTACACCTGGTATTAAGATGCATTTTGGTCGATCGGATCAAGAGTAGACGAGGGAGACACATACCCATTTATACCTGGTATTTTAATCCATCTCTTTTGTCCACTTTCAACCACTTGTGTACTGATTTCTTTGAGGGAAGTGTGGGAAAATGTATGTTTTTTGTCCAGATCTTTTGATCTAATGGACAAAATAAGCTTGCGCAATTCACATATGAACGCACCCGGAGACGACGGAAAAACATACGGAGAGTAGCAGCTTTCATTTCAGCTCTAGCCGCAAGACCACAATGAACACGGCGAGTGCGTGTTAGAAATCAGGAATGGTGAGAGAACATCGTGTTTGGTAAATTTTTCTTCTTCAAACCAAATTTGGGTTTTCAGCCGATAAAGTTTAAATCCTGTCTGGCTAGCACACTTCCCATAATGTTTACGCATTAAGTCAGTAGACAGAGGATAGTTGGCCTTTTGTGGCTGTTCGAACGCTTTCGACCACATGAGCGTTTACATTATGAAAGCAATCCAGGCGAATGCATTTTCGACCACCCTTGGAAGAGGTCAAAAGTGGACAAGCTCAAAACATTTTAGACCCCGTTTATACCTGCATTTAGCGCCATTCACTAGTGATCCGATCAACCAAAAAGCATCTTGCACTCTAAAAAGTGTAAATAGGGCCGAAAATGCAAAATATAGAATAAGATTTCACAGAGGTGTCTATCCTCTTATCATGCAGCATTCGGCAGCAGGATATCTTGAAGTTTAATCAATGTGCTTAGCTTGACACTGTTGCAGAGATTCAAGATGATGACTGGTGGTTTGCATCCAATGCCAGGATAAACTTGAGATGTAATTTGCAAGTGGATCATCGAGTCCACTGAACTAAAAATGCTCTTCATTCCCACCCAGGAGATATCTGTTTCCCCATCCAAACATTCCAGAACTCTCATCCAGTGGAATTAACTGCAGGATTTTCAAGCCAATAAATTACAGATCTTGAACGACAGTTCTGGACTGGTGAAGTCAGGCTCCAGCTGGGTTGTCTGGCCTTCACAATCACTCATAATAGCTGCATTCATAATAGATGGCAGAGAGCATGTGGACACAGAGCAGTGAAAACAGCCACTGGCCATATGTTGGTAATGACCGAGTTAAAGGCAGGGTGGACATGGTCCTTTCACTGATGCATGCTCTCTTCCTCCTCTTCTCCTCCAAACAGCCCCTAAATGGTGCATGAGGCTTCCCATAAACCAGAACCTCACCTCAGCTACCAGATGGCACAGACAGGAACATTGAAACGGATGTACTTACTCCGGCTTGTCCTTTGTCTTGCAGGCAGCTGCACAAACATGGAGCATGCAGAAATACATGCTATGCTTGAGTTAGTAAATTATGTGTTTTGTGATGCTAAATGACAGCACCCCAATATGATGGCATTGCACATGCTGCTTTGGCCTGGTAGAATCTACTTCTTCACCCTTAACAAAGGGCATGGGCCAAAGAGAGGAAAACAAAACAAGGGATTACAGGAAATCGCACCAATCTAACTACAAAGACTAAGTCATTACATGCCTTTCTGATCAAAAACAGATTTTTCAAATCGCTCCTAATATCATAACAATATTACTTGGCTGGATTGAAGGACAAGAGGCCTTAAAAAATAAAGAAATAAACCACTGTCGATATTATCGCTGCAATAACACGCACATTTATTCCAATAACTATTTAGTGACACAGAGGGTTGACAAGCAGGTTGAGTTTCCATGACAGAGAAATCCAGGCAGCAGGCTCTGTTTCTGTTTACAAGTTGGCTCAAGAAGTTTAAATCCCTGTCAAACAAAGTGTTCTTTTTTTCTGTCTTTTAATGCTGGTTTTGCAGAAAATTAATTATAGTATCCACCTCAACAGAGTATGGCGAGGGCATTCTTCCCCGCACCGCTTTCCATAACAACACTCGGAGCTCTAGAGAATACTCTGGGCTGGAGGAGTTTTCATTTGGCACGGATTCATCCGAGGAAAAAAGTTGGAGCTCTTCCAAAGACAATATTTGTCAGAGAAGCCTCAATTCAGACCTAACAGTGTTTATTAAATTGGGAGCTGCTGTACTGCTTTTTTGGTCCTCTGATCTGTATGTACTTTGAATCAGTTTCAGACTGAATTTGAGAGTTGTTCCTTTTCCCCTTGCTCTGCAGTCTCTTTCAAGTCTGTCGTAAACAACTGATCAAAGGCGTAGCTTTTTAATCAGACACAACAGATGTGAAGTCAGATGACCGTGGGAGTGTTACGTTTTGGTTTTGATTCAGTCATTTTGACGGCTACAGATATCGAATCAATAGGTGATATGGGGCACAGAACTTCAGAGAAAATGTTTACAGGAACATTAGATTAGTTTATTTTATCTCCAAATAAAATGTTATAGGTGCTGGCATGAACTTAAACAGACCTCATAATCCCCCCATGCTGGATCTTCAGCTGCCTAACAAACAATAGAGAACAAGTTTTATAGTTCTGTTGACAAATGCTTTAATTAAAATGGGTGCAGGGGGAAGGTTAAAACTGCACTAAATAACCAATCCAGGGCCAACCTCCACAGAACAAAACTTTTGCCCCAGGGGGGTAGAAATCAAACCTGCTCTGCAAACAGGAACCTTCAGCCCACATCTCAAAGGGGTCAGAGTGGATTCGAAGCCGTCCTATTGGGTGATAAGTAACCATGGAAGCATTTGAATAATCACAGAGACCGCTCAGATACTTGAGCAAGCTGTTAGCACCGTGTACAAACATTTAATGCCCTACACGGAGACCTAAGAGGCTCTTTCCTAGTCACGGAGTTGGAGCACTTCCAGGCAAAGACTTTCTGACTCACAGCACCTGCAAAACTCAGCTGGGGGGAGGAATAGACACGGTTGCACGCTCAAAACTATATCTAGGTCAACAATACTGCACCAACCACACTTCCCCAAACAAACACGAGCGCTCAGGAAACACCCCTTCTTATACCAAAACACATGAAGCCTACTGTTCTCCACGTACTTTGTGTCTGCTGCACATTAAGCCACAAGTGTGCATGGGTGTGTCTCACTCTGAGCCGGTATGTTTACTTTTTACAATACACGTGTATGTTGTGTGCGTGTGAGGCATGCGTGTAATGCTGTATTTAGAGCCTTTTCATGAGATCACACGCAAAATGCTGTCGGATTAGGCAACTTGCAGTGTTGTCTTCCCAGCGCTAAGTACGTTTCAAGGAAGACTGGCATGTGTACAAAAAAAAGTCATCTTCTGTTTATATGGGGAGAGGTTACAAGGTCATCAAACACTTTTTCACTATGAGCTGTCAGTCACACTCTTACTCTAACCACGAGTCCAGAGCGTTCAACAAAAGCCTTGCAGTCAAGAACATTAACCCACTCGCATTAAAAAAAGTGCGTCTTTGTGCATGATCCAAATTAGTTTTAATCCTCAGATTAGTAAACAGTTTTTTGCTATTCAAGTCAAACAGCAAATAAAAAGGACTAAAACCACACACATATAATCAGGGGTGCACATAAGTGGTGCGCAGGAGCGAATGTGTGGTAAAAATAAACGATGTGCAGCAGAAAACGTGGAGGGAAGAGCTTTTGAGTACCAAAATGTATGGCATTTTTGGGGACGGGCACGTTTACTTACTGGAGAAGGATTTTTTTCTCCATCTCTGGTAAGATCGCAATCATTATGATAAGTGTGTTCATTAATAATTAGGGCGCAACGGATCGCAGTTGATCTGTAATCAGGACTCACACGCTGTTATCTGTGCAAACATCTTCACCCACCCGAAGCACATGCACGCAGAGAGAGAGAGAGAGAGAGAGAGAGGGGCGCGTTTCAAACATCACTTGAACACCTAATTGATTCCTCGTTCATGTTTACTTGCACTTGAACGGACACATACACTCAAAATTATGTCAAAATACCCGTCTCGGCAAGTATTCTCCTGGTTATATCTTTAGTGAACATTTAGAAACACAAAGAAATCGAAACTGTGTCAGTATATTCGGTCTGTGCATTCGGTCTTAAAGTGAGGCTAATATTCCTGCTGTTGTCTGTGTCATTAATGTTAAGAAACAAAACAAAAAAAAAACATCATCATCCACCATGTTCGAGAGAAAAGAAGATAGTGAGGAGAGCCTATTGGGGACTAAAACAGGTATTTTTCAACTTTTCATCAAAAAACAAAAAACAAAAAAAATGCAAACTGGTTTGAAATGACATGCAATTGAGTAAATAATGATAGATTTTTCATTTCAACAAAGCTGATGAAGGCTGCTCTGTTTATTTAATGGTATAGCAAATATAATTTAATTTTAATGCAGAACAGTAAAGTTTCACTTGAGCATTTCATTGGCCCCTGAGCAGCTAACACAACCAGACAGAGCTGAGTGAGGTGAAACAGGAACTTCAATTTGACCTATTTCACAGAGTTCATTTCCTGTTTTGCCCACTAGCAGAGAGACGCGTGAAACGAGACACCAAAACACTGTTAATGAATGTGGCCACAGAGAGCGGATGTCACAGCCCCGCATAATAAATGCCAATAATAAGACTCAGTCTGAAACAATAGCCATCTTAACGCAGTCAGGTTCAATGCACGTACATCCCGTACTTTTCTTTGAAGATCAAAGCGCAGTAAATGGCAGACTCATATACGTTCTTGTTTAAAGTTTAGCCAGTGTGCACACGCTAAATGAGCTGGGGTGCTCCCCTGGCAGAAAAAAAGCTTTATCTTAAATCTCATCACCCATACACCTATGATTTATGTCGTTGACCCACCTACTGTGCTGCATTAGTGGGATGAAATGTTCTGTGCTGTGATAATAGAAAATGAATGGGAGGCTTTAAAAAATGCTGTTCCAGGACATTATATTTAAAGAAAGAGGTTTTTTTTATATACACTTGGACAATATCAGGTTCTGCTTTTATTTACCATGATCCTTGCTTTCATAAGCATACCTTAATGCATAGTTAAGTAACTACCAATATATCTACAAAGTAAACATCACTTTTCCTTGAGCCAAGTATATTGGCTAGTACACTTGTTACAGTACGTAACAATCTTTAAGATCTTATTATAAATATATTCAGAGGTCATTTTTAATCTGTGCCATTCTCGGGTTTTTTAAATTCAATTTCACGCTTGCTTTGACAAATTTTCTTCCTTTTTGCATTCAACATACTATAAAAGACTTGGAGGGGGTGCAACTCATAGCTTTATCTCCTTTCATTAGTGTAAATGTCATAACAGGGGTGGGATGTTTTAGACAGCACTTTGAGAGCTCTCTGTCTGCAGAGAGCAGCTCAGCGAGTTGCAAGAATATTCAGAGGATAGGTCCTTTATGTTTCCTGCACCTCTTGCTCAAAGGCAATTCAGTCCAGCGTGGCCAATTCAATTGAAAACCCAGACAGAATCTGTTCCAAGCAGGCCCAGAGCCATTCTATGAGAAAACTGAATAATTAGACCGATTAAAGAGCTCTGATTCTGCGCAGACACTGTGGTAAGGATCGTCTGGTGGGGGAGGGGGTGTTTTCGAGTTAAGGGATTCCTTTAGTAACTATGAGTCTGTCCCGCTTCACCAGCCAGTAAGGGCCCATTATACATGCCCAGTGAAATTTAGCAGTTTAGCAGATAGCATAATTTAGACGTCATGAGATTTCAAATTAGAGCTCTGTCTTTTTTTTTTTTAATAGTGAGACAAATGTGTGGAATAACTGCTGTGAAATACAAGCGGTTTATCAATTGCTCATGTGGCAAAACTCAGGGACCACACTAACTGCAGCTAATGCTATACATTTACATTTTTTTTACATTTAGTCATTTAGCAGATGCTTTTATCCAAAGCGACTTACAAATTAGGACTAAATTAAGCGAGTCATCGTGAAGAGGCAAAAACAACGCAAGAAGTGCTCAAAATACGAAGTTCAGGCATTATTCAGAGTAGCATAAGCCCGATAAGTGAGGTTTTAAAGGGGAAAGGGACGTTTTTTTTGGGGGTTTTTTTTATGAGGCATTAAATACTTGGAGTATAGTACCACCCCCTTTTTTTATACTTAGCATAAAAATATAAAAAAATATACAGTGCATAGTACTAAAGACTTTAAAACTTCTATATTTTCAACACCTAAAATGAATAGCTTTGGGAAAGTTTACTAATACGCAGACTGTTCTTTTCTGGTTTACATTAAAAATGAAACTGAGATGAAAAAAAAAACAAAAAACTATGGTCTCAGACTAACCCTATTGTATTTTCATGGGTGTGATGAGAAATCAATTTTAGGAGGCATGGGTTGTGTCTTCTGTAGGTGTGTTCTCCACAGCTGTGCATGTTGTCTACAGGTCAAAGGTCAGATATAGCAGGCCCACTAAAAGACAAGATAGTAGACTGCCCACAGACATCCAACAGCAGCACACATTTGCACAGTGTCCCGCAAGAGAAACATGCTACACCCCTTCACTCCATTTGGCTCCTCCCTTCCAGAGAGAGATGAGGCACCATTCACACCCTGGAGAATGTTAATTTATAAGTAAATAAAAGCAAAACTAAGAACATTCCACACAGCCCTTTTCATATAATATCTTAATTTTTCACACACACAGAATAAAATGGTGCATGCCAACTCTCTGTAAAACATTTCAACAATAATTACTTCTATTATTTGCTAAATACATTCTTGGTTGTTATTTGGGTCAAGTAAAAATGCCTGAGATTATGAAATCAACACAGAGTTCCGAGACCCAGTGAATGAAATTGTGCACGCATTTTAGTGAAGCATATCAGGTGTTCCTGTGTAGCATAAGCGCTCCCTTGTGGCAATCACAAAACTCGCAAAAGTGATGAACTTGGCCCAGTGCTTTGTCATCAGATCTGCACTTTTGGGTTTACTTTCTTTTCGTTAAGAGCCAGACACAATTTGTTTAGCTGATATTACACAGAAGCAGTTTCTGTGGAAAACAGCTTACTGTAACTGGACGGCCGTCAGGCTGTGTGAGGTTCTGTGCTAATGCCATGAGGTTCGAGTCACGGCTTGGAGAGGGTACCTGTTAGTTGTAATTACCCTTAAAATGCACAGCTGGATTTAAATGGCAGTAAAACAGCAACAAACAGGTGTGAGGGCTGTTAAGGTCTGCTTCCAAGTCAGTCACACAAAACACACCAGGCCAATAAAGTCGCAACCTCACACCAAGGTGTACACGCATGCCTCTGAGATTGTAACTTAGTTACGGTGCAATCACGATCCCTGCAGCTGGCAACAAGTGGTTCCTTTAGACTGTAGACTAAACAAATACCAGTGTCAAAAGACGCTCTGGATGTGACTGGGCTTCCTCAGTGGAAACTGAACCAAGAGGGAAGGACTGACAGAGCTGGAAACAAGTGAAGGAGATGGCGTGTTTGTAGAAGTGTTTGGACCTGGCTGGCCGCTGGACATTTTTCTGAATGAAAGAGACGACTTTTAAAAATCGCACCTCCCTCCATGGGCCTCAGATGCGTAGCTTCCCGAAAATGTGAAACGTTCCAATAAACTGATGCCTCACCCTGTAGGAATCCCTCCAAAAAACACACTGCGCAGGTGCATCTGCACTGAAATAAATTATTTCACTCTTGATCGTTACGAAGTCAGAAGACTATTAGCGTTCCAGAGTGGTGGAAATATTCATGAGTTTTCCCCATCTTCAGATAATAAATCCCCAAGAAGAGTACAATCTAGTGCTAATACATAAATCAGCCTAAATGACCTTGACACAACTACAAAAAGCAGTATGTAAACTATTGCTGACATTGTCATTCATTGGTGCCAAAGAATTATATTTTGCCTTAGTAAAGGTATAGTATACTCTTAAAAATAAAGGTTGAGGGGTTTTCACAGTAATAACTATTCTGAGTTTGCTAAAGAACATTTCAGTGAACAGTTCTTAAAATAACTCTTAGAGTGAAGAACCTTTCTCCACTACAAAGAACCTTTTGTGGAATGGAAAGGTTATTCATGAAACTATACAATGTAAAAACATGCAAGTTACCTTACAATCTATGTATGGTGAAAAACTGTTTAATATCGCATTACATGTAATTTTATTGTAAAATACCATTAAATCTATGGTTTTTGCAAAGTAAAAACTATGACAAACCATATCATTTATGGTAAAAAAAAAAAAACTCATCTTAACGTACATTAGTGTGTGTGGTTTTTTTGTTTCATTTTATGTTATTTAGTTAATGTTTACTGCATTATTTTAGTGTAGCATTAACCTGATTATGTTTTGTCTTTATGTGTATGACCTTGTACACCTATATATGAGTATGAGTCTATGAGTCTAGTATTGGCCATGTTTTATGGAAAGGCCACTTGAACTGATTCATCTTGTGGCTTTCTATTGTGCCACCTGCATTCTTGTGGTGGTTAGGGATACATTTTAAGAAAAAATGGCAGATTTTGGTAGTTAAAGTCGTTATATTAACGTTACATCACTTAATGAAATATATGGTTATAAGTTAATATACAGGCATCCTTTAAAACTGGAAATATTGTCACAGTATTTTTTTACGGTGAATTTCTTGCAAACACAACCGGCAATTTTTTACTGTAAATTTAACGGGTTATTTGTAAAGTGTAGATTCCAATATAGGACAATACAAAATATACTTTGACAAATGTTTCATCTGTTTTTGTCCATACAATGAAAGTCAATGGGGTCCAAAACTATATATCGCATCTTGTTTTCCTCATTTGTAAGTGGCTTAATGTAATTTGTAAGAGCTAAATGAAATGTAAATAGACCCCATTGATTTTCATTGTATGGACAAAAAAGAAAAAAGACGTCACATTTCCAAAATATCTTTTGTGTTCCATAAAAAAAAAAAAAAGGTTTGGAACGACATAACGGTGAGAATATTTATTTTTGGGTGAACTATTATTTAAATGTTTGAGTTAAAGAAAGAGTCTGGGGTAACAAACAATTTCCTACATCTGTTTTCACAGCTATATACTATTTTCCATAATGAGATTATATGTCCAAAACAAATGAGGCTGAATGCTTCTGAGCTATTCCACCATATTTATCAATGATATTTTAAAGAAATGGACGTAACTTGATATCTCCCTGGTTTAAGTCACAAACACTCACCACCTGCTGAGGCTGGGGAGAGGGGCGGCTGGAACCTCGGTGCAAATCAATCAGCAGGCTAGTTCAGACGAGGACACTGGCAAACGCTCCTCAGGAGCTTGCGTGTCGAGAGGCCTGGCGTGAACTGTGGAACCAAAGCTCGCTGCCAGCCCTCTCCATAACTAAAGCTGATTTAGACTGAGGGCCTAGAACGGGATTAGGTTTCATCCTCTGTCATGCATTTTCATAGTGATGTTTTGAGTCCTGCGGCACTCTTTGATTCGGCCAAAAAAAGCCTGTTTTTTTTTTTGTCTGAATCTATGTAACGTAAGATGAAGAGCACAGCAGGATGAAATGCAGTCCTCTCGATTTCAGTCTTTCCCTCCAAACACTACGAAAAACAAATCTAATGTTCACTAAACTGACCTTGGTGTTATTTAGTACGGTAAACGCTCTCCTTCGCGTTTCCAATTTGTTATTCCTAAGCGAGCCACTCGAGATTATATAAATGGACAAGTCAAGAGAGGCATGGGGATATATATATGCAATGGGGGAATGCTTTTTCACTGTTACATCATGATTTACATACTGAATAAATAAAAAATATCTCTCCTGCTTCAAGTATGAGGCTGTGTCCCAAAGAGCCTTTCAAAGATTTTACAGTGAGTGCAAAATATTATGAAATGTGTTAAATAAAAGAAATGCAATAAAAAGGGAGTTTTGCAAAAGCCTTCGTGCTCCCTACAGCCTAATAAACATCTAATGCCAGCTTGCAATGTTCTGACAGAACAGGGAACTTAAATATACATGCCTAGTCTAGTTTAATTTGAAGGGATATTCAAAACATGGGTCAATGACAAATAAGGCAGTCCAAGATAAAGAAAATAAAATGTTCTAATTTCTAGTTTATAGCAATGTAGTTTGGATTCATATTGGTTTCATGTGGTTCTGAAAAAAAAAAAAAAAAAAAATTCAATAAAAATGTCGTGATGTAACCCTCAAGTAAAAAAGTAATAAGATGTTACATCTTTATCATTTTATAAAAAGTTTTTAAATATATTTTCATGGTACAATTTGTATTTATATTTTCACAAATACCATAAATTATTATAAAATGTCATTACATTTTTTGGGGCGGTTTTACCATATGACATTTTATATCATGAACTAACCGTGAAATAGGCCAAATTGTCTGATATTTTAAGAAACATATTGATCTTAAACCAGTATTGATCTTTTTTTTGTAAGAAATTATTACAAAAAAAAAAAAAAAAGATTGGAATAAGGTTGTACTTAAATAGATCTAGACATAATGCTTATTTAAATCATTGACCTAAATATTAAATTATGTTATGCTCTACATTATGCTCTACATTGTACCCGGGGAGAAGAACATATATCAACAGTTACTTTAAGAGTGATGAAGTGTTTAACTAGCCAGGTTCAACAGGTAAACTAAGGTCTGCCCTTCACACATGAAAGAATCTTAGAACACCAATAAATGACCATTATCTAAAATGTCATATGTTTGACTTAAGTCAAAGCATCCTTCACAGTTCCACAAAGATGGCTTATCAGTATAAGCCCTTCCACTCTCACTCTCGACAGCTGATCCATAGTAAACAAAGAAAAATGGACCCATGCCAGAGTCGGTCATTATGATCTTGTCTTCCTGACCTAGAGTTTACATGGCTTGGCCCGGTGAGCTGGATTTCCAATTAAAAACTGGAATTCTCATGGTAGGAATTTGTGGTAGAAAAAAATCAAAATTCAAAATTACATGAAATGAAAACCATTTTAACAGTTGGTCAGATGTTCTTGCTTCCAATGTAGCTCAAGATGCTCTTTGGATTATCTCAAATCATGCTGGAGAATATGATCATCAGGACTTGTGGAGTTCATGCAGCTCGAGTGCTCCTGTCATTAATGCAAAAGTGGGACAAACCAAATATTAAGAGATTAAATACAGACCCTCCAATCACCTGCTAGCCAAACATAACACTATAGCCTTAGTGTGACATCCAACCAAAGTATTTAACATCTCTAATGTCCAAAGTCTTTGTTCCAAAACCTAGCATTTCCTTAAATCGAAGCAAAGAGGTAGGCAGGGGTTAAATGAAAAAGCAGCTCTTGTTCAAGCTATCAGCCCTCCACCCCCACCCTGGTTGCACTTGAATCTTTTTGCCACGCGCTCGCGGTTCTTCCCTGCCAACTTTTTTTTTTTGTGCGTTCCTCCTCCTCTCTTTCTCCGTGCCTCAAACCTGTCAAATCCTATAAGCGAAAACATATTGAACGCACACTATTTTCTTTCTTACTCCCCCCACCCTCCCTCCCTCTCCCCGTTTTTCACGGGACTGATGGATTTTCAATCTCCGAAACATTTGTCTGCATGACATCACCCCTGGGTTTTAACTGCATTATTTCACCAGATACTGTACTGAGGAGAGAAACACTTTCATTACCTCCATAATTCACTTTGGAAAATGTTCCTCAGACGTCTTCCTTCTCTTTAGTTTAGCTGGTTATTACTACAGGAGCAAACCCCCATCCTTACTTGTCACAATGGCATGCATTTCATTAACTGCCTAATAACAAACTGTGATTACAAAACACTGTGGAGGATGAAATTCCTGGATGCTGACCTTGATAAAACCGCAGTGCATGGTCATTAAATACTACATCAAATTTCCTTTTTGAATGGTTAAACACATGAAACTCGAGTAAAATGCATTACCTTTACACTATTTGAGCTATTATTTGAGCAGTTATCACTGTACATACATTACCGTTCAAAAGTATGGGGTCAGTCAGATTTTTTAATTATTCAACAAGGATGCATTAAATTGATCAAAAGTGACAGTTAAGACATGTATTGTTACAAAACACTTCAGGATTTTAAATAAATGCTGTTCTTTTTTTGAATTTTTAAAATTTTTTATCAAAGAATCCTGAAAAATGAAATAATGGTTTCCACAAAAATATTAAGTAGCACAACTGTTTTCAACATTGATAATAATCAGAAATGTTTATCAGCATATTAGAATGATTTCTGTAGGATCATGTGACACTAAAGACTGGAGTAATGATGCTGAAAATTCAGGAATCCATCACAGGAATTTGTTTTACTGTATTTTTAATCAAATAAATGCATTCTTGGTGAGCACAATAGATGAGATGTTTCAAAAACATCAAAACATCTTACAGACCCCAAACTTCTGAACAGTATAGTTGTAATTAAAATTATTCAACCCCCATTGCAAATCAGATTTATTGGCAACATTTACAGACTTTTAGCTGTTTGCAATGAACAAATCAAACAAAAGTAATTGAAATCGCTCAACACAACAAATGTTTCAAGTAGTTCCTGCAAATTCAACTGAAAATGCAACTTTTAATGACTTCCGCAGTCTCAAAATTATTCAATAGAATCCCTCACAACAGCACAAATCTGCAAGACACGTGTTGTCTCAAGCACACCGGATGCAACTAATCAACAGCTTCGTTAGTTGCACCAGGTGTGCTTGAGCTAGAACACGACATATCTGAACTGGCTAGGTTTGTTGAGTCACGTTTGACTGCATGTTAGAAATACAAAAGAATGGTCCAAAAAAGTTAAGAGATCTCATCGCCCTTCACAAGGAACAGGATACAAAAAGATAAATGTTACTAGAGACACCCATTGGAAGCATAGTTCGCAAGTTCAAAGTTAAAGGAACAGTGGTCACACTACTCTAATGAATGGGGCAGAAAAACTACACTACTGGATGGGGCAGAAAAAGGAAGCTATCAACAACTGCAACCAGATTTCTGAGAAGGTCACAGAAAAACCCTCGAGTGACTGCAAAAGACCTGCAGCAAGACTTGGTGGCAACAGGCACTGAGGTTTCAGCTTGCACAGTAAGGCGCATACTAAACGCATGCCAGAAGTCCAAGATGGTCTGTGGAGCGGTGAAACAAAACTAGAACTTTTCGGCCCTATGGATCAGTGGTATGTCTGGAGGAAGAAGAATGAAGCATATGCTGAAAATAACTCTCCGTCTACAGTTAAGCATGGTGGGGCTTGGTGATGCTCTGGGGCTGCTTTGCATCCTCTGGCACTGGAAAACTGCAGCGTGTGGAAGGCAAGATGGATTCATTGAAGTATCAGGAAATCCTAGGAGAAAAAGTAATGCTGCCAGTGAGGAAGTTGAAGCTTGGACGTCATTGGACCTTCCAACAGGACAATAATCCAAAGCATACCTCAAATTCCACCAAGGCTTGGTTGCAAAAGAAGTCCTGGAAGATTATACAGTGCCCATCACAGTCACCTGAACCCCATAGAAAAATCTCTGGTGGGATTTGAAGAAGTCAAGTCAACTTTATTTATATAGCGCTTTTCACAATACAGATTGTATCAAAACAGCTTCACAGTATTAAATAAAATAGTACATCAGTGTTTGTTTCTAGTGTAAAACGTCCACGTTTGGTAATGCTGATCAATAGTATTGTTGATTGATTAATTAAATTAAGTATCCCCAACTGAGCAAGCCAAAGGCAACAGTGGCAAGGAACCGAAAAACTCCATCAGGTGACCTGATGGAGAAAAAAAAACCTTGGGAGAACCCAGGCTCAGTTGGGGGCCAGTTCTCCTCTGGCGTTTATGAACTAGAGACCGGATTTAACTGTAAGATTAAAAATATTATATAAATGCCTGGCTGAAGAGATGCGTCTTTAATTTAGTTTTAAACTGGGAGAGCGAGTCTGAGCAACGAACAGTATCAGGAAGGCTATTCCAGAGTTTTGGAGCTAAATATGAAAATGATCTCCCTCCTTTGGTTGATCTGGATATCCTAGGTATGACCAAAAGCCTCGAATTTAGTGATCTTAAAGAGCGCGATGGATTATAGGGCGATAGAAGATCCGTTAAATAAACTGGAGCTAAGCCGTTTAGGGCTTTATAAGTCAGTAGCAATACCTTGTAATTAATACGGAACTTTATAGGTAACCAATGTAGTGATGATAAAATTGGTGTTATATGGTCAAATTTTCTTGATCTAGTAAGAACTCTAGCGGCGGCATTTTGGACTAACTGTAGCTTGTTTATTGAGGATGCAGGACAACCAGCTAATAAAGCATTACAGTAATCTAGTCTCGAGGTCATGAACGCATGAACTAACTTTTCTGCATCAGAAACTGATAGCATATTATGTAGCTTAGCAATGTTTCTAAGGTGGAAAAACGCTGTTTTTGTAACATATGAAATATGATTTTCAAAAGACAGGTTGCAGTCAAGTATAACACCCAGGTCTTTTACTGTAGAGGATAAAGTAACAGGACATCCTACTATGTTAAAGTTGTATTGTGAGAGGTTTTGTGGGCGGTTTTTTGAACCGATAAGTATTACCTCTGTCTTGTCTGGATTTAATAAAAGAAAATTGCGCGTCATCCAATCTTTTATATCTTTAACACACTCTGTCAATTTGGATAATTTAGCGTTTTCATCCGGCCGTGATGAAATATATATTTGAGTGTCATCAGCATAACAATGGAAACTAATTCCATGTTTCCTTATAATATTTCCAAGTGGCAGCATATATATTGAGAATAATAGAGGGCCTAACACAGATCCTTGCAGCACTCCATAGTTTACTGGAGTTATGATCGATTTTTCTCCATTTAAACAGACAAAATGGTATCGGTCAGATAGGTATGATCTGAACCAGCTTAATGCTTGTCCTTGAACACCAGTATAATTTTGTAGTCGATCTAAGAGTATTGTGTGATCTATAGTATCGAACGCAGCACTAAGATCAAGTAAAACTAGTATTGAAGGCGGTTGCAGCACACAAACCAAGAATATTACTGAACTGGAGGCCATTGTCCATGAATAATTGAATAATTTTATGAATGCAGAAGTCATTAAAAGTTGCATTTTCAGTTGAATTTGGGGAAACTACTTGAAATGTTTGTTGTGTTGAGCTATTTCAATTACTTTTGTTTGATTTGTTCATTGCAAACAGCTGAAAGTCTGTACATTTTGCAAATAAACCTAATTTGTAAAGGGGGCTGAATGATTTCGATTATGACTGTATTTACATATATACACACACACACACACACTGATCAGCCACCACATTAAAGCCACTGACAGGTGAAGTGAATAACAAATTATATCGTTACAATGGCAATACATGCAGCTCGAGTGCTGCTCAAAATGCAGTAAAACTTAAGGCTGCTCATAACAGAAAGGTGTCAGAACAAGGGGTGGGATATATTAGGCAGGAAGTAAATAGTCCGTTCTTGAATTTTATGTGAGAAACAGGAAAAATGGGCAAGTGAATAGATCTGAGTGACTTTGACAAGGACCAAACAGTGATGGCTAGAAGACTGGGTCAGAGCATCTCCAAAACAGCAAGTCTAGTGGGGTGTTCCTGGTATGCTGTGGTTAGTACATATCAAAAGTGGTACAAGAAAGGAGAAGTGGTAAACCGGCATCAGAGTCATGAGCACCCAAAGGTCATTGATGATTTTGTGCGGAAAGAAGCTAGCCCGTCTGGTCCGTTCACACAGAAGAGCTACTGTAGCTCAAATTGCTGAAAAACTGAAGGCTGAGGTTGAGGAACATGAGAACATGAGTGTTGCCTTGGCCTCCAATTTCCCCAGATCTCAATCCTATTGAAAACATCTATGGGATGTGCTGGACCAACAAATCCAATCCACTGAATCTGCTGCTAATGTCTCAGTGCCAGATACTGTACGACAGGACACATTCAGATGTCTCGTGGAGTCCATGCCTCGACGCAACAGAGCTGTTTTAACAGCATAAGTGGGATCTACACTATATTAGGAAAGTGGTTTTAATGTTGTGGATGATTGTTCAAAAAATATATTTTATTGATAGCTATAAATTTATATTAATATTAATTTTAACCTCTTTTCCACTGCCGCAACTATTTTAAACTGAATTAAAAAAAATTAAAACAAACTGTTGATATTGTTATAAAACTATTTTAATTTTTAATAGAATTATTAGAGGACTAATTTATATCATCAATATGCTATAGTTTATATTTTTAGATGATATACATTTTCTTTACATCAATATTCACATCAATATTCACATAAATCAGTGTCAGAAAATAATTAGAGATTACAAAAGGTGGCTTTAGCGGCCATTGTGTTGCGTCTCACCAGCTGACAGCCTTACGCTGAACCCAATGCGGATGAGGGTACACTGAAAGCATGCTTACAAAGAGAGTCATCAAGGCAAAGGCTATGCCTATCAGTCTCTCTTCCAGCTTGCATGGGAGTGTAGGTGACTTTACCTTCTTTCATCAGCCCCAGAATTCACAGACGACGACAATTTGAGATGTTGTTCTGGCCTCATTTGCAGTTCTGGAAACCAAACGTAAAAGAAATTAGCTTTTATACCTTCAAACATCACAGAAATACATTTGGTACAAGCAAATTATTCCTGCAAAAAGAATTTGTTTAACTTTCAAGGAAGCAAGCGTTCGATTATAAGGCTTGTTACTGTGCAAAAGGTCCCTCGGCTGTAGAAATCACTGTAAACAGTTCTGGTGAATAATTACTGTTTTATCAGTTTTGAAAAACACATCTGATTGGCTCGTGGATGTGGGATGCCAGCAGACACAACACACAGCAGACTCAAGGTAAGCACATCTTACCCCGGCATGTGTGGTGGTTTATTAGAGGGAAGGCAAAAAGCATGCTGAGAGATGTGTCAGGTCTGGAAGAGCCAGATAGAGCCAAGCGACGCCCTCTGATGACAGACAGCCTCACGAGTACTGACGTCTACAGCACCATGGGCAGATGAGGCCTCTTGTAAAGAATTAAAGAGCAAACAAACATAAGTTAATAAGCCTGTATAAGGACTGCTAATCTTACATTAAAAGGTAATGAGTGACTGTTGGAGCTGATAAAGGGCTGCTTTAAATGGGATTTGGTCATTGTTACATTACTGGTACGGCTTTTATCCTCTAAGCCAAAAATGACAGCAGTCCTAACCGCCACAGCAAATGTGGGAAAACAATGCGTTGACAACAGTTAACATCAACCTGAAATGGCTTATGAGTCATCATCAGGTGCCATGTAGTCTGGTGGTGTGTCAAATATTTAAAACCTCCTCTGAATCATTTGGTCACCCTTTTGTTGAATCTAGCTCGTTGTTGAAATAACTCGTTGGGACTAATCTCTCTGGGTGCCAGACATCACTGCAGTCAACCTGTCTGATGGTAATAGCACTGCACTGTGGGTCACAAACCATTTTAGTCAATTGTTTTTTATAATTGAGAAGATGAGAAAAGCATATGGCCATTTTAAGAGACTGCAATTGTCACTCATAAAGCTTTATAATCTATCAGGCATTGTAAAGCAATCAGAGAGGCTGGGAATGAATTCACAGGTCTGTCTTATTCACTCGTTTATAAATAACCTTAGAAGACTCTGTAATGGATTTTTTCTAAACCTGACTATCTATCGTCTGCAAATCTGTCGCGTCTACTGATCGACACAGAGCGTCTGCAAATCGACACTTAACCTTTATACTCTAGCTCTCTGCGTCTTCCGTCGACAACTGGCCGAGTCTCTTACCCTAACTTCTTTGCTACGCAGCATAAATAACAAAAGTAAATGTCCCTCAGATGGTTTATTCAAACGGCCGGGATTTCTCAAGCAATACTCAGAGAACCTCAACCCAACAGAAGAATACAACAGGCTTTATAGGATAAAGCCAGACACATCAAAATAGAATCATCATGACTAACATGTCAAGCTCTATCAATATGATTGGTTAAATTTTTTAAAGCAAGCCACCCCCTTTCATTACCCTTTGTTAGTGACATCAGCAAAATATCAAAAACATTGTAAGGGGTTAATATTCCAGTCAATCATTTCACAATACATTCAAAGAACAGAACATTGAGTCCATTTTCAAAGTTCCATTTGACCAAGGTTACATTGAGTCAAAAGTTTGTCAGAAGGTTAGATCATATTGGAAGTTTGTCTGATGGCTACATCCTAAATAAAAGGAAGTAAGAATTATGGAATGGAAAGTTAGTCACCATCAGACATGAAAATGGGAAGTGTGATAAAAGTTTAAAATCTAAAGTCAGATTTCCATGGTTAGTAACATAAGCTTATCTATAAAAAATCCACCGCAACTCCCATGAAGTATAATGAATGAGTGTCATGACACAGATGAGCTTTACAGCTAAAAATGAATGCTAGTGTGTAAACCATACGACAAAAAAATAATTTTTCAAAAATGTTTCCTATCATTGTTTGGATAAGCAGGAAGTCCCAACTTACACCACTGGTTGAACCTGAAGTTGACATGAACAAGGTGCGCTCAGTATTTTTGGTAACCCTTTGCTAAAAGTCTTTGTATTTCGTTTTCATAAAAGTATTTCATTTGTATTAATTTCCCATTATAATGCATTGTATGGTCTCATGAATAATTGTAACCACAGTTATAATACATTAAAATACTTATGTTACACCTTTAGAAAGTATAATGCATGAGTAAACACAAAAAGTAAAGTAAAAACACATGACAATCAACCAATTTCCAGAGTAAGCAAATATTACTTTTGGCTACAATTATTTATAAAAATTATAATGCATTAATGTATATATAAATACTTGTATAAATACATTTATAATGCATTATGCATAAAGGCTTTTATTAAAGTGTTACTGTATTTTTTTCCCTCATTAAAAAAGTGTATGCAAAGAAATGAGTAATAATGATAGATATTACATTTAAATGGTAATTAAGAGAGATTTAAATAACATTCTGGACAATACGAACATGCTTATATTTATTTACATATTATGGATGAAAATTGATAAGTAGAAAATATAAAATTTTGTATAATAATAATAATTTGTCAAAATAAATGAAAAGTAACACTAAATACAATAAGGTGCGGTTTAAAAATGCATAATCTTTTTGAGATTTGCAAAAGATTAGATGTAACAGTGCTAATAAATTAGAAGTGATTTTAAAGAGTAACTTTAAGTGAGTGTTAAATGACAGCAAAGGTATTCTAAATGAGAAAAGGGGGAAATGAGCAGCACGCACAATTAAATGCAATATCCAGTGTTGTTATAATTATCTAAGACTATTATAATATTACTTAATATAGTAATATTAGTTAACATTAGATGAAAAACAAGAATGTTAACCAAATTAACTGAAATAAGTTGAAGTTGAAGTGTATTAAAATGACTAAAACTAGAACTGAAACAAAAATTAATTAAAGAAATAATACAAATGGCAAAAGATACATAACAGTTACTAAACTCATAATTAATAAAAGTTAAACTAAAATTCAAATGAAAACTGAAAATATAAAAATAAAAGCTATTTAAAAATATGAAAACATACTGTAACAATATAATGTACAATACAATGTACAAATAATACTAAAATATACCAACAATAAAATAACAATACCAACAATATCGGCCGATAACGATTAAAAAAACAACAACTCTAATTTCAGCTGATAACAGATTGATATATTGTACTTTTCTAGTAGTCAAGTTAAAAATTATGCACACTTACAGTATTATCAGTGGCAGAAAAAAAAGCCGTTTTATTTTACATGGAGCTGAAGGCCACAAATATTTAAGATCACATGACTAGCAAAAACATTTAAAAAATACTGAGTGCACTTTGACCATTTTACCGTGCACAAAAACAGCATTGAAAATGTGTTGTGAGCGTCACTCTCAAAAGAGGAGGTGGATGCATCTCATCTGACATCTTCAGACCACACCGACCTCAAATTTATGAGCATTCTTTCAGCTGCAGACCACACTTACTCAGAGGGACTTACTGGACCTCTTCACCCATACCCAGGTGGGCTGGGTAAGGTGAGACATTTCATCACTTTAAAAGAAGAGAGGGGGCAAATTTTATCAGCAGATCTGAGATCCAATGACAAGCAGTGGAGCGAGGCGGCTTGGGTCCTGGCAGAGCACTCCACACAGGCCTGATACTCTCCCTGGGGCTTCGCTCTCCATGTGTGGTCCCCCTCTCTGTTTCTCTCAGGGCTGTGTGCCTCCATGCACATGGACAATATGACAACACTGACGGCCTGAGATGAGCCAAGACAAGAAAAACAATCAAGCGAGGGCTGTGAACTCGACTGTGAGAGCTGGATTTTCACTGCCCTCCACTCCCTATCTGAAAGCGTCTCCCACAAACACGCACATACACACTGGCTCCTCTCTTTTTCTTCCACACTCGGCTCGGTAACGTAGCTTAATGGAACGATGGTAAAGATCCAGATAAAACATGCCCCCCTTCTTTTACGTCCTCCATATGCTTTGATTTCACTGCTCTGAAAGGAGGGAAAATGATTCATGCCGTTGGCGTGCGCAGCGGAGCTGCAGCTGGACACTGCACCTGCAACTCCCAAATCTGGGAAAACAAGCTCCCGGGAGCAGGCGGAGAGAAACAGGCCAGGCTTCACACACACATACACAATCCCTCGTCACAATCTAAGGGCTAATTGATTTTTTGTATACAGGAGAGTAGCTTAAACTCTTTCATTTATAGAAATTCAATTGATGCATTTATTAAAACAGCTATGTTGCCACAAAAACAGGAGGCATCATCACCTTTGTGATTCAAGTCAGTAAAAAGCAACTTTTCCCAACAATAAAGGCTTTATTTATCAAGAACAGTTGACTTTTGGCTTTCATGATGACTTGTTGGACTGTTTATTAACGAAACTGGAATGTCAAAGCAGTACTAGATCAAGAGATCGTTATGTCGTCTTTTGTCCTGTCCACAGGAGAGCCTCTAACTCATAACACAGTCCTGTGCGACTGTTGCCCCCAAAAGCGAATTCTCCACAGTCTCTCTCACACACACGTACACACATTCCACAAGATACCCCTGCACATACACAAACATACCAAGAATAATGACCCTATCATTTCTTAATCCTCAGAGACTCGAGCATTGAGATTTATGGTGTTTTTAGGAATCGGTATTAAAGCATCTTTTGTTGCACTGAATTCTTGAAAAAAAGTCTTTAATGTTGCAAAATATCAGCAGTTATAATTAATTGATTTTGTTTTAATTTCTTGAGAAGTGTCAGGACATCTACGCCTCACTTGCCCCTGTAAATTGCCCTAGCATATTTTAAACGCATAAAACACAAGTCTGATACATTTAGATAAAAACTTTGTTTTTGATTTTATATACATTTATTTATTCATAAATTACTTGATGTAACTGATGTATGTAATTTTAACCCATATTTAGAGAAAATTAATTACAATAAATATTGCTTAAATTATTTATTACAATTACTAATTAAATATAGATATCATTTAATTGCAAAGTTCACATATAATAATAATAACAATAATATAATTTTACTAATTACTCCCAAAAAATGTGAATAAATATGAGAAAATATTTCTATATTTAATAATTGTATGCTTGTTGCTTTAAAATAAGAGCTGTTGTAATTGCACTAAATATTGTTTAAAATTATGTATTACAATTATTTGAATGTAATATAATATTATATTAATTTGAATATAATTGAATAACATGGGTATTTTTTAATTGCAAAGTGCAAATCTAATAATAATAAATTATATAATTTATTATTTATTGTAATACCCTCCCCCCCCATAAATGAGACCATTTTACTATATTTAAGGATTTTTGCTATAATGTATTTCAGATGTGTGAGCTGCTGTTGTAATTAGTTATTGTAAATAGGCGTTATTTAATTGCAAAGTGATGCTACAGTGTGTTTCTGAGGGTTAAACATTAATTCATATACAAAAGGGATTATTACAGAACTTAAAATGTCTTTAAATCAGTGATATTTGCATGCCAAGCTATGACACAGGAAAACAGACGCACAAGGACACTGACACACACACACTCTCTCACGCAAACTTGTGCAGCCTCTCTATTCACACGCAAACAGCTGGGTAAGGAATGTGGGAAAAACATGCTCCCAGATCTGTTTTGAATAGCACTAACTTCGCTGGTCACCCACTGCCGCTTTGAAGCATTCAGAGGCACTCTTGATACTTCACAGAAAGACTGTAATGCGGGATTATGGAGGTGCGGCTGGATGTTAGAATTGCTATGACCTTTGTCCTATAGTGAAAGAGATGACTGTACCTTATGATGGTGAATTTGGCTCCATAACATGCATATGGTTCCTGTTTAAAAAAAAAAAAAAAAACATGAGATTTGTATCCATGTGTATACATGACAAAAACACAACAATAAAAGACTGTTTGACCTCTATCTCACAGTTAGATCAAATAATCTGTTTCAACGCCCATGATGGTGACAGACATAGTAACATATCAACCTCAGGTAAGTCCTGAATCATGGCCACCCACATTCTTTACTAAATACACATAACATGATAGCAACTTAAGAGATTTTTTGGGAGATATGAGCTACTTAGAACTAAATATGCAACTTTGGTTAAGTCTTTGGCATGAACTGTACAAAAGGGGCTGATTTGGTTTGGAAAGTTTCCCTATAAACAGTCCCTTCTCCCTGGTTGATTCAGATTTTCCTGGGCTGACAGCACTGCTCAGCTTCACTCCCTGACTCAGACTGGGAGGGTCACACTGTAAGACCAAGGTTGTCGCTAAAATGCTCAGGGCCCAGAACCAAAATTTTATGGGTGAGCTGCTTTTCCCCCGGGGGGCTGAACGAGTAAGCTATGCTCATCAACGGTCCAGGGACAATGTTCTCGTTTGCCCGCTCTCCTGACGATAACCGTGCGTGGCTGTACTTGACTGACTTGTTTCATTCTGACAGTTTGAAAATGCCAATATGTTCCAAATGCCTTTAATGTATATACAGTAGGTAATCTATATGACTTTTCAGGACTTATTGTATATACACTATTTACATTTTATATAGACACTATATTAATAATGCACAAATACTATTTGAATACGTACAGTATGGGTCCAAAAATTTGGAAACATTACTATTTTTAATGTTTTTGAAAGAAGTGACTTATGAGTGACTCATCAAGCCTGCATTTATTTGATCAAAAATACAGAAAAAAACTTATTGTGAAATACTATTACAATTTGAAATAATGTTTTTTCATATACTTTAAAATATAATTCATTCCTGTGATGCAAAGCTGAATTTTCAGCATCATTACTCCAGTCTTAAGTCACACAATCCTTCAGAAATCATTTTTATATGCCGATTTGATACTCAGTTATTATCAATGTTGGAAACAGTTGTGCTGCGTAATATTTTTTTGAAACCTGTGATACTTTTATCAGGATTCATTGATGAATAAAAAGTTAAAAAGAACAGCATTTATATAAAATAGAAATCTTTTTCCAAAATTTTGACCTGTACTGTGTGTGTGTGTGTGTGTAATATATATATATATATATATATATATATATATATATATATATATATATATATATATATATATATATATATATAAATACACACACATATACACACACATATTTACAAAAATAATAAGAATATAATTAATATTTGTATTAATATTAGTGTATATTATTAACAATAAATTGTGTGTGTCTATGTATTTTTATTTTACTATCCCGAAAACAACAGACTCACCAGTATTCATCTGGGCACTGTTACAGAAGAAGGGGGTCCAGGGTTTTTCTAGGGTGCTATACATAAACTTGAAGGCACTGTGTGATGCTTACTGCCATGTTAAGCTGGACTGGTATACCTTGCCAGTTTAAGAAACTACATACAGCTGCTGCTCAGGCCAGAATTGACTTTGGCAAACACTCTGAAACCTCAAGATCCTTAACAACTTATGTCCTTTCTGCCATCCAAGGCAAGCAGAGCCCTGTCAGAGTCATGTCAGGAAACCTCAAACCAGCATAGTGTATCAAAGAGGCCTTCAGGCACTAATGCCAGCGCCTCCTGCAACTAAATGAGCCAAGCAATAACATTTTGGGCGATTTATGTCTTTTGCACGACCACAATACTAGGAAATGACATGAAATATTGTATAAATGCTTTTACAGCACTAAACGTGGTGACAGTAATGCTTGAACGCAAGTTAAATATAATGTTACCAATGTAGTAACGCACAAAGCATATGTTTGGCAAATATTTAGACATAATAAAATATATATGCAGGCACCTCTGCAGCGATATTTGTATTTTATGCGAGTTAGCCATTGTTCACGCCGTTATTAATTGAGATAACGTTAGCTGTCTTAAAGCTGTCGTCTCCACGCTATTTTAGACTTTTGTTTCAACTATATGGTGAAAATTTAGCATATACAGGTTTCTAAACACAAAAGTGTCGAATAGTTGTGAAATAAATGTCTTAATCCACGCTGCCAGTGCCAGGTAGAGAAATTGAAACGCCACAAACAAGATCGAAGGTTGAGCTCATGAATGTTAATTAGATTACGTCGCAAACGGTTTTGTCTGGATTACGTTTCTGGAGTGTTGCGTACGTCATTACGTATATTAATATTCATGAGACAGAACGTGTAGTCCAAAATTCACAATTAAAAACATTTCACAAATAAATTCAAATAAATTATTCAAATTTGAATAAAATGTAATATGTCTGCTACAATGTAGGCACTGCATAAGAACAGCTTTCTTTATCCGAAAAATTACAATATCTTAAAATCATGATGTTATCCATGATTTGCTATTATTTTATCATGATTATTATCATGATAATTATTTTAATGTAATTAAATTAATTAACGTGTATTGAAAGACCTAGTTTCTGTAAACGAAAAGGTCTGGAACAAGAATTTTTGTTACCATTTTATCTGAAGTAAAAAACAGAAAAAAAAATCATAACATCGCTCATAAGAATTATACACAAGTAGAACTACTAATAATTTCAGTAGCATTTGTCTGCCAAAAGAGGGAGCCGCTGAGACTAAACCCACTGATGACGTGTCGAGCAACATGGCAGCGCCTATGATGGAGCATAACAACCACATCAGCAATGATTTTTCTCATCTAAAACGTACAGATAGCAGTACATCTGAATCTTCATCAGAGGATGGAAACCTTACAGATGATGTAGTCGAACTTGTACAGAAAGAGATAGGTGGCGATCTTAAGTCGCTAAAGAAGGTGTCAGGGCTTTTGGAGAAATTGACATTAGAAAACAAGCAGCTGGAGGAGCAGGTAAATACAGCTATAGAGACTCTGTGAACATTTTATATGTGTTTATATTTACATACACCTTGCAGAATGTCATTCAAAATGCATGTTATTTGTTTTTTTTAATACCGTCCCGAACAAGTTATTTTACATAAAAGATGTGTACATATAACGTTAGTCTACACAAGACAAAAAAAAAATAGCTGAATTTATGAAAATTACCCTGTTCAAAAGTTTGCACACTCTTGATTCTTAAGTGTGTCATTACCTGGATGATCCACAACTGTTTTTTTGTTTGTTTTTGTTTTGTGATGGTTGTTCTTGAGTCCCTTGTTACACAGAATTTAGCATTCATCCTAATGCAAATCCAAAAGAACACTTTGTCTATGCGTGCAGGTGCTGACCGTATCCTCTTCAGTGCCGTTGCGTGTGTCCGCTGCCCTCTCCGCAGCAGAGGAATCTCGAGTGAAGCTGGAGTCTTTACTGGAGCAAGAGAGACTTTTGTCAAACACTTTGCAGCAGCATCTGCAGGGCGCACAGGTCTGGGCTGACAGCATCGGGCAGGTCTTGGGTCAGCTTGACACATTAGAGAGGCATATGAAATACCTGCAGTGTCTGGCTCGTATTGAGGAGCTCAGGTAAGGCTTAAACCCTACATTGTGTGTCCAAATGTTATGGAGGCTCATGTAGGTTTATATTGGTATCCAACACATTTGCTCTTCCCTTCTTTCATGTTGCGTTAGTGACCGTATCCAGCAGTGCCTGATGACCAATAGCGTGTGGGATGCGGTGGGTGCAATAGACAGCATGGCCTCTCTGGATATGGGTTTGCGGGAGTCAGGCTGTAGCCACCTGCAGGCTTTCATCAGGGAAACACTTCGCTTTTGGCACAAGATCCTTAAAGACAAACTGTCCAGGTATTAGACGTTTTCCGAGTTATGCTATTTGAAAGTGCTGATTTCACGCTAAATGTTTGGTTCTTATTCAGTGATTTTGAGGAAGTCCTGACGCAGTTCCACTGGCCATTCATCTCGCCCCCAACACAGACCCTCTCTCCCCCAGCCAACGCACAGGAGATCAACAGCCAGCTGGAGCTACTGGTCTCCCAACTTCTCTCTCTCCAAACCTCGTATCCTTAATATTCTGGAATCAAATCCACCTAAATACAGATTCATTTTCTCAATACGCTCCACTAGATTGCTTAATGTCCGTAACTCGAAGTAAAGTGTGAGACGAACTACACCTACTGTTAAGACTTACTATTTTTTTTATTATTATTATTTATTTATGCTTTCAATTTCCCTTATGATGTCTACAACAATTTGCTTAAAGTGTGAGACTAACTACATGATGACTAACTTAAAGGGATACTTCACCGATTAGCATTAAGCTTTGTATCAGTAGAAACCCGGTAGAATTTTCGAATGACCGTGCTTCCCTCCCTCATGTCCCCCTGAGACGAGAGATTTCTGTATTGTGTGTCTGGAAAAAAAACTTTTTTGTCCAGAGGCTAGAGACTACAGCCAGTAGTAGGAGCTAGTTCCGCATGTTTTCAACCCGCCCATAGGGGGATCTCACGATAAAACGGCGTCTTTTCAGTTTCGAGTCAACTAGTAGCCTAGTTGTATCATTTCTTCCGATACTGCCCTCTGTAACCGGTAGGCGTGGCTTGGGAGTGACCTCGTAGGCCAGCTAAGCAAGTGCATTCTGGGAGTTGTTGTCTTTCATCCACATGAGCCAAAAATACATTTTCTGGCTTTTCTCAGTCTAGAAGGCACCAACTTCAAAAATAATTTCACATTTCTACTACATAAATGACCCAATTTAAATACACTGTTAAGGACAACTGTTTTATTTTTATTTATATATTATTATTTATAGTTATTTCCTTTTTTTAAAAGGTATGAAGCTAGTAATTTTTCTTAATTTACAACACCAATTTTGAGACAAACTACAGCAGACCCTGTTATTTATTTATTGTTTATTATTATTTTCTTTTTTTAAGTTATTTATTTCAGGGTTTTTTTCTTTTTTAAATGCGAGGCTGATCATTTTCCTTAACAGGTGTTGAAGTGATGACCTTATATCTGAGAAGAAGGAAATACCATCTCATCCTGGACAGTCCCAGACTCCTCCACTCTCATTGCCCATTCAGATCATGCTGCTTCCCCTTAGTAAGCGGTTCAGGTATCACTTCACTGGAAACCGCCAGACCAACAATTTAACAAAGGTCAGAGATTACACATTTACTGTCATTCAGACTAAAATAAGTTTCCTTCTTCATTTTGTAAAACAAACAAACACAAAGAGTTGTGTGAATGTGCAAGCTACTGATAAGTAAACATATGTACAACAATAAGATCTGATATTCACTTAAATCTTCTGTCACCTTTACAGCCAGAGTGGTATTTGACCCAAGTCCTCATTTGGATGGGAAACAGCTCCAACTTTATGGACGAGAAGATTCAGCCTATATTGGATCGTGCTGGGAACAAAGTTAACGCTAGGGTATGTTCAGAATTGCATTGGTTAATATTGGCACGCAATGAACATTTTCCAAATGCATGTAAATGCTCTTAATGTTTCATTCTAAAAAAATACAAAATGCCATTACTCGATCTTCCTGTGAAACGTCAGACTTCTCTCTGTTGATATTTGCCAAAATGTATCTTTCAATCGTTTCATTAGACGTTCATCACATTACAGAAGAAAAGATCTGTCGCTTCTTCCCGCTTTATCACGACTTGAAAAATGCTGACAAAGCCATCTCTAAGCTTTAAAGTCTTCTCAATCTATCCTCCAGGTGGAGTTGTGCAGAGGACTCCTGACTCTGGCGCAGGAGAAGTTAGCCCAAGATGCTCCTCGATTGCTCTATGACGATGCTCTCTTCTGCCACCTAGTGGATGAGGTGCTGCAGTTCGAAAAAGAGCTCCGCAGCACCCACAGTTACCCGCGCGCCTACCCTGGCGTCTTGCACATACTACTGGAGGAGACCGTGTTCCAGAAGTGGCTCAGTGTGGAGAGAAAAAGTGAGTCTAAATGCTGCATACTTGGGTCACGACTCGATTTCAGTTTTGATGATAAATTAAATTGTGTATGTTGCCCTCTAGTGGCTGTGGAAAAAGTGGACGCCATGCTGTCTACAGAGGGAGCATGGAGCTCTCAGTACAAGGACATCACCGATGTGGACGAGCTCAAAGCACCAGATTGTGCAGAGACCTTCATGACCCTTCTGCTGGTCATCACAGGTATTGATAAAAATTCATCCTCAGATTTGATTCTTCTAGTTAAAACTTGTTTCTGAACCTATCCGCCATCCTTTTTTCAGAACGGTACCGCTCTCTGCCATGTCCGCGGGCTCAGCTCAGTTTCCTGGCTTTGCAGAAGGAGCTGGTGGATGATTTCCGCATCCGCCTCACACAGGTCATGAAAGAAGAGTCCCGACAGCCGCTGAGCCCCCGCTACTGCGCCATCCTCAACGCTGCCAACTACATCTCCACTGTTCTCAGTGACTGGGGGGACAATATTGTAAGTGTTTTTGAGTCACACTGAGGCTAACAGGAGTTCACTTTGTATGAGGGTGTTGATGCTAAGTTTTTTGTAGTAGTCGTTTGCCATCTTTTAAGATAATTTCTTAGTAAAAAAAAAAAAAAAAAAAAGACTTTCCAAAAACCGCTTAATATTTTTTAAAAGTTGTCCACCAAATCAAAGTCATGTGGTGCAACCAAGAGGCAGAAAAAAAATCAAA
Source organism: Squalius cephalus (assembly GCF_949319135.1). Lineage (NCBI taxonomy): Eukaryota > Metazoa > Chordata > Actinopteri > Cypriniformes > Leuciscidae > Squalius > Squalius cephalus. Next base: position 41,473,169 of record NC_137125.1, read on the forward strand.
TCAAATAAAATGAAATCATAGAGAAGAACCCCTGAGGACCCAAACCCAATAACTCAGATATAAATAGCATATATTTTGACCTTTTTATGACAAGGCAAAGTTAGTTCAGGTTGTAAAATGTCATGTGACCTTCTCAAAAAAAAGTAATATTTATTTATACAATGTAATAAATCATTATATTAAATATAAAAATATTTTTTTTTAACTTGTTCGAAAATAATGACTAGGATGTGTACACTTGCATGTATTCAAGGTGAGAGGAAAATATGTTATTACTATTTACTTCATTGTTAGACCACATGACAATTTTAAAGTTATTATATTTAATCTTTGGTTTAAAAACCATTTGAAACCAACATGAATACAAAGAGTACATTTCTAAGATTTAAAAAAAAAAGATTCTTTCTTATTTTTGTTGTGGACACATACAATTAATAAAAACTGTGTACAGATTCACTTTCATTGTGTTTTCTCTCAGTTCTTCTTGCAGTTACAGCAGGCGGCGGTGTCAGTGGGCGAGGAGATCCTAGGCCCTCTAGGGGCCACGGAGACAGGCCGACTGGCCTCTCTGGAGGGATCTTTGTTTGAGGCTCTTTTGGCTCTGCTGGAGAGGCTACGAGGAGACATGCTGGGACGATTATTGGATGCGGTCATGAGAGACGTCAAGGAGAAGGCACAGTCATACTGCAAGGACAGGTATGGGTGGAAATAACCTGAAACTGTTGTGCTTATGATGCATTTAAATAATTTCTTGTGAGAATATGCTTTTTGCCAGTGTAGTTTAATGTTAAGCCTCAAGAGCCTTTACATTGCTCTTTGACTAAAATTAGATAATTAGGAGCATCTCAATCTGAGCATCTGGGTAGCTGGAGGAAGTCATGGTGGCATTACTTCAAGGATCTTTTTGTTTCAGGTGGATCTCCTTGCCATCACAAAATGACCAAGCCACTATGTCGTTATCCAGCTCTGCATGTCCCATGATGCTTTGCCTGCGGGATCACCTGCTCCAGCTGCAGCAGATGTTGTGTCTTCCTCTTTTTCAGATGTTCTGGCAGGGCCTCACAGAGAGGCTCGACTGCTTCATCTACGAAAACGTCAGTCTCTTGCTTCAACGTTTTCACTGTTAAACCCTAATTTACCACAAGCGAATGTTGACACAACTATTCAGAAGTTTCTTATACTCAAAAAGGAAGTTGATCAAAATACAGTTAAACAGTAATATTGTGAAATATTATTACAATTTAAAATAATTACAAATTTATATTTCAATATATTTTAAAATATAATTTATTCCTGTGATGCAAAGATGAATTTTCAGCATTATTATTCCAGACTTCATCAGATCCTTCAGAAATCATTCTAAAATTTGCAGCTCAAGAAACAATTCTTATTATCAGTGTTAAAAACAGTTGTGCTTTTTTATATTTTTGTGGAAAGCGTGATACGTTTTTTTTTCAATAAATTATGTCTTTGATAAATTGAATGCATCCTTGCTAAAAAAAAAAAAGTCTTTCCAAAAAATAAAAAATCTTACTGACCCCAAACGTTTAAAAAATAGTGTAAAAAAATGTAGAATGCTTCAAGAAAGAGACGTTCATTTCATAGGCAGGATTACATGTACATGTACATGAAGTCTGTGTACAGTAGTTTGATGGAGTGTGTTTATCTGTTTTTTGCTCTCACTCACAGTTGATCCTGTATAACCATTTCAATGAAGGCGGAGCTGCACAGCTTCAATACGATATGACCAGAAACCTCTTCCCTCTGTTTGGACACTACTGCAAGAGACCTGAAAACTTCTTTAAACAGTACGTCTGTTTATTCAGAGCTAATACTGTAAATAGAAAAAAAAAACATTTTAATTTCTCTCTTTCCTTGTCTCAGTGTGAAGGAGGCCTGCATCATCCTGACTCTTAAGGTTGGTCCGGCATTGTTGTTGTGTGATGTGCTGAAGCAGTCAGATGAAGATGATGGCCTTCTAAACCATCAGCAGTCCAGTCCAGAGTCAACGCTCAATGAGCTGGGAGTCTACAAGCTGGCTCCCAGTGACGTGCAGATCCTTCTCAACCTCCGCTCAGCCTGGCTGAACCAATGATAATGAATACACCAATCCCTTATTTAGGATGCTTTACCAAGCACTAAAACACCTCTCATACTCCAGATATGAATGAATAATTCTCCTACATCGGATGAGCTACAGTATTTAAAGTGAACTGAGGGAAATACGAAGAGGATGCGGATGCTGATGTAAAAACAAAACATAATAAAGTATAAAAAGGAAAAGTAGAAGCTTTTGCTGACATTATGAATAAATTAATACATGTTTTAGTGCTTTCCTCTTTATTTGGTGTTAAAACATTAAAATATTTTTTATAGCATATTAAATGTGTAGTTGGGCTATTTTGTGTTATCTTATGAATCCAGGGCAGATCAAGGCTGCAGGTTTTAACTCAGAAGAGAGAGGAGCCACGTGATGAGGACTGTATCTTGCAGCATGCCTCCTGTTGCAGGATTAAAGCAGCATTCCAGGCTCTGAAGAGTCTGCATGCTTGGGTCAAAGGGCATCTGCATTGGTAGAATCAAACATTAGAGACAGAAGCACACACACAAAAAGATAAAGAAAGTTGAACATTTTAAAATCTAATCAAATTAAAAATATGAATAAATACTATAATAGTATATAAATAATTCTAAAATTACAGTAAAAATGTCTGTGACGGGTGCTGAATTGAAATCAGGCTTAAAAAAATTCCTGATCTCAGTGCAGACATGTTTGGCCTTTTCCAAAAGCATTTCCTATAAGAAACAATTGCAAGAGAATGAAAAAAGAGGTTAATAGTGTATTCAACATTTAGTGTTCGACTGAAGGTACATCATGGCAATTTAGGGCTCAGAAAGACCTGTTGGTGTGTGGTGGAGGTAGCCGTTCTGTTCTGCTCTTCTGGGCTGAAGGAGGAGGCTGAGCTGGTGGAGGGTGAAACATGCCCATCAACCTCTACACATGTTGAGCTCAGTAAGGCATGAACAGCCATCAGCCTGCCAGTGCATTAAGCCATAAGAGAAAACTCAGTTGTAATAACTGCCACTTAAATGAAATAAACAGAAACAGAAAGGTCGGACAATAATGCACTCCACATTGCACCTAATGTGAAGAAGTTTTTCTTTATTACGTTTTTCTTTGGATAGATGAACATAAAGTCTACCTGTCCAAACAGATTGTCCTCTGTCCAGCCTGTAGTACAGCTATTGTGTCTGCAGTAGAGTTTATTGCTGATATAGGAGCTTTATTCACAGTGAACAGAAGCAGAATCTGAAGAGATCAAACACAAATCTGCTGCTTAGGATCTAGAAATACATCATATGAACAGACTATACAGCTCATTTGGTCCGAACAATTTCCATTTCTAAAATTAAAAAAAAAAAAAAAGTGTTTTTAGCTGATGTTCATTGACAGAGAGAACCAATTAATCTATATACAAAGATAGCTACGGTAAATGACCAAAAAAAAAAAACGCTTAAATAATTTTTGAAAACACAATGACAAACAGAAATGGACGAGTATCTGACTACCATGTTGTCCTCGGAGGAGGGTCTGTACCACTGGATGATCAGTTCCTGTATGTCCGTGTTGGCCCAGGGGAACAGATCTGACAAGGGCTGATCGTGCTGGCACAGAGTAATAAAGAAACAATGTTTTTATTTTTTTTTCTCATCATTTTAAGATAAATGTGTGAATATGAACCTGTATTCGCTGAGGCGTCAGTATTAGAGCTGAAAGGGGATCAGGAATAGCCCACTGTCCTCTGTAAGATGGGTGGTGACAGCTGAAGAAGGTGTGCAAATATGAGAGTCTGAGAGCAAGTTTGGGGTCACCGGACGTGGACAGCAATCCATCAACACCCTGCATTGCACCTGAATAGCACAGCCAATTATACCATCATATAAAACCGGATTGCATTAAACAAATAAACATATACAGTACAAATGCTTTCAAAGAGTAGATTTATTGATTGATTAATGAATTGAATAACCTAGTTTAAAAGAGATACTTGTGCTGTACCTGGTTGTGAGGACACCTGTAGAAGGTTGATTAAGTGCATGTAGTAGCGGGACATATGAACCCAGGTCAGCTGAGGGCACTTCCTGCTGTGTATCTCGCTCTCAGCGTCTATGAATGCTTCAGGTCTGGGGATACAATTCTCAGTGTTTCCTAGCCCCCCTGCCAATGAAATCAGCAAGAAATTAATACTTTTATTCAGCAGGGATGCATTAAATTTATTAAAAGTGTCAGTTTATAATGTTACAAAAGATTTATAATTCCAATAAATGCTGTTCTTTTGAACTTTCTATTCATCAAAGAAAAACTAATTAAGGTTTCCACAAAAAGAATAGGCATTTTCAACGTTGAAATGTTTTCTGAGCAGCAAATCAACATATTAGAATAATTTCTGAAGGATCATGTGACACTGAAGACTGGAGTAATGATGCTGAAAATTCAGCTTTGCCAACACAGGATTATTACATTTTACAATATTTGTTATTTAAAATTGTAAAAATATTTTTTCTGTATTTTTAAGCAAATAAATGCAGCCTTGGTGAATATGAGACTTCTTTCAAAAATATTAGAAAATCTTACCAATCCCAAACTTTTGAACTGCAGTGTACATCAGGGTACAAAATCGTAATCATAAAAAGAATAAAATACAGTACTCCAAAATCCTATGTCTAATACAAAACTGTGATTTGGGGTTAAAGGTTACCACAAGGGTGGAGAAGATCATTCAATGCAAAGTCAGGCAGGGCTTTTATTGAAGAGAGGGGTACGGGGCCTTCAGTTACTCCAGTGAATCCATGCGAATGGCCATATTTGCCAAAAACTTCTGAGGTCTATGAAGCAAAAGGATAAAAGAAGAATGGTTATCATTAGTTAATGTATAATCTGACATGAACTAACAATGAACAAAACATTTATTACAGTATTTATTAATCTTTGTTAATGTTAGTTAATAAAAATACAGTCGTTCATTGTTTGTTCATGTTAGTTCACAGTGCATTATCTAACGTTAACAAATACAACTTTTGATTTTAATAATGTATTAGTAAATGTTGAAATTGACATTAACTAAGATGAATAAATGCTGTAGAAGTACTGTTCATTGTTAGTTCTTGTTATCTAAAGTAGTTAATTAATGTTAACTAATGAAACCTTTTTGTAAAGTGTTACCGAATAATTTACATTGAACACACTCCATACAGATGTGTGGATGATGTCAATACAGACCTTTAAAGCTATTCTCAAACAAATCCAGCAGAGCAATAGGCAGGTCTCTCTGACTGTTTCCTGAGGAAATCACACACATGTGTACATAAATATTACAATATTAAACATTTATATACATAACTCGGCTGTTATATACAAACACATTTCACAACACCTTGCTGGTCTCGTCAGGTGTTGGTGATGGGGGAGGAGTCGGATGTCCAGGGGGAGGGGGAATCTGCACAAACTCTTGCAAGTATATCAATGCCATTTCCAGGTAGCACCTATGTGCCAATCTGAAATACACACATACAAAACAATGTGAGTCCTGTCTATATATCATATCATGAAAAAAGGAAAAATTACCAAAAAAAAAATCTTTAAAGCTACACTGTGTAACTTTTTTAGTTGATTCTTAGCAAAAAACACTTAGTTCTTTCAAAAATATCTGTGCTCATTAATGTATATTTACTTCTTTCAAGTAATAAAGTATTCTCTTAAGTTTATAATCTGCCATTGAAAGTACATACGGGTGAGGGGTTCGAATGCCGGTCGCCATGTTGCCCCTCCATCTTGAAACTACATTAGCCAAAGAGGGACATGCCTGTAAATTCAAGCTTCGCCTTTTGCGTTTTTCACTCAGTGACACCGTGACGAATGCGAGGGGGAGATTACTCGCGAGCTCGCGAGTGCCGGCAGATTTAAAAAAAAATAGTGTGGTGTGTGTGTGTGCGTGCGTACTCACATTTGAAAGAGAGAATTAAAACGTCAACGCGACAGACAAATCATCAAGAAGACCATAGTCAATATTGGAGTAACTTTTCCCAGATGGAAAGAGCTCATGAGGAGAAAAGATTTTAAAACGGACGCCGAGGTTGCCTGCTTTCTTCTCGACAGGTAATTCAGCCTGTTGTAATTCATTTGTGTAAATTCGAAGTTTTATAGTTTCTTGTCTAACCATAGCATGGTTGTGCATAACGCCAGAACGACCTCTAGTATAACTTCATCCTCACGTCATTGGTGAAAAAGTATTGTTTACCTTGTAACATAAATCTGTGCTGCGACGGATCACAGGTAATGAATAGTTTTAAAGGCGCAATTTTTTAAGCTATATAAAAAAAGGACACTGTAAATTTTAGTTATTTTTAATTGCTTTTACTTTGTACACATTGTAACGTTAGCCTAATCTGATTATGCTGGGATAGCCGATTCCAAGGGTGACGTTTACCTCCTGACATCTGTCCTGTAGTTTTATTCATAGACGTATTGTTTATTATTGTCATGGACGAAGTCGATAACTGGAAGCCATGTTAATCTTGGAATAATACGGCCACCGTAGGAGTTGAGAGGAATATTCAATATTCACTGGGTAGTCATATACAATTTCACCGCTAGATGGGGGTAAAAATCACACAGTGTAGCTTTAAAATGATGCTGGTTAAACTTCATCCACACACAAAATAAAATCAGCATCTTTTAAGCCATTACATCAACATCTCTCATCATGGGGGTGGGGGAACGGATTCTGACAGCTGGATTGTTTGCCGTTTAATTCTGTTCCCCCCATGTTTCTTACACAGGGAGGTTCTAAAATGTATCAAACTGATCCTGTCTAGTTGGAGTCCATAGCCTTGTGGGCAGTGCACTTGCATATTGTACAGTTCTGCTTTGGGAGACCCAAGTTCAAGTCCCAGCTAGTGGACTTTTCCTGATTTTTTCCCCCTTCTCTCTCTCCCACTTCACTTTCTGCTTACATACTGTCTTATCATAAAAAAGGCCAAAAACAACAAAAAGTTTAACTTTGAAGTACTGACAGCTTATCTTTAAGCTCCATCCACAAACATTGGAATCGGAATCTTTTAAGCCACTACATCAACATCACTCATCATGGGGGTGGGGGAACGAATTCTGACAGCTGGATTGTTTGCCGTCGGATTCTGTTCCCCCTTGTTTCTTACACAATGAGGTTCTAAGATTTATAAGATTGAAGCTGACTAGTTGGAGCCCATAGCCTCATGGGCATCATGCTTATATGTTGTGCAGTTGCGCTTTGGGAGACCAAAGTTCAAGTCTCAGCTTGTGGACTTTTCTTGATTTTTTCCCCCCTTCTCTCTCTCCCACTTCGCTTCCTCCGTACATACTGTCTTATCATAATAAAAGACAAAAACACCAAATTATTAATCTTTAAACTGATGCTGGTTAAGCTCCATCCCCACACAGATTGGAATCAGCATATTTTAAGCCACTACATCAACATCACTCATCATGGGGGTAGGGGAATGGATTCTGACAGCTGGATTATTTGCCGTCGAATTCTGTTCCCCCTTGTTTCTTACACAATGAGGTTCTAAGATTTACAAAACTGACACTGGCTTGTTGGAGCCCATAGCCTCGTGGGCAACACTCTTACATATTGTGCAGTTGTGCTTTAGGAGACCCAAGTTCAAATCCCAGCTCATGGACATATCTTGATTTTTTCCCCCTTCTCTCTCTCCCACTTCCCTTCCTGCCTACATACTATCTTATCATAATAAAAGGCAAAAACACCTAAATATCAATCTTTAAACTGATGTTGGTTAAGCTCCATGCCCACACAGATTGGAATCAGCATCTTTTAAGCCACTACATAAACATCTCTCATCATGGAGGTAGGGGAACGGATTCTGACAGCTGGATTGTTTGCTGTCGGATTCTGTGCACCCATGTTTCTCACACAAGGGGGTTCTAATATTTAACAAATTGGTGCTGGATAAGCTTCATGCACACACAGGATAGAGTAGCATATTTTAAGTCACTACATGATCATCTCTCATCATATCAGCTTAATCATCTTTTTGAACAAATCAGCTGAATCAATGATTCAATGACTCACTCGTTAAGACAGTAAAATGCTTCGTTCCTGAATGAATCAGCCATTTGAATGAATCGGTTGAATCTCAATGACTCACTCATTAACAGGGACTTGCTGCCACCTCCTGGCGAGTTTAATTTCACAATTAAAGTATCTTGTTTCTTAAACAAGGAGGTTCTAATATTTATCAAACTGGTGCAGGATAAGCTCCATGCACACTCAGGATAGAATCAGCATCTTTTAAATCACTAAATGAACATCTCTCATCATATGGGTGGGGGAACGGATTCCGACAGCTGGATTATTTGCAATCAAATTCTGTTCCCCCCTTGTTTCTTACACAATGAGGTTCTAAGATTTACAAAACTTAATCTGGTTAGATGGAGCCCATAGCCTCGTGGGCAGCATGCTTACATATCATGCAGTTCTGCTTTGGGAGAAACAAGTTCAAATCCCAACTCGTTGACCTTTCTTGATTTTTTCCCCCCTTCTCTCTCTCCCACTTCACTTCCTCCATACATACTGTCTTATCATAAAAAAAGCAAAAAAAACAACTAATAATTAATCTTTAAACTGATGCTGGTTAAGCTCCATCCACACACAGAATAAAATCAGCATCTTTTAAGCCACTACATCAACATCTCTCATCATAGGGGTGGGGGAACGAATTCTGAAAGCTGGATTGTTTGACATCAGATTCTGTTCCCCCCATGTTTCTGACATACTGAGGTTCTAAGATTTAAGAAACTGATGCTGGCTAGTTGGAGCCTATAGCCTTGTGGGCAGTGCACTTGCATATTGTGCAGTTGTGCTTTGCGAAACCCAAGTTCAAGTCGCAGCTTATGGACTTTTCATGATTTTTCCCCTTCTCTCTCTCCCACTTCGCTTCCTCCGTACATACTGTCTTATCATAATAAAAAAACAAAAACACCAAATAATTAATCTTTAAACTGATGCTGGTAAAGCTCCAACCACACACAGAATAAAATCAGCATCTTTTAAGCCACTACATAAAGATCTCTCATCATGGGGGTGGGGGAACGAATTCTGAAAGCTGGATTGTTTGCCGTCGGATTCTGTTCACCCATGTTTCTCACACAAGGGGGTTCTAATATTTAACAAATTGGTGCTGGATAAGCTCCATCCACAAACACATTGGAATCAGAATCTTTTAAGCCACTACATCAACATCACTCATCATAGGGGTGGGGGAACAGATTCTGACAGCTGGATTATTTACAGTAAAATTCTGTTCCCCCTTGTTTCTTACACTATGAGGTTCTAAGATTTACAAAACTGACACGGGCTAGTTAGAGCCCATAGCCTCGTGGGCAACACACTTACATATTGTGCAGTTGTGCTTTAGGAGACCCAAGTTCAAATCCCAGCTCATGGACTTTTCCTGATTTTTTTCCCCCTTCTCTCTCTCCCACTTCCCTTCCTGCCTACATACTATCTTATCATGATAAAAGCCAAAAACACCAAACTATTAATCTTTAAACTGATGCTGGTTAAGCTGCATCCACACACAGATTGGAATCAGCATCTTTTAAGCTACTACATCAACATCACTCATCATAGGGGTGGGGGAACAAATTCTTACAGCTGGATTGTTTGCAGTCGCATTCTGTTCCCCCATGTTTCTCACACAAGGGGCTTCTAATATTTAACAAATTGATACAGGATAAGCTCCATGCACAGACAGGACAGAGTCTGAATCTTTTAAATCACTACATGAGCATCTCTCATCATATGGGTGGGGAAACGGATTCCGACAGCTGGATTATTTGCCGTTCAATTCTGTTCCCCCCTTGTTTCTTACACAATGAGGTTCTAAGATTTACAAAACTGATGCTGGCTAGTTGGAGCCCATAGCCTCGTGGGCAGCACATTTACGTAGTGTGCAGTTGTGCTTTGGGAGACCCAGGTTCAAGTTGCAGCTTGTGGACTTTTTTTCTTGATTTTTTCCCCCATCTCTCTCTCCCACTTCGCTTCCTGCCTACTTACTGTCTTATCATATTAAAAGGCAAAAAAAAACACCAAAATATTAATCTTTAAACTGATGCTGGATAAGCTCCATCCACACACAGATTGGAATCAGCATCTTTTAATACATAAACATCACTCATCATAGGGGTGTGGGAACGGATTCTGACAGCTGGATTGTTTGCTGTCGGATTCTGTTCCCCCCATGTTTCTTAAACAAGGAGGTTCTAATATTTATCAAACTGGTGCTGGATAAGTTCCATCCACACACACAAAAAAAAATCAGCATCTTTTAAGCCACTACATAAACATCTCTCATCATGGGGGTGGGGGAACGGATTCTGACAGCTGGATTGTTTGCAGTCGGATTCTGTTCCCCCTTGTTTCTAACACAATGAGGTTCTAATTACGGCTACAGCTATCGATTATTTTAGTAATCAAGTATTCTACCGATTATTCCATCGATTAATCGAGTAATTGGATAAAAAATAGTGGTAATAAAAATAGATCCAAGTGAACAACAGCCTTTAAAATGAAATATAAAAATACAAATATATAATAACAAACAATAATAATTGGTTCAAATACTGTAAAGTATCAAAGTAATCATATGGGTTTTATTGAACAACACTGTAATATTACCACTTTAATATGATAAGACAGTAAGTAGGCAGGAAGCGAAGTGGGAGAGAGAGATGGGGGAAAAAATCAAGAAAAAAAGTCCACAAGCTGCAACTTGAACCTGGGTCTCCCAAACACCATGTAAAATAAATGATATAAACTAATATAAACATAACTTGTTTACATTATGTATTATAACAAATGCCTGCAGAGGGCGCCAACAGCCTGGTGTTGGTTGTTGTTACACTACGGAATGATCAAATCCTTGTTTAATATTGGCCAAACAACATGTAATTCAAATGTCCACTTAATCTTTAATATTTGCCCACTTCTGTACGATAGAAATGCAACAGCCGCTGTAAAACCATCTGCGTTAACACAAAATTGGAATGCGGATGGCCGAAGTATACTTTGGGCTTTAGTTAAACAACTTACCGTAAGCTTTGGCCATGAGTGTGCTTAAATGTGGTTAAACACCCAAGCAAGGCCTCTAGGACTTCCTGGGGACCAGATTTTTGCATGGAAATGAGATGTCTACCCACCACTCCTGCAGACACAAATGATCAACCATCCATAACTGGTTCACAAGATAAGATATATCAAATATAAAATATATATAAAAAACACTCCATATTGATCACCTGTACAGTAGAGGATATCAGCCTCCAGCTGGCGGTCTCTGTTGGCAGAGGCCTGAGAGATGCTGAGTGCAGACTGCAAAACTTCTTGAGCAAATATTAAGGGCCTCCAGGGCTCCTCACCTCCCTCAGAAGAACGTGACAAGGCTTGTAATGCCAAAGAGCGACCTGAAACAGAAAGAATCAATACACAGCATAATAACATTTTGAGCCTTCAAAATTGCAGTACAAACTAAGTTTGCATTTTTAGAAGGAAATACCCCTGCATAGCAAAATAATTATTTTAAAGTTTTAAGTTAGGTGTAGGTTCGAAATGTAACATTTTATTTTGTGTAGAAGAAATGCGTAAACAGACGCGAGGAAGAAAATACCAATAACAGCTTAGTATGCAAAATTATATAAGAAAGAAGACCAATCACAATTTAGTACTCAAATTTTACATATTTTCAATTCTGAACATTCTTTCAATATAAGTCAATAGGAGAATTATGTGCATTTATCTAAAACAAAACCAAAATAAAGCAAGAAACAAAAAAACAAAGCAAAAAACAACAACACAAAGCATAGCATACGTAAGGGTATTAAAAAAAGTTTCTATACATTAAGCTGTTCTGAATTAATTGCAGGTTAAGAACAAACACCTAACCATAATGTTAGAGGAATATCAATACAGAGCTGCCTTATTGTAGTTGTCATACCAATCCGCATGGTTGTCTTGGCAAGCAGGGGAAGCTGTGGAAGATAAATATTCTTTAGGCCAGCTCGTAGTTCCACCTCGCCTCCTTTTTTGAGACCTATAGACTCTCCAGTGGCACAGAGCTGAAAACAAAGAATAATATTACCACTACAAAATATGTAAAACACATGCATTTAATATTTTTGTACTTGTATGTTAAATATGACCATGTGATCTGGGAGCTGTACAACTTTACCAGATCTTTACTGTCCTAAAACATTTTAGATAACAACAAATGGGAATTTTACATACATTTTTTCTCTTGCGACTAGTTATAACAAACATTTTGAGCATAAAAATGTAACAAAACCTGTTGCTGCAGTAGTTTCTGTGTGAGCAGGTGGAGAGTCTGGCTTCCTGTTCCTCTCAGTTCACTAAGTAATAATGCAGCCTCAGCTAGAGCCATTTGAGAACGCAGAGATAGAGCACTACGCCCAGACAACAAGCTCACAATTTCCTAAACAGACACATACAGTATGTGATCGGCCAACAGAAACAGTCAAGTTCAGGTCAAATAGCACTAAATCACAAGCAACTGTCATAGCTACCTACTGACCTGTAGCATGGCTGTACTGTCTTCTCTGGGTCTGCCACGGTGTGTGTTGAGTTGGACGCCTTGTAGGAGCAGGAGGGCTTTAGTGTCAGGATCTCCCCAGGCCTCTGCCTCAGCCAGACCCTCTTTCAGCAGCCGGAGCGCCTCTGCACTACTGTCTGTACCTGCACAAACACGTGCGAGAATCATCAACAAACACCATCCAATGATATTTCCACCAGATTAAGCTTTTCGGAGCAGCTAACCAGAGTAGATTGCAGTTCCAGGGATATGGCCTACGAGGGAACGAACAACTGCTAGCCTACAGCGCAGCCAGAAAAGGAGATCCATGCGTTCTCTCGCTTCCAACTCTTCTGGAAGATCTCCGGTATGGAGATCGAGAACAGACTTTGAATCCCGGGAGCTAGTCTGTAGAGAAAAGACAGATTTTCTTTAAAACTCTTAAAAAACTCTTAAAACTCTTTCATTTCATTTTTTTTTTATGAAACTGAATCTGTCCTTTAGAACATGAGACTCAAGATCTGAATTAAGTATTGAATTTATTTAAGTAAATCAGAGGTTGATCATTACCTGATATGCTTTGGCTCTGGGCCGTCTGAGAGCAGAGGAGGGTGGTTTAGGAGGAGGTAGCGGGCGTAAATCACTTTGAAACACAAGAGAACTCTGGAGGAGCCTCAAAGCAGACACTGACAGATCTGCACTACAATAGAAATGAAAAATGTTTAGATTTTTAGTAGATTCAAACATCTAGACATACATGAATCCCCTGGAACATACACTACCGTTCAAAAGTTTGGGGCTGGTTAGGTTTTTTAATGTTTATGAAAGAGGTCTCTAATGCTCACTAAGGCTGCATTTATTTACTCAAAAATATAGTAATATTGTGAAATTTTACAATTTAAAATAACTGTGTTCTATTGTAATATTTTCAGCATAATTACTCCAGTCTAAATTGCTGATTTTTAGCTCAAGAAACATTTCTTATTATCAATGCTAAATCAACGTTGGGAGGCTAAATATTTTTGTGGAAAACTTGATACATTTTTGTCAGGATCCTTTTGGGGAATAAAGAACAGCATTTATTTGAAATAGAAATCTTTTAAAACATTATACATGTCTTTGTTGTCATTTTTGATCAATTTAATGTTTCCTTGCTAAATAAATAAAATTCTTCAAAAAAAAATCGTAATGATTTTGTAACAGTAGTGTATACACCCACACAACTACAAACTAGCACTCTTCCTCATGATTTATGTTTCTGCACTACCTGGCAGCCATTCTGCCCTGCTGCATGTTGATATTGGACATCAACAGTCTGATCTCCACTGCCAGCTCCATTTCTTCAGGATCAATGCTCAGCGGATGTGGGGTGAAGAGCTCAGGACTAACCAGAGCATGTGCTTCTTTTAGGAGTATGGCCTGAACAGGGCAATAGAGAGACATTATGTTAACTTTGTCCTTAATGTTCTTGGCATTTGGTAGATGCATTTACTGTATATTTGTGTTTATAACGTCATACATCATAGCCATTATTGCTATAGGGTCAAATAATGTTAAAAACATTGTATAAGCCTAGATCTGGAAGAACAATCTAACAGTAAGGATAGTTGGACAGCTTTAATGTCATAAAATGAAGATAAAATGGATCACCTTGACTTCTCCTAATGTGAGTTTCCTGGCACTGAGCTGGAGACGCTTGGACTTGTCACTGCTGGAGGCATCAAGCAAACTTTTCTCCTGAGATTTGGATAACTCTGTGGGTTAAAGTATATGATTCAGTAAGGGTTTATGTAGATTTATAATCTGTTATTGTCCATAACAAACTAGTAATGAGACCTGGAGGTGGTGGCTCAGGCAGGTCTTGTATAGTACTGCATATAGCCAAGATGAGATGAACTCTGGCCATCAAGAGCCATGTGGTGAATCTTGAGCCATAAACAGCCATGATGTCCTTACTTGGCCTCCTATTGACCACTTCTTCCAGAACCTAAGAAATGGATTGTATAAAGCATGATATTCATATTCAACAGTACAGTATGAAGTGAATATCGATCATTTTTATTAATGATACAGCTGTGAAAACAGGTCAACTTACTTGAAGATTGGAAGGATCCAACAGGGGTTTTCCTTCAATAAATGTTTCATTTGCCTGTGGGGTTTAATGTGCATTTAAAAATTACAAGACATAAAAAAGGATAATGTAACAATTATTATACTATATTCATTAGCATACAAAAGTGTGGGGTCAGTAAGACTTTTTTAATGTTTTTGTAAGAAGTCTCTCATTCTCACCAAGGCTGCGAGGTAAAAACAGTGATTGTTTTTATTTAATTTGTGAAACAAATTAACTGTTTAAAATAAGTGTTTCTATTTGAACATATTTAAAACATAATTTATTCCTTTGATGCCAAAGCTGAATTTTCAGCATCATTACTCCAGTCTTCAGTGTCACATGCTGATTTGCAGCTCAAGAAACATTTCTTCTTATTATCAATGCTGCAGAAACCATGAAACATATTTTTTCAGGGTTCAGCGTTTCAGGAACAGCATTTATTAGAAATAGATTTTTTTGCAATAAAATAAAATGTGAAAGTCTTAACTATCACTTTTTTATCAATTCAATGCATCCTTGCTGAATAAAAATATTATTAAAAAAAAAAAAAAAATCTTACTAACCCCAACTATTGAATGGTAGTCTAGAAGTGTAATGTAAAAAGCATAAAGTGATGAAATAAAAAAGAAAAGAAAAAGTTTTTAAGATATTCAAGAAAAAAAGAAAAAATTAACTGAACACTTCACTATACAGAAGATAATTGCATGTATTGTTTTTGTCTAAATATATATGTAAGCTAAACATATCCTATATTGTTTATGGTGTTTTACCCAAGATGGCTTCTCCACTCTGTGGGGGCATCCATGAGGCACAGGGATTTCTACGCCAAATGTGAGATTACTGAGTTCTTTAACCGCTTGAGAGAAGGCCCCTAATTCAGTCAATACCTTTATCTGTATACACACAGAAACACTTGATTAAAACTCATAAAACAGACAAATACATCCACTGCAATACAGCTTTTCAATACATACAAGAATAACAGAAAGACACAATGAAGTCTTTCAAACCTTCAGGATTCTGCATCTGACAGTAAGGTGTGGATCCAGACACACAGTTTTGGCAATATACAGGTACAGAGCCAGAACAGGAAGAGACTGAAATAAGCAGTAAGACAGGTGTTGAATATTAAGATGTATCAGACATCAAATGCACAAAGGCTGCTCTTAATATGAGTGTGTTTAGGGGTGTGTGATATTGACAAAAAATTATATCTCAATATTTTCTGGAATTTTATCGATAACGATAATTAGACGATATTTTGCTGTGTTATTGTACTGGTATCTTTGTAAGTTTAGGACTGCCATGGACAGCTGACTCCTAAAGTCTTTGATATTCTGTGTGGTGGCAGTTTCCAGCAATGACAGAAATGATCTGAAGTTTAAATAGATTTTTTACCTTTTATGGGCATTTTTTTCTAACCTAATTAAATGTATGCATCATCTTTTGTGTCAAAATTCTTACATTTAATCAATAAATTAAATTACAATAAGATGACACAAGATGGGCTGTTGCCAATCAAATGAAATCAGTATTGACAAAATTTATTTTTGCAATGCAGAGGAAACAGAGAAGCTGCATCTGAAGTGGCATTTGGATATATTTACAGACTGTTTAATGCAGCTCAGAGGCGACATGAATGCATTTAACCTGCAGTTACAAATGCATGGATGATGTTTTGATGTTTTAAACAAAAAACGTTGAACATTGATATTTGAAATTATAAAAAAAATGAAAAGATATGAAATTAAAACTGCCGGTAGGTGGCAGCAAGTCACTGTTAATGAGTAAGGCCACTATTTTAACAATCTAAGCGCATAGTCTAAAGTGCAGGATGCAATTGCACTTATGCTAGTTTTACGATGGGAAAAATGGTCGACGCGCGCGGCGCATGGTCTAAAAGGGTTGTCCCTATTCTCTTAATGAGTAATTAAGGATTGTGGACCCGCATATAGGCGCACATTACAAACGCGCTCTTTAAATAAAAAAATATATTGCGCCATTGACTTTAGACCAGGTTTTGGTGGTCAATGGTGCGGTTTATTTCAGTTCCCTCAAAATAGCAACACGCCAACAATGCGCCTGAACACACCTCGTTTTCAGACCAGCACACCCATATTTGCATAAATAGGTGCAAATGCATTTGCTATTTAAACAACGTGGCGCAAGACGTGAAAATGATAACTGCGTCAGACTGAAACTAGCAAAAAAACAATTGCGTTGCGCTTGGCTGTATGATAGGGCCCTAAGTCCAAGATATTTAACCGATTCATTCAAATGGCTGATTCATTCAGGAAGGAAGCATTTGACTATCTTAATGACTCAGTCATTGAATCATTTATTCAAATGATTTGTTCATTCACCGCTGTGTGTTGCTAAGAGATGCAAAACGTTCCTATGGCTTTTTTAAAAACTATTTACATTGACAAAATGGATAATAAAGGCAATATTTTGTCTAAAATGTAAGTCTTAACTTCTTGTTTATTGAACTGTTGTAAACATCAATATCACATTTGTAATCGTGCTAATATTTGGAGAAAACCGGCACTCTTTGTGTGATATTAACTATATTAAATGATATATTTGAAGAAACCGGCACTCTTTGTGTGATATTAACTATATTAAATGATATAACAATAAAAGACATGCAGAGGTATTTTGCCCCCTTATCTTAAATTTTGGCAGTGAAAGCGTGCACTCTAAATGCACAAGCGCACTAGTCTAACCTACTAGACTACATCACGTAGTGTATGCAATGCACTCTAGGTGTGTTGTAAAGTGATGGACATATGCGATAATGTCAGATTGCATATCATTAAAACAACAATTACGATATTATCATAGACGATATATATCGCATACCCCTAGGCTATAGTACCTTGAGAAGGTGTCCTGAGGTATATAGCCAGTGGCAGAGAAAAGACAAACTGGCAATAGTGGTGCCAAGATTCCCACGATCCGGCTCAGAGAAGAGGTCGATGCCTGGGATAAGCTCCATCTCCACAGAGTATGTGGAGTATGACAGGTCTGTCATCGGATGGGGCATAGAGGCCATCAGTAGGCACTGCAAAGCATATGACCTTAGTAAACTTTTTGTATTGGCTCAGATACAAAAACTGAGGTCCTTTCTTTCAACTGTAATAACATTTCAGTGACTCAATTCTGACCTTGAAGAGTTTGGCAGAGAGAAGGCAGCATTTTGTGCGCTGGTTGATGTTGGATGTCAGGATGTGCCTGTCAATAGAGGAGAAATCTTACTGCTTTAATGGAGCACCATCACAAAAAAACTTCATGGTTTCTCACTCACTGTGCAATTTTGGCGGAAAGCAAAGCTCCCTGGAGACAACCCCATATCCCAGCATGCCGCAGGGTTTCCTGAGAGGAGCTGCAGCTCCATGAGTCACCATCCCAAGATTCCAGAACTCCAGAGTCTTGCAGAGCACAGTCCAGAGCCTTACTCCAGAAACAGTGTGCAGATCTATACAAAAACAAACATACTCCCTAATACAAGATGCACTTCATCTCCTCTTACAGTGTATATGCAAAACATTAAATTACCTAGACTAATGTTTAAAAGTTTGTTTTATAGCATTAGCTATAATCATCATCTTTTCACGATTCGTTAATCTCAATAGCTGTAATAGTAAAAACTTTGTAAAAGTATTCGAGAGATTACCACATGTAATGCTGGCTATTTCATATGCAAAGATGTCAGCCAGTGACAGCAGTGGGCGTTTATACTGAAGTCTCACACAGACACGCCCCTTCAAACAGAGCGTTCAAATCAGAGGCTAAAGGCTAGGATAAATGCCTTTTATTTCTAAATTATGACCATTTTTTATGTAAAAATCATACTAACAAGGGCACCCCAGGAAACATTATAAAATAATAAAATAATCCAGTTCATGACCCCTTTAAATAAATACAGCCTTGGTGAACATAAGAGACATCTTGGCGAAAAATCTTGGCGACCCCAAACGTTTGAACAGTAGTGTAAACATACAGTATGAAACTGCTCAAACTAATAAACAAAGCAGGAAAACAATGCAATGAACACATCATACTTTCGATTTCCATTGAAGAAATGCAGGTTTCCAAGGTCATGGAGTGCTTGCACCTGGAGGGAGTTGTACTTATTTTCTTGAAGATATTCTGCATGAAATAACAAAACAACATATCTGTACTGCAAAAGCTTGTTCATGAACAAATTCAGCTTGTAATGTGTTAGAGTTTAGATCGGTTCTCACTAATTGCATTGTTGTAGGAGGAGAAAACAGTCTGGAGCTGGGATGTAGGGAGGGTGGGGCTGTAGATGGAGCCCAGAGAGTTGAAGTCTTCTGTGGACAGGTCTGGAGGTCTGACACCTGGCGGGATGCAAGCTGCCATGCTGAATTCCACTTTCCCCTGCAGAACGCCGCTGGTCTCTTTGGAGAATGGCACCTCAACATACGCTGAGGCCACATATAAAGGGTGATTGAAAGTAAAAAAAAAAAAAAGTTGAAAGTGTTTAGTTTTAAGTCCTAAAATACAGAAGAAAATTAGAATGGCATGGGTTACCAAAAGTGCTTTTAAAATAGCATTTTTTACTTTAGTAGTACAATAAGTTTTGCAGTAAAACTTTTTGTAATTTAGGTATAATTTAATGTGAAAGTCTCATTAGGTAATGTTCTGTACTTTTTGCCATGGCCTAAACATTTTATGGTTGTGATGTTCAAAAGTTTGGGGTCGGTAAGATTTTTTAAAATGTTTTTTAAAGAAATCTCATTTGCTCATCCACCAAGGCTGGTTTATTTGATATAATATGCAGTAAAAATCACAATATTGTGAAATATTATTACAATTTAAAATAAAGTTTTCTGTTTTCCAAGATACAGAAACTCTTTAAGGGTTAATATATTTTAAAATGTAATTTATTCCTGTGATGGCAAAGCTGAATTTTCAGCATCATAACTCCAGTCTTCAGTGTCACATGATTCTTCAGAAATTCTAATATGCTGATTTCCTGCTCAAGAAACATTTCTTATTAGAATCAATGTTGAAAACAGCTGTGCTGTTTACTATTTTTGTGGAACCCATGATACATTTTAATCATGGTTCTTTGAGGAATAGAAATTATAAATGTCTTTGCTCTCACTTTTGATCAATTGAATGCATCCTTGCTGAATAAACGTATTCAAGGAAATAAAAAATCGTACTAATCCCCTGTGGGTCAGACTTACAGTGCTGTGTGTCAGCCAGAAGCAGCAGGAGTAGAGTTCGGCTGTGCTGAAAGGTCAGCAGTGCGTGATTTCTTCTCTCCAGAGTCTCTCTGAAACACTGCAGTGTGTCCTTCACATCCAACGGTACACACACCAGACACATGGCTCTCTTCATATCTGCAATAAAAGATGAAAATAATTATAAAACACACAAGTAAGACTTAAATATGGTCTTTAAAAAAATAAAAAATACAAATCATTATACATGGCCCAAATGTGACATGCAAACCACACAAAATTTATCAGAAGATAAATGGGACCTGGCAACCCTTTTCTGTAGACTGTACCTGCAAGTTCCTTGAGCTCTGGGTTAGTATCATTTGCAGTAATCATAATCTGACCTTCTCCACAAGGAAACAGCAATTGTCTGGTTGCATAATTCCGGCAGGTAACCTATGGACATCAGTCACAAAACTTAGTCATTTTACCAAATCTAAGGATGCACATCTGGAGTATTCATTGCAAATGTTTGTTGAACAGGCTTCGAACTCAAAATTTTAAATAGTTCTGCCCAAGTTGATAAGAATGATGTGTATGTGATCATTTCTGTCTACCTTCTCTCCAGAGATCATCCCAGTGTAGATGAAATGAGGTTGAGGGGCTGGAGGACCACTGAAACAGCTGATCCTGTCCAACAGCCTCCTCTGTGCATGCACCAGAACAGGTGTTACCATGTGAGAGTAGCGCTCCCTGAAACCCATGACGCATTGCACCTTGTATTTCAATAGCTACTCTTTTGTGAGAGGAATTCTATTCATAAACTTTTCAGTTATGTGTATACTTTCAGCAAGTACATAAACCAAAGCCACCAGCATCAGTGAGTTATAAGCGTACCTAGTGTATGTGTTGAAAAGTAGTGCGAGGTGGGCGAGAGTCTCCCACTTGGACTGGTAGTACAGAAGCTCTAATGTGTGCAGAACCAGGGTCCTCAGCCAGCGCAGATCTATCATTGTCCCATCGTCCACTGGAGCAGAGAAGTACAAGCTGGCCTCAAGCTCCCTTTCTTCATCATCATAAACATTCCACAGCTAGAGAATAAAAAAAAAATTGTTATGTCAGATAACTTTATCCTAAAGTTTAGTGGTCATTATATAAAGATATCTGAGTGCAGAATGAGGCAAATGGCCAATCAAGTATCCGAATCAAGTATTCCAGAGAGCTGTAACAATGGCGCATAACGGCATGTGGTTTTATCTTGCAGGCCATTTATAAGTGGATTATTAATCTTAATTTAGCACATGTATGTGCATTTGAATTATAATTAATTTAATAAATGATTGTTTATATAATATAATCAACAAAATAAAATAATACAGAATTAGAAAATTCTATTCTATTGAAGAATTAATATTAATATTTTTATATTATTTTAATTATCGAACTAAATTAAAATGCTAAAAAAATGCATTGTGATTAATTAATGTACCTATACTGACACTCCCAGATTTTATATAGTTAATATTATATTATGTACAGTGGGCAAAAAGTCAAAAAGCCACTGTTTTAGAGGTGATGTGTATTAACCTTAAGCTTCTCCATCATGTCCATAAGAAGGTCTGAGGCCAGCACCAGTAGAGGAGTGATCACTGTATAGAGCTGCTCTATCGTCAGCTGTCTGGCATGGGCATCAGGGCCTTGGGCTCGCTCTATCATCAGGGCAAGTGTGCTGGTTTGATCCCACAGAGTCCGACACACCCACTGTAAAGTTGTCCAGTGACTCCAGCGATGTGCTAGCACCTGATGTTAAAAATGGGAGATGCCGTTGATAAAATCACACACAAAAAAGAGTGTATCAAATTAGACCTATTAAAATGAAACTGCATTTACCATAGCTCTGCGCAAGTATATAGAGGCTTTGTCAAGTGTGTCCAGTAAATTAAAGGTGGCTTGACCAGTAGGAGCGTCATCAGCTTCAGGGCTGTGGGTGTGCCGAAACTTAGAGTCCACTTCACCTTCCACTTCACTCTCTGTAGAGTTCAACTCCTCATCACTGGTGTTTGGTGCTGTTGAAAATGTAGAGAAATGTATGACAATCATTCACTGCATCTACATGTAATGATCTACACTACCATTCAAAAGTTTGGGGCAGTAAGATTTTTTTAAAGAAATGAATACAAAAATTACATAAAAAAATAAAATAAAAATAAAAAATATATATGTCATTTAAAATGTCAATCCTGTGACGCAAAGTTGAATTTATTACTCCAGTCTTCAGTCTCACCTTTAAAAAGTAATTTTAAATTACAATATTTCACAATGTTACTGTTTTACTGTATTTTTGGTCAAATAAATGAGAAGACTCTTTTCAAAACATCTTTCAAAATATCTAACCAACCCTAAACTTTTGACCGGTAGTGTAGATTCAGCTGTCATGCTAAAGAGACTTTAACCCACCTTGATTAGTGTGTTTAACTTTGCGTTTCACTTTTCTTTTGTTAGCACGGGATCCAGGACGAGGTACAGATTTGGGACATGGAAGAGTTAGTTCAGGTGGCCTGATTTGCAGTGAAACGTTCTTCCACATAATCAGCATTCCACAATGAGCGAGAGAGAAGAAAGACTGCGATAGATGACTAAAACTGGAACGGATAGAAAAAAGCTCAAGTTTCAATCGAGTATGTTCAGAGAAACCAATAATATAAGCGTTTTTAACAGGACATATAAAATAGACTTGATATTCAGAGTAAAGACAAAGACCCAGACATTGGCATTATTCTCAGTTTTTCTGTTGGATCTGCATACCAGAGCTGGGGAGGTGGTCCAAGATTCTTCCTCAGCATGCCTAGGTGGGCACGAGCCAGGCTCAGATTGACATGGCAACGCCACAGCGAATTCTCAGAGCGCATCCGCCTCAGCTTCCAAAGGCACTTATATCTTCTGATAAGAGCAGCAAGTTGATTTAGCAGGATGTCCACAGCTTTGAGCTCTCTGAGAGACACAAAAGCAAATACAGACAAAGTGTGAAATATGTAATCATGTATACTACCATTCAAATGTTTGGGGTCAGTAAGATTTTGTAAAGAAAATAAAACATTTATTCAGCAAGGATGCATTACATTGATAAAGATTTCAAATAAAAATCGTTCTATTTATCAAAGAATCCAGAAAAAAAAGTATCACAAATTTTGACTGTATTTTTAATAAAATAAATGCAAACTTGGTGAGCATAAGAGACTTACTTAAAAAACAACAACGTTTGAACGCTAGTGTACACTTTAAAAATACATTTTAAATATGCAATGTTTCAATATTGTGCAAGCTGGGCCGGATATAGCTTTACCTTTCAGAGTTCTGGCTCTTGAATGCAATCAGTAGTCTTTTCTGTAGCAACTTCCTGTTACCCCAAAAGGTGCCACCTTTTTGTTTCTGAAATGTAGTTAAATGGCATTTACAAACTGAAAGAGATAAGTAGTGTGTTGCCGCATTTTAAGTAACAGAAACTTACCTCTGTGTTGTACTCTATCACAGAGGTTGTGTACTCTTTCCACTCCTCTCCTGGTACACTCGAGTGTTTCTTTAGCACGAACAGAGCATCGTCACGTCTAGCAATATTACAGACAGCAAAGAAATGTAAGACAAAACACCTACACACATTGTAATCATAGACCCAAACAGAGACACACTCACCTGCTGAGCCAGTTCAAGATGTTCCGCTCCCACCGCAACACCAGATCCAGCTCATCTTCTAGCAGGGCTTTCTGGAGCAAGTGCACAACAAACTCCAAAAAACAAGACTTTTGCTTGAACTTCATCACTGAATCAAACACACATACAAATACAGAAAATGAGTGAATAATAGCTCATTCAATGAATCAGATTTTCTTTAGTATGTGTTGTTTGCGTTATACCCTCTTTAAAGGCATGCTGGAGGGAGCTGTTTTCAATCATCATGTAGAGTACGACAGGGTCTTCCTGTCCAGTGAGCTCACATCCATGAGACCCTGCAACAAAGGCCACAACAAACTAAAATTACAAAACAAGTTCTTTATATGGCAAAAAATGTATATATTGCCATTCTGATCTGAGATATATGAAAAACATGTACCTGTTTTGTTACAGGAAGTGACACCATAGTTTCCTAATGTTTCTGCTTGCATGTTTTTCATGACAATGGCCTCTAAAATCTTTAGCTGTTCACTGGGATCCTCGTCATACGTGGGAGCTGTCTTCTTCTGGAAATCAAACACACACACAGTCATTAGTACTTATGAATGTAGCGCAGATAGAATATGTGGCATACTATCCCAAAGGGTCTATGAATGAATGAATGAGGCATTTATATAGCGCTTTCATATGTACTACTCTGTACACCCAAAGCACTGTCAATCACAATCATGACAGGGGATCTCTCCTCAACCACCACCAGTGTGCAGCATCCACTTGGATGATGCGACGGCAGCCACAGTACAACGGCGCCAGTGCGCTCACCACACACCAGATATAGGTGGAGAGGAGAGAGAGTGATAGAGCCAATGGGTGGAATGTGGCCAGGACACCGGGGTTACACCCCTACTCTTTACGAGAAGTGCCATGGGATTTTTAATGACCACAGAGAGCCAGGACCTCGGTTTTACTTCTCATCCGAAGGACAGATGAGACGTAGTTTATCTATGATAAACCAGGCAAATCCCATACCTCATCCTGCTCCATTGATGTTTGTTTGGCGGGTTGCAGAGGGGGCTCAGTGATTTCCTGAAGTAGTTTCTTTCCCGACTCAAACACAGATGATGCCATGCCACTCTCCTGAGTGGAGCGCAAGCTCTAAAAACACACAGAAATGCATCATACACATATAAAACATGCAAACACAATCATTTCAAAAGTGAAATCTACAGGATGCTGGATGAAATAGTTTAGACACAAATAAATGTGTTTCTCACAATCTTAAAAACACTTCAAGTTCCGTATTAATTACAAGGTATTGCTACTGACTTATAAAGCCCTAAACGGCTTAGCTCCAGTCTATTTAACGGATCTTCTATCGCCCTATAATCCATCGCGCTCTTTAAGATCACTAAATTCGAGGCTTTTGGTCATACCTAGGATATCTAGGTCCACCAAAGGAGGGAGAGCATTTTCATATTTAGCTCCAAAACTCTGGAATAGTCTTCCTGATACTGTTCGTTACTCAGACTCGCTCTTCCAATTTAAAACTAGATTAAAGACGCATCTCTTCAGCCAGGCATTCATATAATACTTTTAATCCTACAGTTAAATCCAACCTCTAGTTCATAAACGCCAGAGGAGAACTGGCCCCCAACTGAGCCTGGGTTCTCCCAAGGGTTTTTTTTTCTCCATTAGGTCACCTGATGGAGTTTTTCGGTTCCTTGCCACTGTTGCCTTTGGCTTGCTCAGTTGGGGATATTTGGGGATATTTAATTTAATTAATCAATCAGCAATACTATTGATCAGCATTACCAAACGTGGACGTTTTCCACTAGAAACAAACATTGATGTATTATTTTAATTTAATACTGTGAAGCTGCTTTGATACAATCTGTATTGTGAAAAGCGCTATATAAATAAACTTGACTTGACTTGACTTGACTTCAATCTAAAGATTATATTATATTATTTCTTAACAGGTGAGCAGTTTGTTATATGTAATTACTACCTTGGCTAAATAATATGTCATACAGGCAACCATGTGCTGCAGGGACTCTGTGATGGCAGCAGGGCGTTTCTGCTTAAGGACTTCTGGAATCTCCAGCAGTACTGAAAAGCACTTCAGAAGCATCTGAAACACACAGAAGCATCTAAATTCACCTTTGCTTTGGCAAAGCCATCATATAAAAAGCTGATTTAATAATGAAATTATGGATCTTCTAATAAAATGTTCCCCCTAAACCCGAACCAAATCTAAAAAAAAGATTCAAGACAAGCTAGCACAGACATATAAGTATTATCAAGCACATTTCTAAAAGTAGTGACCTCAATGACAGGCTCTGAAGGGATCTGATTGAAGATTAATGGAGCGAGAAGACCGTAACAGTTTACTACAGCCTGCAGGGTGCCAGTGCTGTCATTGAGGTGCAGAGCAAGATCAATGGCCACCAGCATCCGTTCACACTCCGCAAGCCTGGCCTCCTGTGATGGATGTGCCGACAGAACAGGTTTATAAGGACAAGGGTGAATTACTTGAGAAAAACTAGGCTGCATTATCACTTATGATGATTTATATAACCAATTTTAAGGCAAATTTCCCTTTGTAGGCACTAACCTGGCCCCAGATCAAAGGCCCCCCATCACAGAGACTGTCACAGAATAGTGCCCCCTCTTGGATGTGAATATCTGTCTGGATGAAAATAGTGGAGAAAAACAGCTGCTGTAGGAGAGGAGAAGAAAACTGTAGGGTCTCTGGGCGGAGCCTGCATGAAGGAAAAATAGAACACAAATGGAACAGATATATAATAAGACACATTAAATTATATTACATTACATTATATTATATTATATTATTATAAGATTTTATTCAAGACCTTCACAAATAATAATTAATATTAATTTATACTCAAAATAAATTGTGCATTTCAGATTCTTTAACTAAATTGATTGTTTCTCTTTGAAACTGACTGAAACAGGCTATTTTTCGACCTTGTTTGAGCCAGCCTTTCAAGACTGGCTTCTTGTTCCGGCTCTGGAACCTCAGGATTTGAGCTTGAAGAAAGGGTAAAGTGGCTCCATAGCTCATTACAAGCTCTTTTGGCAAGGCTGTGGAGTCCTGTCTGATAGGCCACCTAAACAACATAAAATCTGGCATTAAGGAATGTGGATGGATGTTTTGGGAGACACACAAAAAATTCCGATCCACGTACCTGAGCTATGTGGGCCCAGGTTGTTAACAGTGGTAGAGGCAGAGAGGCCAGTAGAGGCCTGGTGGTCTCTCCAATGGCACCGCCCACCATTTTGCCTTGAGCATCAAAAGCACCCACTGCAAAAATGTACTTCTTATCAGGTTTCAACCCGCTTACATGAAGTAAACATTCACCTTTGGCAGGTATCTGATTGAAACACAAATTTAATTTCAGTTACTGAGTATGAATGAACAATACAGACATTAAAAAGTTAAGCTTGTGATTTGATATGTCAAAGTGGCATTTACCCTACCATTTCTCCAGTCCCACGTAGGTAACAGTCTTTAAGTCGTACTTTTAGGTTGATACCCTCTGCATCTCTTCCATAAATACAATACCAGCTAACCTAGATAAGGATAAAAGTTAATTGATGTTTTCAGCATTTACACATCAATATCACAGTGAATAAATCCAAAGAGCCATTGACTGATTTCAGAATTATGTTTATAGAGAAGACGTGGCAACCTCCTCTTCCAGTGCGTATGGCGCAGGTGTGAAGATCATGGAGCAGTTAGATCGTGTCAGGAGTATTGGGGTTGGTGGTGGCTGTCTCTTCTCTGCCAGTCCTAAACTGTTCTCTAAAGGAAATGTACAACTAACCAGCTTCCTCTCTTCCAGCTCGGCTTTCTCCATCAGCGTTACGGCCTCCTGGAGAGAAAAAGAGACAGTTTAGATCATGTTATCTGAAAATCAAAACCAGCAGCATGATGGGAAGTGGAGCCAAATGTTTGGAGTTGACATCAAATACTGACCTCAAGTATTTTCTTGGTCTCTCGACTAGTCTGGTCCTTCCTGAATGCCAATAAGGCCTTCTGCGCCAGGAAAACACTCTTAGAGATCTTATTCTTCTTGATTTTTTCAAGTTCCGTAGAGTCTGTTAAGGAATAAATCTGGGTAAAACTGACATACTGTTCCTCTTCAGTCAAAGTTATTGACGCCACATCGAGACAGACGAATAGGAATCTTGCTAGAGAGGCCAATCTACTTCGAGTGAAACTAAACGAGCCAAAGCACATTGGTGTGCAATCATTTGCATCAGCTGTTCAGCCACGCAGCGCAGGTATATAATGAGCAGAATGTGCGATTGCACTTCAGTTTTTTGCTGAGGAGCCGAGCACTTCGATGCTGATATCTAAACAGAGTGTGAACAAATTATCAGGAGGATCTCTCATGGCTGGTGCAGGCTATACAGCGCGGCAGTAGGGTCGATTTTCTCTCTTTCTCTCTCTCTCTCTCTCTCTCTTTCTCTCTCTCTCTCTATCTTTTGTTGCCTGTGAAAAAAACTGAGCAAAAACAAAAGGGCTGTTTTCACAGCCGTGAGAGCGCTTAAACGCCATTCTTAAAGGAGAACTTGGTAACTTTTTTAACTTAATAAAACTGTCTAGAAATCATTTGGATGGTTAAACAACCTATTCTGGTGATATTGATGACTTTCCCTGCTCCCCCCAGCGTTCCCAGGTGGAAAACCAACCTTGCAACTTGGGGACTGCCGTCCCGGTAAGACAGAAATTGGAAGTCTCGTGAGAAGCGAGAACGAGAACGAGCGCGAGCGCGAAACACGAATTGCTTTACGGCAATTCGACATAAACACACACGCATGTATGATGTATTACCAGATTACCCACCTCGGTAGACATAGCTCCACACGATACAGTTGGCTTGCTCCGATCATAACAAACGCACATGAGCAGCGGTAGAGAGGGGGAGGAGGCTGCCGCAAGTGAGTTTTTTACGTCCGTGTTGTGAAATATACGCCCCCCCACAGCTGTAGGGGGAGCTCGTGGGGAAAACATGCGACAACAAAAGGGAAAATCAGCGAAGAAGTGACTAGAGTTCGCTAGAGTTGCCGAGTTCTCCTTTAAGGCTGGTCAGATCACCAGTGAGAGAGACAGCGCACGACAGGTGCACATTCATGTCCGTGTCCGCTACGACCGTTCCCCTGCGTGCTTCAGCACCAAGAGAGCAGTCCCCTAAAAGAGCTTACACAGGTAGAGCCTGTGTGTTTCTGGATACGGTCGTTACCTGGGATCACGGGATGGGCACGAGTGCTGTATTGCGTGTCTGGGCATAGAACACGCTGAGGCAGCATTCGTGGATGAGTCATGGACACATTGTGGGAAATACCATTGTGGGCGAGATGGTTAAATCCTCCTCGACCCCCCTCCATACCCTCTTGGGACCTTTCCCTGGTGCTTTGAGAACTTCAGGATGCTCCCTATGAGCCTTTGCAATCAGCAGACTTAAAGCTTCTCTCCATGAAGACTTTGCTGCTGATTGCACTGGCCTCTATCAAAAGGGTAGAGGACCTGCAGGCATTTTTGTCTACGAATCATGCCTAGAGTTAGGGCCGGGTGACAACCATGTTGTACTGAGACCTCATCCTGGCTATGTGCCCAAGGTTCCTACCACTCCCTTCAGGGACCAGGTGGTGAACCTGCAAGCGCTGCCCCTGGAGGAGGCAGACCCAGCCCTGGCTTTGTTACGGAGGCCAGCAGAAGGGAAAGGCTGTCTCCAAGTAGAGGATGGCCCACTGGATAGTGGATGCCATCAACTTGGCTTGCCAAGCACAAGGCATGCCCTGCCCACTCAGGTTGCATGCTCACTCCACGAGAGGCATTGCATCCTCCTGGGCGCTGATCCGTGGTTCCTCGCTAACAGATATCTGTAGAGCTGCGGGCTGGGCGACACCTAACCCGTTATAGCCTACGTGTACAGCCGGTCTCCTCCTAAGTTCTCACCCTAGACGGGTAGAAGCTCTGAGAGGCCCTGCTCTGTCGGCTTGCTGCACCCTACTGTGCACCCTTATTGCTCCAGAGTGAAAAACTTGTTGAGTGCTCCAACACCATCGGCCCGGACGTGGCGGAACATCCGGCGCCAGGCCTTTATCCATTGAATCCTTGTGAACCATATGTGTTACCCTGCGAGGATCCCATATGTGTAATTCTTCCATGGCTGCTCCTAAACGGAAGCCTGTGTCTATCCTTTGGGCTAAGTTACCCAGTATGTCATATGCAGTACAATCTTCGGGTTAGTTCATATGTATATCTCCACATAACTCCTTCGGGGAAGAATGTGGGTTCCACAGCATTCTCCTTCCTAACAGAACACTTCCTAACGCTTTGCCAGTGTTATCCAATAATCTCACTGTATGGGTTATCACGGAACAACAGTGACAGATATACTCTGTGTAAGCCCTCTCCTATCGTCCTTCCAGGCAAGAAGGGGCAAGAGGTTTGCACAGGGCGCTGGATGGGGTCAGCAGCTGTGGCCCTTTGGTATGGATTCCTATTCAGCGGTCTCGACGTGGCGTCGACTGAACGACTGAAGAGGAACTTCCCGTCGCCACATCTGCTGCGGCCCGCTGAGGCAGCCAGCTTATCGGCTCAGCTCCTCAGCAAAAAACTTAAGTGCAATCGCACCTGCTGCTCATTATATACCCGCGCTGCGTGGCTGAACTGCTAATGCAAATAACTGCACACCAATGTGCATTGGCTCGTTTAGTTTCACTCAAAGTAGATTTGCCTCTCTAGCGAGATACCTATTCGTCGGTCTTGATGTGGCGTCTCCATTCCCTCCTTCAGGGAACGTGGGTTACCATATGTAACACAGACATTTTGTTCATGTTACTCCGTTTTGAAACTCACCTTCTATTGGTCTGTTTGTTTCTGAGGTCTGCACTCGATTAGTATGTGACTTCTTACTCTCCGTCAAACTGATCTCTTCTGAGGAGAACAAATATAATGCATTCAGTGACATGCTTAAATGTCATTTACCCAAATGTTGAAAGATTGCACATCTCTCTGACCTGGCCAGGAGTCAGATAGTTTGAGAGTGAGTCTGTGCTGAATAACCATTAGCTCTAGGTGTAAATCCATGGAAAGGGTAGTCAGGTCAGTGATACTGCTGCTCTCTGGGACTCTGTTGCTCTTTGAACTCTTGTAATCACCAAACTTCTGTGGTTAAGACAGCAGTCACATTTTATTAAGCATGCTTGCTGTATATAAAGTAACAGGAAGTAACAGAGCTTGTGTTGTAGGAAGTAAAACTTAGTTCGTGCCTGCATAAACAACTTGTCAAAGACAGCAGAACCCCCATTAAGTGACCTGGCCCTGCCTCTGGACACACAATCCACACCTCGTTCCACCAAATCCAATGCAGTTTGCAGCTGTTCAGTTCGGGACATCTGCAGACATGTTTAAAATGAAGTTTTATTATGGTTAAAACCTGACTCAATTCCATAAAACTGCATGATATTTTGTTGGTTTAAATGGCATTCTCAGATTCTAAGGTATTTTTAAATTGTTCTAAATGTTGAATCTAATGATGCTGAACCGCTTATAAACTTTAAGTAGAGTTTTATCTTCTATTTCTACTTTGTAGGACAACATACCATGAACAAGGAGCTTGCAGATTTTCTAACAGGGATGGACTCTTCACTATTTACAGTGGAGGCTACAGAAAAAAACACAAATATAAACACAATAAAACTTAAATATATAACTAAAAGTGCAAAATACACAATACAAGTTTTTCAATGAGGTCTGTCATGCTCAATAAGGCTGTATTTATTTGATTCAAAAGATATTATAGAATATATTTTAGAAATATTTAGAAATATTATGACAATTTTAAATAACCATTTTCTATTTTTTTTAAATGTAATTTATACTTGTGATGTCAAAGCTGAATTTTCAGCAGCCATTACTTTAATATATGTATTACCATAAATACCAGTGTCATGTTTACAATGTCTGCTGTAATAGTCAAAAAATTGTGTATAGACCGGGGTTGTGTGAAACTTAATTGTGGCACATATTTGTTCCATTTGCCCACTGAAGTGGAAAATTCCTAGTCCCCAGTAGGAACTTTTAACTGGAATACCCCCTCAAGTCGGAGATATGACTGGGAAACTCTGGGAAACAGCAACAACCCGACTTTAGAATCCAATATGGCTGCTCAGTGCATCAACCGTCGTGAAACAGTAGTAATATGTTGTTTATAGCACTTCTGTTTGTCTGTGTCTCATTAAACTCAGTGGTGCACAGTGCACACAGTACTATCCAACCTCTATTTGTGGACAAGATACTTTGGCATTATCTGTGAATCTGTGAAAATACCTATTTTTTACATATTCCAAAAAAGCAAGCACAACAAAGGTTTGTCTGGACGTGGCCATCTTAGTTTTCCGACCTGTGTGCTAGAACACGGTCAACTTGGGTGTCACGCCATTCCCAACCCCATCATCCGTCTTCTGAGGTAAATGGAACGCAGCAATAGTACCTGTTTTTCTCCCGGACAGCGGGGCATCCATGCTGCTTTCCAACACCATGGCAATTCTGAGAGTCATTTCAGCCACTAATAAGAAGTCTACTTCAGCCAGCTGGTGCTCATGGGCCACTTCACACAGCAAGAGCAGGGTCTCTATCCACTACAGAACAAAACAATACAAACCCCCCCCCCAAAAAACTTACATGTTTTGGATTCAGCAACTGATTACAAAGCAGCAGCTAAATGAATGCTTTTTAAAATTTACAAAGCAATCATGTCAAAGCAATCAAGTCGCTCATAATAATCAGTTAAGATTTAATGTTTATTGAAATAATAACCTGGTCTTGGTTTGCCATCCTTCCCCGGTAGTGCAGAGGGTCATAGAGCCTCATCTGCGCTCTTTGAAAAACTGTTTTGCATTTAGCCCAAAAGAAGAGCATGATGTCCAACACCAAATCTGCATCTGGCTGGATATCCTGTTTGCACACACATACACAACATCAGGTAACCAACGACAGCTCCATGACCTCTTCAGACAGTGTGGGAGAAAGATCTGACCTTGTCTGTCCTGCAGACACAAGTATGAAGTGTCTGAATAAGATTGAAAAATTCATCTGTCATGATTGCTGGCCCAATATTCTTGTCTGTAATGGAATAAAACAAAAAAAGAGGGATTATGTTTATTTTTGTTTTAAATTAAAATAAAGATTTTTACATAACTAGGGATGCACGATATATCGGCCACCATATCGGTATCGGCTGATATACAGTATGTTAATTTTTAATGTTATCATTATTGGCCGATAAATTAATTTATCGATAAGAAAATTTGGCCGATAAATTAAAGCCGATAAATCATGAATTATTTTTTTCAGATGGGACACTTCAGATGCGCACTGTTCGTCATGATGGTTTTGATTTGATTGAAATATGATTGAAATAACTTCAAAAAGAAAAATATGTTTAAGTGTAATATGTGCAACGAAAGTCTGGCATATAGGCTACATAAAATTATAATAAGAACATTATAATTGTGTGCTTGTTACATGGATTTTAATGGTGAGACTTTTGTTTTCTGTAATCAGGCTCTCAAACTTATATAAAAATTTGGTTTTCGATTTATCGGCCAATATATTGGTTATTGGCTTTCAAATATAAAGAATTATCAGTTATCGGTATCGATAACCCAACATTTTTTATTAAATTAAAGTACATAAAAAATAACTGAAAAAAATTCAATCAATTAATCAATGAATTAATAAAAATCTCGATTATTTGATTATTGCTATGAGTGAAATCATTAAATTCTTGAGTGGTACCAGCTTGACCATCAAAAGCAGCATCTTTCATGGTGGTTTTAACTCTCTGAGTGGACAACAAACCCTCCACAGCCTCCAAAAGCCTCAGTTCCAGCTCATACTTCCTAAACGAGCAGCCCTCCATGTTCTGTGAACAGGCCAAGAAAGAGACTAAATAAAGCAGTCTGGCGGGCTTTTTTAAGCCGTATCACAGATGTACTCACAGCTAGCGCTGACATAAGAGCAGAAGAGAGCGAGCTGAACGTGCTCCACTGTTCATATCTGAAGAGCTGCTTAACAAACTTCACCGCAGCATCTACTGCAATCTTACTATTTCCTGAGAGACACAAAATAGAGACCCTGAGCAAACACAAATTAGAGTGAAGTAAAATAAATGGCCAGTTAAATTCAAGGACTCACCAGCGACAGCCGTGTCAAAGAGAGAGGAGGTAGGAGTGACTGCATTCACAGAGGGAGGCATGCTCTCATCAAAAGTGTGTTCAGTATCACCAAATGCTGCATAAAAAAAGGGATATTTACACTCTACAATTGATATTTAGTTGCACATGGGCAGAGAGGATGAAAAAGTTTACCAGACAACAAGCTACTGCCAGCCAAAATGAGCTCCAGTACCACGTCCTGGACCTCGAATTCTTCAGGCATGCCGGTCTGCAGGGGCCTGACGGAGCTGTCATGCAGAGCTTCCAGCACAGCCAGAAACCGAGCAGCATTTCCCTCAAACATCTCCATCAGGATACGCTCGGTTGGCGTGCGAGGCCATGGAGTCTGCAGAGAGAAATAAGGGAAACAGATAGAATAGATATTAGAAAAGAACTAGGGAAAAGAGGCATCGTACCTCATTAAAGTGAATACTCACTAGCTGTAGCTCTTTCAAATTGTTCTTCTGTTTGGGTTTGAAGAGGCCTTTCGGTTTCCTGCGGGGTTCGTACACTGAACGCTTAAACACCATCACTGCAAGCTTCTCTCCGTCAATGGAGCAATAACATGATTCAAGACAGGCATGAAAATATAGTAGTTAAAATACAAGAACTATAAAAACAACAGCATGTTTCATTTAGGCTACAGTTCTCACTTTTATTGTGGCCTCTTTATAAGCTTGCTGGGTCTCAAATGACACTTGGGAGCCAGTAATCTCCTCCAGCTTGGCCAGTTCGCTGATCTTGCCAAGGGCTCGGCGCGCAAACACCTAACGCCAGGTAAGGGCACAACAAGAGGCAAGAATGACAGAATGCCTATGTGGTCTCTGATATCCGTCATAAAGCTATAAGATGATTTATCGAGCAACTTTCGACACTGTTTTTGCGTGAAAAACCCACCTCTGCCTGAACTGAAGCACAGTCATGAAAGTAACATTCACACACAGCACAGCAAAGTGTGGACCTCCATGGCAGGAAGTTGGCCGTCAGCAGAGGAACAGAAGTCTCTAGACATGTGCATGCCCATAGTAAGTACTCTAAAACCTGAACGAAGACCAAAAAAATTTTAAAAAACAAAAGTACATAATTTGCACAAAAAAAGCTCCAAACATGAAGGGATTAGATTCACAGAAATGTAATACATGTTGTCAATAAATTTTTTAAGTAGCTGATTTGCTTTATACATATTCACTAACATACTTATTATTATTTGCATTTTTTTTTATCTTTTTCTTTTTTCTATATTTCTGCTTATTTGTATTGTATAACAACCTGAGGTAAACAAAATTAGACTAGTGTGGTCATCTATTAATCTTGAAATATTAATAAGGTTTAGGTACACTGTCATTTTAAAGTTTGGGGTTGGTAAGATTTTTTCAAAAAAATCTCCTATGGTCACCAAGGCTGCTTATATTGTGAAATATTATTATAATTAAAAATAACTGTTTTCTACTTAAAATTTAAAAAAATGATGTGATTTATTCCTGTAATGACAATTTTTTCAGTCTTCTTCAGTCTTCAGTCACATGATACTTCAGAAATCATTCAAATATGCCGATTTGCTGCTCAAGAAACATTTCTTATTATTATCAGTGTTGAAAACAGTGGTGCTGCTTTTATTCATGATTCTTTGATGAATAGAAAGTTCAAAAGAACAGCATTTATTTGAAATATATTTTTTTGTAAACAGTACTGTTACCCTTAAAAGTGTTACAAAGCATGTAAAACTGTTTTTGAGAACCTGTGAAGCATGGCCTGCTGACATCAGGAACCTGCATATGTTATACATGTGTAACGAGCCTGAGGAAATATAGAAAACAAGTCACATCACCACGTATTGTCAGTGTGATTTGTACAGCACCCAGACATATTGATGCTGAAAATACCATTGTACAGGATCCAGCATAAACTTTCATCAGGCAGAACAGCCTGCATCAGAATGCGCAGAAATCCCAGGATGCTCAGCAACTTTTGAAGCCCACCCTGGTCTGGAAGTGCACTTTTCTCTCTCTCCAAATAGAAGATGCATTGGCATTCTCCCTCAAGAGCACGGAACTAACAGACACACGGATCAAAGTTCATTTATTATGAATCAAACCACACAATTTACTAAAGAAACTAACATTTATATTGAAAACAGCTAAATGTAGGCTACTTCAGGAAGGATCTCTAACCGTAAGTTTGGCTCTCTTTGAACCAAAGCCATCTGAGAAGAAGGACTGCTTGAAGTGCTCCACATCTCTTATGCTTTCCAGGCTTAGTGTGCAAAACTGCTGCAGATAGAGTCTGTACCCTTGCCAGAGAGCAAGCCTGTATAGCTTATAAGGAATTATAAAGAGTATTTAGCCTATATAAAGAAAACATTATATTGATAAATTAAGCAAAACACATTTTGAAGTAACTGTGGCAAAAAAAAGGGTAAAAATTAAAATACAGTTGTCATTACCTTAGTGTCAAGGAGGAAATCAGCAGTTTGCAACAGGTGCTCTTCGAAATAACATGGAGGAAGGCGAGATCTATACTTGTTCCATGTTTCAAACAGTTTTATGGACCTGTCAGTTAACAAAGTACATTAATTATACTTAAACGTCAGTAAAATAATATATAACATAATACAAAACACCAATGACATTATTTTTTGTTAAAGATTTTAGCTCTTTTTGTCTTGTTTGTCTCTTACCCCCTGGAGTAGGATCGATTGTCGTAGTTCGGAGAGCCTAAAAGTTTCTTTATATGCGCTTTAAACTCTTTTAGGTCACTTTGAAATGCTGACAGGACAGGGTTGTTTTTATCCAGGGGTCCGTAGAAGGACGCTGGTGAAGGGTCCATGTTTCCAACGGAGCGTGCGCGAGCTACTGTGTTTGAATCCGCTGTTATGGATACGACTCGAGCTCCACTGCTCGCGGGGCACTACCAGGCATACATTATGCATAATTAATGCAAAATTGACGTTAACACGCATCTTCTATGATAAACAGGAACACAATTTCTGGATTAATTTTATTTGCTTTCCTTGAGTGTTGGACGTAAAAACTATGTATATGCGATACAATTTGAATTTCTAAACCTTTCCGATTTTACACATTCCCACTCATCTTTATCAACCAGCCATCTAGAGGCTTTTCGGCAACATTTTTAAAGACGAATCTGCAAATGTGTGTGTGTGTGTGTGTAACAAATATTAATATTTATTACTAAGTAATACACGTAAAACATTTATTATTTTAAATAATATTTTTCAAATTACAACGTTTTATGCTGAATCTGCGACTTCGAAACACAAGTCTTTCGCCGCTTGCTTGAATGTAGTAGCTAACCGCATATAATAAACGTGTTGGGTGCAGGAGAAATGGGCAAGAATAAAGATCTGAGCGACTTTGAAAAGGGCCAAATTGTTATGGCAAGGCGACTAGGTACGAGTATTACTGAAACGGCTAAGCTTGTGGACTGCTCCCGGTCAGCAGTGGTGAAAATATACCAACAGTGGTCCGAGGAGGGGCAAACCACTAGCCGGCGACAGGGTGTTGGGCGCCCAAGGCTCATCGATGAACGAGGGCAACTAAGGCTAAACCATCTGGTCCGAGACAACAGAAAGAATACTGTGGCACAAGTCACACAAACGTATAATGATGGTAATGTGAAGAATGTGTCGCAATACACAGTGCACCGCACTCTTCTGCGTATGGGTCTGCGCAGGTCGATCCGCTGCGCCTCCACATCACAACCCACAGCACTTGAAGGATGTGGAGGACCAACAGGAGATAGGTATAAAATTATGATTTATTTATTTATTGGTTTTTGTATAGATAGATAACTATGCATTGTTCCAGATAATCAAGGTATTTTCACTTGAAAATGAAAGCGTGTCTGTGGGAAGGCAGATCTCCAGGATTTAAAACCTTGATTAAAATAATCAGTTCATCGTAGTTCATCAAGCACATTTGTCCTTGAGTGTTCAGCTCACTCCACTCGTTTTTTCTTTGTCTCCATCAGTTGTTCTGAGGATGTTGAGACTCAGAGGACTCAAATGGCATGTGATGTCATGGAGCATCCTGCGGTCAACAACGAGAGAAATAACTAAACTTTCACATCATATGCCGAAGGCCTTGTCCCCGTCATGTAGAGCTCTCAAAAAGACCCATCAGTCCCTCTTTAGAACATCAGCTCAATGTTTTCCTCCACCACACTACCGTCTACCACCTTTATTTGGAGAACAAAGAGCTTTTTACTCTCAAGACTCCTGAAGAAGACTCAAGAAGCTGCATACACGTTTGGTTGTAGCGCTGCTTTTCATAGGTGGTATTATTGGTATGTGTACCGGGAGAAAGAACAGAGGATCCAGACACAGAGACTGGAGCAGTTGAGGAAAAAAAGGCTGTCGGACAGGGAGACTTCCATTTGTTGGATCACACAGGACAGCGCAGGACCAAACCCGATGAAGAATCTAAGGATTCTCAGTATAGCAACCGGTGTGTTACCTTAAGAGAGCACCTTGTTATATTTTCTTTTGTTTTTATATGATTTAATTTTATAATCATTACTCGTTTGTGTAATTTATAATTTAATTTATTTATATTTTTATTTGATTTACATGTTAAATGTTTTGTTAGATGTTTGTCTTCATGAGTAAAGAGAATGTCTCCATTTCAGTGTTTTTAACGTCTCAGAATTATGTTTTGAAGCAGTAATTTTCCATTGCTTGTGCATTGGTATAATAACACTTGTTGGATTTGCACTGGTCAGATGAAGTCTGAGCATTGAAACACATGCAACTAAGATTATTGAATAAATTCTGTTGTTTTTATCATCATTATTTTGTCTCCTGCTTTTGCTCTTCCCTGGTTTTCTCTGTCCAACTCTCAGGCTGATAGGCTGTTAATAGTTTTGGATACTAGAAAATACTTGCTGTTGACAGCTTTACTGGTTTTGGACACCAGACAAAACAGATATCTTTCACAGGATCCAACATCCGGGGCTGGAGCTGATATTTCTGACGTAGAGATCTATATGATCTAATCAGAGACAAAAACACCCTAAATAGAAAATACCTTGGGTTACATGACACATCACAATACACTACTGTTCAGAAGTTTGGAGCTGCTAAGATTTTTAAATGCTTTTGAAAGGAGTCTCTTGTGCTGACCAAGGCTTCATTTATTTTATATAAAATACTGTAAAATTGTGTAATATTATAATTTATTAAATAATAATTTTAATATATTTTAAAATCAAAATCTTTCCTGTGATGGAAAAACTGAATTTTCAGCATCTTTACTCCAATCTTCAGTGTCGCATGATGCTTAAGAAATCTTTCTTATATGTTGTTTGGGTGCCCAAGAATTATTATTTTTTTTACTATTATCAATGTTGAAAACAGATGTGCTTCTTAGGCTAATATTTGTTTTACCGAAACCGTGATACTTTTTTTTTCATGATTGAAATAGCAATCTTTTGTAAAATTATAAATGCCTTTACTATCACTTTTCATCAATTTAATGCATCTTTGCTGAATGAAATAATTAATTCACACTTCAACTTCACACACGAACAAACGCAAAAATTACATTTTCTAGAGAATCTGCTTTTGTACTTTCTGACAACGATGTGATTAAGGTCTGAAATGAAGAAAAAAAAAACAGCATTCGTATAAATTACAACAACTACTCTGAGAAAGGTCTCAGATTATTACCAGGATAAGTAGGTCCATTCTCTTAAACTTGCTATCTGCAGTCTCAACTGTAAAAGAATATAACGACTTTTAGATTCACAAGGAAAAATATGTAGTCCATTTGTGTTTGTTTTTCTTGTGTGTTGGATGTAAAGCAGTGTATATTCTCTACAATTTCCATACCATATAAATAAATAAACCTTTCAATTTTACACATTTCTACTCAACTATTCATCTCATATACTGTAAAAACATAAATAAAGATTCAACTTTATCATCAACCTGCCATCTAGTGGCTTTTCGGCAACACCTTTAATGACGAATCTATCATTGTGTATGTGTGTGTGTGTGTGTGTGTGTGTGTGTGTGTGTGTGTAACAAATATTAATACTTATTGCTAAATAATGTAATATGTAAAATATTTATATTTTATTTAAAGCAATAATAAAAAAAGCGATCATTAAGCGATCAACGTTTTATGGCTTAAATGAATCTGCGACCTCGAAACACAAGTCTCACGCAGCTTGAATGTTGTACAATCTAACGTTACATGTCTATAGAGAGCCTAAGTCCCTCCCCTTCCGGTCGACCACCATGGGACCTTATTTCGGAAAAATATTGTATGGTAGTCAATGGCGAGAGACAACAAATATTTTGATCTCGTTTGAATTGGGCCCTGATTTACACATATGATGTTTGTCAATTTAAAAGATACATTTTAAAGTCAAGAAAGTCGCAGCTTGATGTAAACCTGCTGAGGTATAAGACTGTGAAAATACGTAATTACAAAGACTACAAACCCAGAAGGCGCACACGCGACGTCATACCTTTTCTCTCAATGAATGAAGCTAACTTTACTGAAGCTAACGTCTGTCATTTTTTCTATAGTCTTACATTATAATGGTAACGTTACGCCGTCATGCCTGAGTGTTTTGAGCCAGAATACACACATACGAGCAACGGATCTTGTGACGTACATAGTGCGAGACGAGAGATGTAGTTCATTGAGCGATTTTCACATAAAACTAAACGTTACTCTTCTGTTTTATGACAAACTGCGACTTTCTTGACTTTCATAATTACCTTTTAAATTGACAAACATCATATGTGTAGTTCAGGGCACAGTTCAGACGGAATAAAAAGATAAGTTATCTCTCGCCATTGACTTCCATACATATTTTTTCCGAAATAAGGTCCCATGAGCCGGAAGCGGAGGGGCGGGACTTAGGCTCTCTATGGTTGTCACATGCGGAGCTCAAGCTTGTATCTTGTAGTGAGGACAGACGACTATAACTGTAGGGTTAGTAACATTTAAACGTATTTTAACCATGATTTTGCTTATATAACACGAGTCCTGTATTTCCACCGACCAAAGATAGTGGTTTAAAGTCTTTTTTTCTCTCACAGAGCTAGCTTGCTAATATTGTCATTGACATGGAATGCGTGTATTTCAGTGAGAGTTTAAAATCCTTCGATGTTTTTATTTGTTTATTTTTATACCGTCTATTTAATATAGTTTATCAATTATCAGTTTAATACAATTATCAGTATTATAAAAAATAAGACAAAAATTTGTATTTATTTATTGGTTCTTACACAGATGGATAACTAAGCATTGTTCCACTGTTTACGGTGAATAAAGAGATTGCAATGGGGTTTTGTACACTCTTATATTCTTTCATAATACATACGGGTATAGGGGTGTTATTATAGTCCTGTTTCTGGAGATTTGCTTGCAGAGTTAAGTTCAAACCCTAAATAAACACCTGATGTACC
This sequence comes from Squalius cephalus, assembly GCF_949319135.1. NCBI lineage: Eukaryota > Metazoa > Chordata > Actinopteri > Cypriniformes > Leuciscidae > Squalius > Squalius cephalus. The sequence continues at coordinate 41,514,486 of NC_137125.1, forward strand.
AGATAATCAAGGTCTTTTCACTTGAAAATGAAAGCATGTCGGTCTGTAGGAAGGCAGATCTCCAGGATTTAGAACCTTGATTAAAATTGTAGTTCATCAAGCACATTTGTCCTTGAGTGTTCAGCTCACTCCACTCTTTTTTCTTTGTCTCCATCAGTTGTGCTGAGGATGTTGAGACTCAGAGGACTCAAATGGCATGTGATGTCATGGAGCATCCTGCGGTCAACAACGAGAGAAATAACTAAACTTTCACATCATATGCCGAAGGCCTTGTCCCCGTCATGTAGAGCTCTCAAAAAGACCCATCAGTCCCTCTTTAGAACATCAGCTCAATGTTTTCCTCCACCACACTACGGTCTACCACCTTTATTTGGAGAACAAAGAGCTTTTTACTCTCAAGACTCCTCTAAAACTCCAAACTCCAGCTCGTTGGCAGGGATCAAGCTGCGTACACGTCTGGTTGTGACGCTGCTTTTCGGAGGTGGTATTATTGGTACCTGGTGGTATGTGTACCGGGAGAAAGAGCAGAGGATCCAGATACAGAGACTGGAGCAGTTGAGGAAAGTGGCAGTCGGACAGGGAGACTTCCATCTTTTGGATCACACAGGACAGCGCAGGACCAAACGCGACTTCCTGGGCCGTTGGGTTCTCTTGTACTTTGGCTTCACCCACTGCCCAGATATCTGCCCCGACGAGCTGGATAAAATGACCAATGTGGTGCGTATTCTGGATAAAGACCCTAGCCTGCCCCCTGTCCAACCACTTTTTATCACTGTTGACCCTGAGAGAGATGACGTGGCTGCTATGGCCAAGTACGTGAAGGATTTCCATCCACGGCTGGTTGGATTGACGGGCACTGCGGAGGAAGTGAAGCATGCAGGACGGGATTATAGGGTCTATGCCAGCGCTGGTCCTAAAGATGAAGATGGGGATTACATTGTGGACCACACAATCATCATATACCTGGTAAATCCAGACGGACTCTTCCTGGACTACTACAATAGAATGAAAAATGATGCCCAGATTGCTGAGAGTATACGCAATCACATGAAAAAATATGTTAAATTATTTCCAGATTAAGCTGAGGAGAAATATGCATTTGCACAATAAAGCTCTATTTTACAAGGATGATCAACCGCATCCTAGTTCCTTATTTGCATTATTAACTGCAAGTAAATAAAACTATTAAAAATTGTTTACTATAATTGAAATAAAACTAAAAATATGAGATGGAAACTTTAAAATGAGAAATATTTGCAACTAACTGGAATGTTTAAATTCTTAAATGAAAAATAAAAGCTAATTCAAAACATTCATAAATACTATAATAGTATAAATTGATAGAAGTGTGTTAGTTCTTTAAACACAGGTTGTACAGTCAATTAAAACTGTACATATAATAGCAGGAATGTTATTTATCCACACTATAACACAAACTCACAAAAATCCAGAAACAGATGTCATACTTCTCACTGCTAAATGTTTGTGGCATCTGATTTTAACTTGCATCAAACACAAAAATGACTTTTTTGCAGCACTAGTTTTTATTTTTATGTGTGATTCTTCTATAATTATATAAAAATGGCTTAGAAACTGTACAGACAGTTTACTTGGAGGTGAAGCGTCCAGAATGTATATAAAACAAACAATTGTACAGACTTTTCTCATAATTTTACACATGAAATATGATATTAGCTTCTTAAAATGAAAAGCAGGTCTCATTTGGATTGCAGTTTGTCAAAACATCAGTTATTTCTTCATCTCAGGACTCAGATTCATCCATGCGTGTTTAAAGACCAAATTCATATGCAAGAGCTGAATATCAGTATACATGTTTGAATTACGAGACCAAAATGCCTAGATAGAAAAGCATAGAAAGTCTTTGTGTGATTTTTATCTCTTTGATGTTGTCTGTGATAAAGAGCTTCTGTTTGGGGCCAAAAGGAAGAAATGATAAGCAATAAACAAAAGTAAAAGGTCAGGGAATATCTGTAGCAGAAGGTGCGTTGTAGGTTTTGAGACGTTCATGAGCCCTCTGTGTAGTCAGTAATGTGAGTTCCATTGTATCTACGCTGTCTTCAAGTCCCTCCTTCTTGTCAATCTCCACTGTGTAATCATTGGCCTGTAATAGAAAAGTAGCGTCAGGTCATAAACTGACATTTTTGTTTTAAAAGATGACATTTCATCTTAAATGTACAGAGCCCTGCACATTGCATGCAGACAAAAATATATATACAGTGGCTACGAATTAAGAATTCGTTCACTTGTTTCAGTTAAATCGTGGCCTCACTGGTTAGTAGTACCAGCAGTCATTGCTCTGTGTACCAGCTTTACCCACCAGCTGTAGCGCAGCCAGCATGTATCTGCAGGCTTCTGTGTTCTCCTTGCCTTCGACAACGAAGGCAAACGATTTTTTCATCCCCACGTTAGAGAGTGCCTGGACAATTCTGTCTCCGTACTCATGGATGTCAAAAGCAAGACGGGTCTCCTGTACACAAAAATTGCAACTGGTAGTTCTCTATATTTATTATTCTTTATGCTGTGCATTTTTGGAAACATTAGAATAGGTCACATCATGCCACATTACCTGGGCAGCAAGATGAGGGTTGATTCCATCCTCCCACTCTTTGACTCTCCGAGACAACGCCGTCTCCTGCGCATACTTCTGAGAGTTCACCAGAAACAGATCCTACATACAGAGAAATCAGAATGAATATACTACCACTGTCCAATTAATGTAGCATTATTCTGATGGAAATCAGTTGTAAGCTCTCGTACCACACTCTTCTTGACCAGATCTTCATAACTCATCCGGCTCATATGCAAGTCTTGGAAAATTTGCTCCTGTTCTCCGAGGTGATCCGCAGGTTGAAGTTCATCAACAAAGTCGTCATGTTCCTGATCTGAAAAGTCCTCACCTGAATAAGATTTAAGGAATACCACAAAATGTTTATGTTTGGTACATTTTAAACAATAGTTCTATGATCTATTTCAATTCATTGACAGTGAAGGGGAATAAAAATCTAGGGTTGGATGATTTTAAACGCATGCATGTTAGTGTGTACATCTCACCCTCTACATCTGGATGCCGGACCACCTCGACCTGGTCCTCAAGATTCTCTGGTTCCAAGTAAGTTTTCTTTAACTCCTCGTCGGAGACAAAAACACCCTAAATAGAAAATATCTTGGGTTACACGACACATCACAATACACTACTGTTCAAAAGTTTGGGGATTGGTAAGATTTTGATAGAAGTCTCAAGGCTTCATTTATTTGATATATAAAATACAGTACAAACAAATAGATAGGAATAAATTACACTTTAAAATATATTAGTATAGAAAACAGTTAATTGTAATACTATTTCACAATATTACTATTAACTGTTTTCTATACTAATATTTTAAAGTGTAATTTATTCCAATGGTGGCAAAGCTTAATTTTCAGCAGCCATTACTCAAGTGTCACATGACTCTTCAGAAATCAATCTAAAATGCAGATTTGGTGTTCAAGAAACATTTCTTTTTCATATCAATGTTGAAAATAGATGTGATGCTTAATATATTTGCAGAAACTGATTAATTTTTCTTCAGGATTTTTGATGAAAAGGACAAATCAAAAGAACAGCATCCATTTGAAATAGAAATCTTTTGTAACATTATAAATGTCGTTACGGTCACATTTATCAATTTAATGCATCCTTGCTAAATTAAAGTATTCATTTCATAGAAATATTTTTTTACTGACATCCACTTCACGCACGCACAAACACAAGATTGTACTTACCCTTTTCCTGAGAATCTGCTTCTGTACTTTCAGACGCTGACCCATTTTACTCACAAAGATGTAATTAAGGTCTGCAATAAAAAAAAAAAATATATATTACAACAATATATAAAAATATATTTATATAGCACAACGCCTCAGATTGTTACCAGGATAAGTAGGTCCATTCTTAAGCTTGCGATCTGCAGTCTCAACTGTAAAAGAAAAGAACAACATCTCTTAGATTCACAAGAAAAATATGCAGTCTATTCCTTTTCAACAGCCTGATAAAAATAACTTACAAGCTTTAGAGTACCAGCTGCCAAAGTCCTGCAGTTTTGAAGAACCCTTCCTCTTCCTTTTTCCAGACTCTTCAAGACCTGCTGGCACTTTATAACACTTGCCTAGAGAGCAGAGAACAAAATAAAACTCCAAACAGCAAAAAATCATATTGAAAAAGAATAATTAATTGAGTTATTTAAAGGTCAATACACCTATCCTGAGGGACATCAGATTGAGCACACACCTATTTTGAGAGGTTTGTCCTCCCCAAACACAGCATATGAGTCGTGCCATTTCCAAGGGTCCACACTTTCCTAGAATATGCACATGCAATTGTTTTGTGAGGCTATGATTATGACAACATCATGAAAGGATGATTTAACAGGCACTACATGTGAACATGGTTACTTGATTAAGTGTACGTGTGATGAAAAGAGAGCATTTTAAGTCAGTGCAGCACTCTATACCTTGGGTTGCTTAGGTTCCTCTGAAACTGGCTGTACTTCAGGTCTCGGTCTCAGCATCCTCCCCTCACTCGGGCCCTAGAACAAATAAAAGGGAAAAAACTTTACATTGAACAGAGCTTTTCTTGAATGCCAAACATAACAAACGTCAACATTCAATCACAAAGCGTTCGGGTACCTGATGCCTTTCTACCCACTCTTCAGACTCCACCTCCATCCCATGATCTTCCAGTGGAGGAAGAACCTCAGCGCCACCATCTTCTTCATCGTAACCACCATCAACCTCAGCAACCCCTTCTAAACACCAGATGACATTAATTAGATAAAAACAAAATAGACCAGCGTGTGCGAATTCGTTAGTCTTGAAATAGGAATATGGTTTACGCACACCATCATTCAAAAGTTTGGGGTCAGTTCAGTAAGATGTTTAACTGATTTTTGAAAGGAGTCTCTTATGCTCATCCACCAAGGCTGATTTATTTGATATAAAATACAGTAAAACCAGTAATATAGTGAAATATTGCTATAATTCAAGAGAGCTGGTTCATTTATTGGTCTTAACCCAGATGTATTGGAGGTGACTGTGGAGAAGAGGATAAGTTCGAAATTGAAAATTGTCCTGCTTTTTGAAGGCCATCCACTACACAATTTGTTCAAAGGACTCAGAAGCTCTTTCAGTGAGCGATTGGTTATGCCTCGGTGCTCTAGTGAGCGCATGAGAAGGTCTTTTCTTCCCGCAGCAGTCAGATACTTTAACAAACACTGTTAATTATTGAATATTATCCTTGTCCTTTTTTATTTATAGTGTTTGTATTTTATACTTTTTAACTGTGAAATTGAATCTTTCTTTAAATTGTGTCTCCTAATCAGGTTTTATTAGTCTTCTAATGCAGAATTATTTATTTGTCTGTTAGCTGTGTATTGTGTTTGATGGCTGTGTTTGAATTCAATTCAAATTCAATTAATTAAAATAACTGTTTTCTACTTTAATATATTTTAAAATGTAATTTATTCCTGTGATGGCAAAACTGAATTTATCATCATCATTACTCTAGTCTTCAGTGCCACATTATGCTTCAGAAATCATTCTAATATGTAGATTTGCAGCTCAAGAAACAGTTCTTATTATTATCAATGATGACAACAGTTGTGCTGCTTAGCTTTTTTCTGACAATTAGTGGTATTTTTTTGTAAAATAAAAAATGATGCAAAGCAAAACATTGGTACAGATTGCCACACACAAGAAGTCTGTGTCCTCACCTGTCTGTAAAGGCACAGGTGCATGTACAGAGAAATTGTGCTGGATTTCGGCAACCTCCTTGAGGAAGTGAGCGTGGGAAGAGCCCAGACGCATCAATCCCGCTTCATCCGTGGTGAAATTATTAATCCGAAAATCCTTACAGCTGCCAAGAAGCTCCCCTTTATGACTAGAGGATAACGATTAACAAACATTTGAGTTCTTTTAAGTACGAACATAATTTCCTGCAACTAAGCCAGACAATATTCTCCTGAAGAGCAAGAGGACTGAACTGGTACTGCTGGGCTGTACGACCAATCATATTATAGATGGAACAGTGTAAAAGTGTGCAAACTTTTTATTTGTCTGTGTGGGTCAGAGTGTCTTTACCTGAGAAGGGGGTATTTCTGTTTCTCATGTGATTCGGCAGGAATGAGAGACTCAGGAGGGAGACGGATAATCTTCACGGGCTAAAGAAGAAAAAGGAATTATTAGACCCAGAAAAAAGCTATGCAATTGCTATGCAAGTTAAGCAAAACAACACCTTAATCTGCAGAACATTTACAAAGTTAGTAATATTACTTAATATCATAAGCATATCTCATATTTAAATCTTACTCAGTCAAGAGAGACAAAATAAGAATAATATGGATGTTCAGTTTACCCATTAAATTGTAGAAACAAAAACTTTGACGGGGAGAAACCCAACTCACCTCTGTTGGATCTTTCATTGTTATATTCTGAGAGTTGACATTCTCATCCTGTTCAATCTCATCAAACTGCATAAAAACAAACATTTTTACTCACAGATTTATAAAACGTTAAGTTGTGTTTAGGGTAACAAGTGTTAATGCTCATTTACACACCTCACAATCGTCACCTTCATTGTCTGAATGGGCTTTTTCTTGGTTACCATCCGATGAAGAACCTTGTTTATCACGTCTGTTGAGATAAACACAAATAGCATGTCACAAACCAATTCAACAGAATAAATGGAAATTTGAGGTCAAAGGCAATAACACCTACTTCTTGTTTTTGTTAGAGATGTAGTCCAATGTTTGAAACACCAGAGTGTGAAGGAGCTCCACCTAAATATTCGGAATAATATTGTAAAGAAAAAAGTGTCCCTCTTAAATCTATGTTAATTTCATAAAACATTTTACAGTACGATTTCATTAGTTAATGTTGGTTAATGCATCAAATAACATTAAAGCCAATTCCAACTCTGAACCAACATACAAAACTGTCAAATTTTCCAAATAGTGTGTAATCTGTAAATTAAACAAAGTAATTAAGTAAATAAATAAGTGATCATACCTAACACATTTCCTTACAATACTGTATTAAGCTATATAAGAGCTAAATGTCTTGTTTAAATTAATTATCATATGTAAAATCACTAAACTTATATTTTAGTGAAATGAATTACTGTATTGCACACATAAAGCATCTTTTACCTTTCTGCCATAGATGCACGTTGATCCTTGAATTAAAAGTGCAGCCTCTGCAAAGTTCATCATGGTTTTCCCACCATCAAATGAAATGGTCATCTGGTCCAGCTGTCAAAAACAGCAACAATATGAGACTCTGGGATAGAAAAAAGGCACATTTAAATCATTGAGATGGTGCTTGATCTCAGTGTGTTTTCTCACCTCCTCAAGATACTCTCCGAGCTGGCTGGCCAGGTCAATGTCCCAGTTCTTGGTGAGGTCCCGCAGGGGTTGCAGTAGATGGGCATATCTCGTCTCTGCAGAATCCATGGCCATGTACTTCCAAAACACCCTGTAAATGATCATTTTAACAGGCATTATGGTTCATTTTTATCATTCATAATAACAAATAACTGCCATCCACCAAAAATATTAAGAATGCTTAAAAGTGATTATATTTTGAATAGTAAAAGAACATGGCATGTTGTATTTGAATAGCAAAGCTTTGTTTTACTATGGTACTGTACAGTCACAGAAAAAGAAAACTAGTTTACATAACATTATATGTTGTTTTTACAGTCACAGTAAAGTGTAAACAGGAGTTTTGCTAGCTGTATAACTACACGCATAAAAATAGATCAGTATTATTACTATTAACATTACATTTGAAGTTTATTATAACCATTCAGATTCACTGCTACACTGTAAGTTATATTTAATTTAAACCGTTTAGTAACAGCTTCACAGCACTGAAGCTCCAGCGAAACGATAATACACATCAAAATGCTCACCTTTACGCGAATAATCAACGGCTGCTAAATAAAAAATATACTCTTATTTGTGTATTTCTGAAAATTATAGCGTTTGTGTCACTAAATTGTGCAAAAAAAATAACATCTACACTTTGGTGAAAAACATAGACCGCAAGGAAGTCATTTTTGTTTTTGCCGCGTGCGTGACGTCAAACAGTAGTCAGGACGACTGCTGATCCACTGCCCCCTGCCGGCCTGGAGGCCTATCGTCTGGATCGTTTATGGTTTTTATGTTTTTTCGTAAAATAAATCCATTCAATTTATTCCATTTTCAGGTAGGCCAAAGGTAACTAATTTGGGATTTATTAGAATATGCTTTATTTTTTCATATATTCAAAAAAAAAAAACAGAAAGATCTTACATAAAATGTGGTCACACGATTTAACAATTAAAGCATAGGTCAAATGGTTTATTTATGTATTTTTTAAAAAAAAAGTGGTAACAATTCTTTGCACTTCACAAATTTTTTATGTTGTTTTTTTGCAATAGTTCAAGTCAACTTTACATCCTTCTCCATAGTCCATATTGCTACTTTACACTGTGAAGGTCTTCGATGACCAGAAGAGGAGGCTATAAGGCAGTCAGAATTATCATCAACTTCTTTAACCCCAGAGATGTATAACCAAAGCGAAAAAAGTTAACAATTACAGAACAGGATTTTAGGATTATTTAATAATATTTCATAGCAATCTCATTTATTTCGTTCTCAAATTTTTATTTTTCGATACAAATCACATGATTCGACACAATCTCTCAACCCCTCACCAACTGTTTCCAGAGATTACATCCTTGCTGGCCTGTAATTTTCATAAGATATTGCAAAATAGTATCTATCCGCATGCGTACACACATACACTTATGTAAAAACATGTATATAGACACTAACTTAGGCTACTAACTAACTAAATTACTGTAATAGCCTAAATAAATACAATCCACTGCTTTGACTTCCATTTAGGGAAGGGAGACATTCAGTCAACAATATGGCATTATTAGGGCCAGATCTTAAAAAACATATTCAGAGCATCTTAACGAGTATTTGATCATTTTAAGATGGAGGCAAGATATTATATTTCATAGATAGATAGATAGATAGATAGATAGATAGATAGATATAAAGTACATGATGTAAGTGGGTGGAGCAGCCTCCTTCCACTTTACTGACTTGTGTAACAAGGAAGAAAAAGCAAGGAATTTTGCTAATAACTAATAACCAGGGGCAATTCCAAATAATGCTGTATGAGGATCTGGCTCTGTGCTGCAGAACTGCTGAAAAAGCCTTAAAAACATGTCCAGTACCTGTGAACATAGACATATATTATGCATGGGGCCAGTTCCAGGGTAGATTTTAGCTAATTTAATTTAACATACTGTATATGAGCCTTATGTGTGTACTTTAAATGATTTCAAACTGAATAAGCAAGAACATATTCCAATGTATCTCATTGGTCTGCCAAGATCTTCCTTCCAGGTTCTCTTAATTTGATCTAAAGAAGAGGATGTTCGGCACAATTTCATTCGTTTTAAAAGCGCAAATAATTGGTTTAACGTGACCTTGTCCCTAAAATTAACAAGCAAACAATTTGTCTCCATGAGAGAAGCAGCCTGTAGCCCGAGCAAGGTCATCTGAGGCATCAGACCTACAGTCACCTGACTCACCTCTGACAGCTATAATCCACTGTTGTCTTTGGGGATTGTAATGCCTCTTACACATGTGGGAAGGTTCTGCCAATTTTATTTATAGAAATTCTTAACATAGGCCTAATGAATTTTAAACTACACTCTATAGATAGATAGATAGATAGATAGATAGATAGATAGATAGATAGATAGATAGATAGATAGATAGATAGATAGATAGATAGATAGATAGATAGATAGATAGATAGATAGATAGATAGATAGATAGATAGATATGCTGTTGATGTGATTTTTGGTTTTCACACACAGGTTAAATACAGCTTTTTATAATTATGTTTTGTCATAGGCAATAAATTCCTGGTTTAAGGTGGCACTTGTTACGCTGTGACTCGCTCACGGATCTTTAAAAGCAACAACAACTGTAAATTCCTTTTTAGTGAATTCTATAAAAAAAATGCCAATCACAGATGTTTTAAAAAATAAATAAGCATATAGAAAGAAAGAATAAACAATAAAAAAAAATAGGCTATATTTGGGGTGTGCAACATTGGACGTATGGCAGTAGCCTATTTAATTGTCCGTCTCTTGTATTTCATTGCTTTTATATAGCCTAAAGAAATTACAAATAGCTCATTATGGTAATATTGAAAAATATTCTTTACAAAAAAAAAGGCATAAACATAATTAAATTAAATTAAATTAAAATGACATGTAGCGTGGATTGTGATAAATATATGTGTCTTATCAAAACAAACAAATAAACAAAAACAACAATATTGCTATTTGACACGACCTTAAGAGAGCACTCGCGTTTCTGACCACGTGATACGATTCCTGGAAAGTTCCTGGAAATTAGTCTTTTGTATACCAGTCATTTTAAATGAGGATTAAGTCGTTAACGACGAGCGCACACACATACACACACACACAAAGCAGAAAAAAAGATTCGTTGGAATATCGCTAAACTGCTGGAGAGAGTAATTATATGTGTCCTGCTCGCTTGGCGCGCGCTTTAACGCGTTTGGACGTGCGGTGCGTTTGTAGACAGAGTGGAGTGTCGCTGCCGAGAGAATCAATGCGAATACAAGGAAAAACGCGTCCCGACCTGCTGAGCATCAGGGCGAGCTGGTCGTCTGACAGTGAACCGATCAGTGTTTCCCATTAATAAATGATGGGTCTAAATCATGGTGCTATTGAACGTCTGTAACGCGAAACGCGCTGGACTTAATTGCTTATTGCTTTCACTTAGACAAAAGGTAAGTGATGTGCGCTTTCTCCGACTGTCGCCTTTCGGGCTCAAGTTTATGTTCAAAATATGTTCTGCTTAATTTCTTGTGCTTCATTATGTCTCAGATAGCAGCTACATCAAAGGATTCGCGCATGTAGAAGTATTTTAATTTACACGTTTTGTAGAAAATACTTTCGTTGATCTTATTTGTCACACTATCCTTTACCAGGAGCTGTCAATGCAGTTTCCTAGGAAAGGCAGTTCTGCGTATTTGCCGTCTCTTAAAGGCAGCCTTTGTTTTGTATTCCTCATGCACGTGCGCAATGAACCATTCACTCGAAATAAGGACGGAATATTTATAACGTTTATGAAGCTCATGACGATTGTCATTTCGTTATTTTATCCAGTTAAAAAACATCAACAGAACAAAATAATAGCAGTTATGGCTGACCTTTGTATTATTCAAAGGAGATTAACACGGAATGACCACTTTCATTTATCACTTTATGCGTGTATTTCAAATAACCAATTAGAAATGAGCTGCAGGGGTGAAATCGCTTTAAATGCGAGCACCACCCTCCTGAGTGAGGTGACAGTAGAAGCTGTAAGGCTGTAATTTAAAGGATTTACTGGACAAAAACAAAATTTTGGAGGTAAGAAGAAAGAGTAATTTCAAATATTCCTTATAACTTCTTTTGCGATCATGACAATGTAGCCTATGTTAAATGGCAGAACTAAAGCATTCACACAAGCTTTTCATCTAGGTTACGTGTTAAAAACTATAAATAAAAAAATGTCTAATTAGACGGGAAGGGTTGAAACATGCACTTTCCATTCTGCTGGACACACAAATATTGAACAAAATAGAAGAGTGTGGCTACACTTACCATAATTGTTGTTGTGATTGACTAACACGCACACACTGTCTGTACTGTGTTTAGCTGAACTTAGCTGCTAACTGTCTGTGTTTAGTGAATTTCTATTTGTTTCAAATTGTATGTTATTTTGAACGTTTCCTATAAGTGGAACAGGTTGAATTAAAGGGGTCATGAATTGAGAAATAACATTTTCCTTGATTTTTTGACATGATGAAAAGTTGTATAAAAACATCCTGTAAGTTTCAGAACTCACTTCCTTTTTAGTTCAAAAACAGCTTTTATTGAAACCAAGCTCCAAAAATGACTAGTTTCAGATTCTGTCACATTATGACATAATAGTGTGATGTAAGGGGACGTTCACACAGAACGCGTTTTTCCAATCCAATGCGCTACTTTTTCATTGTTTTTCAATGTAAACACGCGCTCTACGGACGAATATTGCTGTTTATGCGTCATTAAATCAATCCAGGGACTAAACCGCCAACTTCACATTGTTTCTCGATAGTAGCATGAAAATAATCTGCTATTTAAACTGTGATTAAATTATATACAGAAAGCGATCAAAGAACCCTCCCTTTATAATCGCTGGAGCTGTCAATGACTGAATTCTGGACTCTCGCTAAAACGCTGTCTATACTGCACAGTGAATTTCTTATTTACATCAAATCAATGCGAATATAAGGAAATGATGAGATCACTGCATTCATGCGCTCAACAGACATGTCTGTCATTGGCTGCAATGCTCATCACTGCAACCTTTCATGCCATGGGAGTTATCACGATTAGCTCTGTAATTGTAAAAACGTAGTAATAGCCTATTGTTTCAACAGAGTTCCACATGTAATAGCCTACTTATTTCATATGCAAAGATGATAGCCAAATCATATCAGTGTGCGTTTACATTTAACTCTCACATCGGACATGCCCCTTCCATCATAGTCGAAATGGCCTTTTATTTCTAAATAATGTCAATTTTTGATGTAAAAATCATACAAACATTATAAGTGCACCCCAGGAAACATTATAAAATTATATAAAAAAGGCAGTTCATAACCCCTTTAAATGTATAAAAGAAAATGCGGGTGATGTGGGATCATGATGGTTTGATTACCACAAAAATTTAAAACGACTATAGTGTTACAAACAGGTGGAAGATTGTAACAATAGCACTCTTTGTAGGCTACTATATATTTCTTTACACAGTTCAGAGATAAACAACTTTAATTTCCAGTTTTAGCCTATATGGGAATATTATCAACGTTTGAAAGACAAAATAGCGTCATCGTTACAGACCTTGAAACAAAACATGTTACAACACGTTATATTCTCTTTAATAATGTAACACATTCTGTCATCTAAAACATATATGTTTTTTTTTTTTTCAGATCCGCGCAGCCAAACAAAATCCACGGGTGCTTTGGAAGACTTCTCACATGTTTTGGTTGATTGTAAGAGTCAGTCGTCTTTGAGGGATAATTATAGACATTGACTGGATGCAGAACGCGGTTCTCCAATGACCTGTCACTCATCCGACTCCACGGAAAGCATCGAGAATGAAAGAAGATCGCAAACCGAAACCCAAGTCACGGAGTCCGAACAGAGTCGCATTGCCACTGCCATGAGAGACCTTAAAAACACTGGTAAACGTTTACTGCTCGTTTCCATATTCTATTCATTTGTTCCTCCTGTACCACTGACTGGATTAATGTTGTACAAACACAGCCACAGGCAGTGATTCATATAGCCTACATAACAAACTAATCATTATTTTAAATGCGTCAAATGTGATGTTAAAAGTGATAATAGCGAATATTTAAAGTGATAATTAACCCTCATATACAATTTCAATAAAATGTTTAAAGGTTGTTTTTTAGAGTTTGTTGATGTTTTCAATGCAGCTTCATTTTTTTAATGTCATATGGTTGAAAATGTTGCTTCAGGACTGCTGTTTATTTATTCATTTATGTGATATAATTTGCATCTAGTGTGTTTTTTGGTGTTGTTATATGAGAGAAATATAAGAGAGGTGAATGTCAACAAAAAAGTAAGGCTAAATCGAGTAATGCATTTTTCCTTTAAGGGGCAATTTTCATCACCTTTGGATTTTTATATATAGTATAATTTTTTTTAGCCTTTTTATGTCAATACTTGAATTTAATAAATGCATTCATCCATATAAGGAGATTGGGAATATGTGTAATAAAATGAATTCAAGACAGTATTAAGAACTATTACAAATACCTTTCTGTGGCATTTTTCCCACAAACCCCCCTTTCTGACCCTGATATGAAACATGTGAATGCAACGCAAGTAGGAACTACGTGAATTTCCTGACAAAAGCTTTTACTGTTTACATTTTCTGTCTGCTTTTGTGCAACAAAAGAGTGGCATTATCATGTCTGTGAAGCTTTTGTTATGTTTCCTGGCCTGGCTAGAACATTTGCCCTCAATTGCTTGTGTCGCTTTCTGGTTTCAAGTGCACAAACTAATTTAGTCCAGCACTGCACTGTATATAAAAGAAAAGCAAGATACCGTAATTAAAATGCTTCAACGAGATCCATTTTTATGTTTGTTTGCTGCTGAGAAAAACGATTTGAGTAGCTTTTTTGGGAACATCTCTCAAGCATCTGCCTGTAAAAAAATGTCAAGTACTCCCAAGATGAAACAGTCAGATGGTCTAGTTCAGTATTTCTGGAAAGATGCGTCACTTTTGTTGACGTATTTGCTGTGTTGTTTAGTCCTGCTGTGCCACAGTTGCCATAATGTTTTTAATTAATGTTAATTTAACAGCTCATTTGGGAAGTGCTTGGTTTTTGCTACATTATCAGATGCAAATTAGTCATGGCTTTGTAAGCATGTCCTTTGAGGGAAACATTATGCGTCTCATATTACACAAGCAAACGACTGAACAAATACTGTGGAACAGGATACGTGTGACCATCTGTGTGTCTTCTTTTCTTGGAAGCAGGCTGGTATTGGGGCAGCCTGACAGCCAACGAAGCCAAGGAGATCCTGCAGGACACGTCGGAGGGCACGTTTCTGGTCCGGGACAGCTCTCAGAGGGACTATCTTTTCACCATTTCCGCCATGACATCTGCGGGACCAACCAACCTGCGTATTGAATACAAGGACGGCAAGTTCAAGCTGGACTCCGTGGTGCTGGTCAAGCCCAAACTCAAGCAGTTCGACAGCGTCGTCCATCTCGTGGAGCACTACGTGCAGCTGTCCCGGACGTCTTGTAAGGACAGGACTACCCCTCTCGCCCCATCCAACGGCACAGTGCAGCTGCTGCTCACGACTCCGGTGTACACGGCCACACCGTCTCTGCAGCATCTGTGTCGTATTGCCATCAATAAAACCACACGGCGAGTACAAGAACTTCCTTTGCCTAACCGGCTGAAGGATTACCTGACAGACTACACCTATAATGTATAGAACCGTGTGAACGACAATGACCATAAGTGCTGTGGTTCTATGGATCATAGACCCAGTGATAATGGGGTGCTAATGTCCGGTTTAGGATCATTTATTTGCCTGGAATCCCTCTCCTTGTGCCCAAGGACTACTTTAATGTGATAGTTCAGCCAAAAATGTAATTAATTACGCACTCACATGTTGTTCCAACCCAAACCATGTTGTTTGACGTTCTTTCTTCTCTGGAACACAAAAGAAGATATTCTGTTTCATGAAAGTCAATGGGGACCAAAACAACACTGCACTCCATTGACATATCAAAAATATCCTCCGTGTTCCACAGAAAGTCTTACAGGTTTGGGATATCATGAGGGTGAGTAAACAATGACATAATTATCATTTTTGGTAGAACTATCCTGATAATATGAAAAATATCATAACAATGTTAAGTGTCCTTCATTGAGCACCTGACAAGTTTATGGGTTTCTAACAGTTATATGCCTCAGATGTACAGAACACCTCAAGGTGTGGTGGCGAATAAAATGAACAACTCAACCTCATGTTGTTCCAAACTCGATTTTCTTTCTTCTGTGGAGCACAAAAGAAGATATTTAGAAGAATGTTGCAGCTGTTTTTGTCCATATATTAAAATCAATGGGGTCCAAACCTGTCAAGCTCAAAACTAATAAGGAAAAATAGGTACACTCTTAAAAATAAAGGTTCCAAAATGTTTATTTTTTTATTTTTAGAAGAACCATTTTAGGTTCCTCAAGAACCTTCCAGCGAGCAGTTCTTAAAAGAACAATTTTGGTCTTAGTGTGAATCATAAAAACCTTTTTGTCCAATGGAAAGCTTACATGGATGTGTTAAAGGTTCTTCATGGAACCATTTAAAGAACCTTTATTTTTAGTATGAAGTGAATCCATTCAACTCAACTGGAATATTTCTGAAAGTTCAGGCTATTTTACTTTCACATCATTGATCAAAGCACGCATACACAGACCATATCACGAACGTCAACTGGTGTCAAACCTCAGATGTTAACTGTCATTTGAGGTATCTTTTTTTTGTGTTTCACAGAAGAAAGAAAGCCATATGATTTTGGAACAGCATGAGGGTGAGTAAATGATTACAGAATTTTCATTTTTGGGTGAACTATTCCTTTATAGGTGTCTGAGATGTTTTGCATCTTGTGTTTGTGTCATGGGAGTTTGTAACTGAATGCTTTTTGAGTATGTTTTATTTGCTCACTATCCATGTTATATTTTTGTACTGTAGTCATAGATGATCATTTGATGTCATGGTTGCCCAAGGAACTGCTGGGAATTGGCAAGTACCTTGCGATATGATATACTGTATATCCTAATGTGTCATCATGATAATGTTATACCTACTGGAAAATCACAGTTAAAAAAAGCCCTTTTAAAAACATATATTACTGTTCAAAAATTTGGGGTTAGTAGAAATATATATATATATAAATAGTGTATTTATACTGTATATTATTTTATTTTTTACTTTTATTCAGCGAATTGATCAATGTGTCAGTAAAGAAATTAATAATGTTACAAAAGATGTTCTTTTGAACTTTCTTGTCATCAAAGAGTCCTGAAAAAATGTAGCCTATTGTCGTTTCCACAATAATATTAAGCAGCACAACTTTTTTCAACATTGATAATAATAAGAAGTCCTTCTGAAGCAGCAAATCCGCATATTTGAGCGATTTCTGTGACACTGGATCATGTGACACTGAAGACTGGAGTATCTGGAGTGCCATCACATTTATTCCTGCAGGAATAAATAACATTTTAAAATATATTTAAAATTGTGATATTTTTTTCACAATATCACTGTTTTTACTGTATTTCTGATCAAGTAAATGCAACCTTGCATGCATGAAACTTCTTCCAAAAACTTTGATGTACCCCAAATCTTTGAAAGGTAGTGTATATAAAAATCTTAAGGTGTAATTTAAAAGTTCAAACATGCTAACACAGGTTTTTGCCATTCTCCAGGCTTTAAGCATGTGTATTTTTGAAAATGAAATATTCCATCAGCTTAGTATTTTGTTGCACATTCTGAACCAAGAGTTAATTTATCAGCATGGATTGTTCTGCTTTTGTTGCATATGGTCAACAAGCATTGGCCTGTGTTAACCCTACCTCAGGGGGGTGTCTTAATAAACCTGCATGCTGATTGGTTGCATTTGGAGAATATTTGATTTTATACTGAAGCATCATTTTTGACACAGAACAAGAAAGACATAGATCAGAAGCTTTTTCTTTTCTCCTCACTGCTATTCATGGAGAGATTGTAAGAAAAATCGGATTTTCCTTTCAAATCTGTATTTTGGTTTAACGAAACATACATCATTCTATTCCTTGAAGAATTGGGCGCTGCTTTCCTGTATTTTTTCTCCATACTTAGTCTTTCAATTAAAGCATTCGGATAGTATTATCCCAAAAGCATTGCTCTGAAAATGATTATGGTTGGTGCTTGATGGCTTGATTTTGCTTCTTTTTTTAAAGTTAAGAACTTACACCAAAATTTTACCGACCTAAATCGTTAGGAAACTAAACTCAGATCAACATAAAAGGTCATTCTGCCAACATCTTTCAGATCCAATATTCTAATGTCATTTTTATTTGTCGTCTTCCTGGAGGACATGGTATATCTATAGGGTGGGAATCATGCATAAGTCTGATATGATTTCTTTGCCACTACAAAATTCCTTACAACTTTGTGCTCAGGAGTGAATGGATTGTCTCCCAAAAAGTGAGAAATAAAAGCAATCATAGCTTTAATCACCTGCTCTGTGACTGTCTTTTTGGTAACATCTGAAAATAACATGCTTGGGAGATATAATCATTTTATTTCAGTGCAAAAAAGTGAAGAAAAACACCCTCAAACAAACAACGTGTTTGTTTTTTTCCTTTACAAATTCACTCCTTTATTTCTGCCCCTGAATGAGCCAATCATGTGCAGAACTGATAATAACACTCGTCATCAAGGTCACACACCCACATCCTGGCAATCTCTCAAACATTCAGTAAACCCACATCCTACATAGACTTCTGGTTCTTAATGTACTGAAAATATACAGATAATACAGGTGTCTTGTGTCTTGTTTGGTGATTAAGTTAAAGCAAAGATTCACCCTGGAATATCACCGATTCGTTAATCCAAGTGTTTGCATGTGCAATTTATTTTCATCTGACATTTCATTTATATGACACACTTTCAAGCACTTTCAAGTATTTTTGTTGTGTTTGCCTGTGAAAGTGTTTTGCCACCTGATTTGGAAAGTTTAAGTCCCAATTTGCCCTGTACATTTTCCATTTCCACAGCTTTTCTTGTCCCCTCCATGTTTTTTTTTTCTTCTTCTTTTCTTAGCTTGCACCAAAGCATGGAAATTCCAAGTAACATTTTGAGTCACTCCATATTTTCCAGGGATTTTTAGAATAAACTGTGTGTACAAAGGCTGTGTATTCACAGACGTTTCCTCGAGAGGCAACTGCTCAGCGCAAGAAAGTGACTGTTTCTCTGTTAAATATTGACACCATTCCCAAGAAAGAGCTGCTAAATGCTGGAGTTCTCCTTGTCACAACATAAAAGAGTTGTTTAGTCAAAGATAACGTGGAGATATCACTGTTTTCCGGGTAATCTAAACTTCATTGGATTTTACATGGAAATTGAATGTAATTGACCCCACAAGTGCACCGTCACAGTTTCTGCAGTCACAAGCAAACACATTTAAGTGTTGGCTTCAGAATGTTAGAAGATCAACGTAATCCTATCCCAAGTTTTTGTACACATTCATGTGTTGAAGAACACATCATTTGCTGTGTTCAAGGTAATAAAGACACTGAATGTTTTAAATTACACCAACAAAAATGTTATCTTGACATTAGACATAAAAAAAATAAAATAAAAAAGATTAAACAAAATATCAGAAAAAACCTTACACTTATTATATGAGATCACTATTCCCATTTATTCTGTGTAAAGTCCTAAAGGGACAAATATTTTCTCAAATATAATATAATATATATATATATATATATATATATATATATATATATATATATATATATATATATATTATATATATATTATATATATATATTATTTTATATTTGAAATATTTTAAATATGAGGGAAGAACAAAACACTAAACTTGGTTAAGGTATCTGACCAAATTATTTGGCAAAAAAGGGGTTAAACTATAGCTACAGGTTTTATTTTACTATACAGAAAAGCCACAGGAAAAAGCATACATTCGGTTACAATTCATAATTTCTGAAAATATATCAATTTTCCTAGGACATCACTTTTGGCCATACTGTAGCAGGAAATAATGTTACTGATTTAATTTCAGTAATTATAAAGTGTTAATGTAGCATTAGCTTTAATTACAGCTTTAATTTATTTTTTATTATATTTTGACAAAATATTGGTTACCATGGCACTTTTTCTAAGTAAAAATTATAACTATAAGATATTTTTGTTTGTGATAATTATTTGTGCACACTGAACTTAATTAAATTTATTTATTTACAGGTAGGGCCAATGTAATGACATTGATACATTTAATATTTATATTTTATGAATATGGTTTTTAATATTTATAATTAGTTTCTTTGCAATTTTTCTTTTTTCTTTGCAAAAGTTTGGATGCAATTCCAGAAGAAATCTTCCAAGAAATCCTTAGCGACAGGGAATATTAAGGCTTTTTAAGAATATTAAGACGCACAAACATGTTGACCTGAAATGTGTCAGTGGTTGAAGGTAAGAGGACCTGAACTGTCCAAGTGAAGAATATTCTGATGTTCATATCCCGTTACATGACCGGACCTGGCACTGACTTGGTAAACGTCTTAACAGCTCAAGCGGTCTAGTAAACAGAGTTTAAAAGGTCGCTTCAGGGGCAAGTGCTATGAACTCTCACACATGCACAGAATACAATTCACTGTTGTACTGTACATCTGATAAAAAAAGCAGCCTAATGCAAAGCAATGCAAAAGCACACGTGACACCTTTTGTACCATTATGGCATTATCAGCATGATAATATCTAAACTGTTCATTCAAATTTCAAACAGGTGAGGCGTCACGAGCAGAAGCACAACATACAGGACATTATTCAGAGCAAAGGGCAATAATTATGAAACAGTTTATAAACATGCAATAATACAACATTAGATTATTCATCACATCAATTCAAAACTGAACAATAAATAAATGTTTGATACATTCAGTGACTATACATGATATTTTTTCTGCAAATATCCATGACCTTAATCGACACTGTGGATACTTCCATTTTTAGCTTGAAGTCCATAAGCCTCAAAAATAATGGATTATCTGAAGAGAAAATCCTTGCAAAAAGGCTTAGTGTAAAATGTGCTTGATGGTAAGATGGGCCTTATATAGGCTACTGTTGTATAAGGAGCCATACCATGTAATGAATTAAAAATATAGGGCTCTATTTGCGCAAGGACATGCTGCGAAAGGCAGTGATGGTATGGACCCGCAGGATTGGACATGCAAATAATACCAAGGGGGATTTACGTAGATACAAATTCTTGCAGCTCATAAATGCCATGATATTCAAATAATCCACTCTTCCTGGAACTACTGTTGCTCTGAAAAATCAGAACCAAGCATTTGAATGACTAAAGCCACTTCATGGGCAAAACAAAAGCTTAGCGTTTCAAACAAAATGTCACGAGGACAAGGAAATATTCAAAAGAACTTTCCTAATCAGGGGAAAATGTCAGTAACAGGCATCTTAATAATATACAAAGTTTTGAATTTGTTACAGTTGAATTGTTTTTAAGATTAATTGTTACTACAATAAAATACAATCAAATCGTGTTAAGTTGGCATTATAGGCAAATGAATAAATAAATAGTCTGTGAAAGTAAAATGCATATTAAACATATTAGATTTTTCTTAATAAAATAAATTATAAATGTGGTGCATTAATAACATAGCATGTGATAATGTTTGTTAATGTTTTGATGCTTAATGGAGGCCTATTGTCTACAAAATTGTATAATTGAGGGTCTGGTTGGCAGTGTCTGGGTCTGAAAAGGTTGAAAACAGCTGTATTATGTTAGGTTAAAATACAGCTTGTCAGGTTATTTTGGTTTGTGATCTTAATTTCTGCACAATTAATAGCCTAGTAATTTGCATAGACAGTATGGTAATTTGTGTGGAAATGTACACAAATGTGGTAACAAGAAAGGTGCCTAAAATGAGTTCCTCCAGCACCTCGTTTCCAGCCGGTAGAAATAAATGCGACACACGACGCGGAAATGTGTTCAATAGCGCAAAGTTGTGATATTTCTGTGATACACACACACAAACATTACTTTATGTGCATTTGCCAACATTTATTGATAGGTTAACGAGGATTCATCGCTATTTCCCCTGCTGTTGTAGCAATGTCTTTATAGTTAAGTCAGTTGTTGTGGTTAACATTCAGCATAGGTCGGGCTTTTAACTGGGTCATCGGGTTCAAATATGGACCCAAAACACAAAAAACTGCTCCGATCTCAACGGCTTTTTTTGGCCGAGGAGCTTTTAGTGGACGACATGATCATACAGTATTTATACCAAGAGGATATATTAACGGAGAGTCATTTAGAGGAGATTGAGTCTGAGCCGTCTAATAGGAAAAAGACGTTAAAGCTGCTGGATGTTCTGCCCACTCGCGGCTCGCGCGCCTTCTATCACTTTACACAGTCATTAGAGAAAGATTTCCCCTGGATCAAAGACAAATTACTGCGACTGTGTGCGGAACACACCGAGTCTGAGTCTCCTCCTCCGCCGTTCACAGGTGAGTCCTGCCTGTGTTTATGTAGACTTGCGCTATATTGTTTGAGCTAAATCTCACAGAACAACAATGACAGTAAATAAATACATAAAATGAAAATAAATAGCGCGCGCGTGTGTACAGGTTCATCCTACAACACGAACCAAATGTCCCAAGACATTGAGGACATGTCTTCTCATCACATGTGTGTGAGAGCACAGCTACTGTAATAAATTAATACTATTGTAACAATTTTAAATAGAATAGATTTAAAATGTAATGTAATGTAATTTATATGTATATAGCCTACAGTACCATACCAAAAGTTTGGAAAAATTACTATTTACTTACTATTTAGCATTTACTTGATCAAAAATAAAGAAAAAAACAGTAATATTATGAAATATTATTATAATTTAAATAACGTTTTTCTATTTAAATATATATTAAAATATAGTTAAAATATTTTCTCTGGAGTATAAATACTCCAGGCTTCAGTCACATGATCCTTCAGAAATCATTCTAACATGCTGAGTTGATACTCAGCTATTATCAGTGTTGGAAAGAGTTGTGCTGCTTAATATATATATATATATATATATATATATATATATATATATATATATATATATATATATATATATATATATATATAAATAAATAAATAAATAAATAAATAAATAAATAAATAAATATTATTATTATTATTATTATATATTTTTTTTTACTATGATACTTTTTTTTCAGAAAAAAAAACAGGAAACAAAACAGCATATATGTCAAATAGAAATATTTTCTAACAATACTCTACTATCACTTATTATCAATTTAGCATGTCCTCGCTGAATAAAAGTATTAATTTCTTTAAAAAAAGAGAAAATACTGACTCTAAACTTTTGAACTGTATATATTGTTACAAAATATTTCTATTTTAAATGAATGCTGTTTTGTTTCCTGTTTATTTTTTTTATTTTTTTTACTCATCCTGAAAAAAGTATCAAAGGTTATAAAATAATATTAAGCAGCACAACTGTTTCCAACAGTGATAATAAATCAGCTTATAGAATGATTTTTGAAGGATCATGTGACACTGAAGACTGGATTATGGCAGATGAAAATTCAACATTCAGCTTTGTATCACAGAAATAAAATATATTTTAAAGTAAATAAAATAGAAAACCATAATTTTAAACATTAATAATATTTCACAATATTAGTGGGTTTTATTTTCTGTATTTTTTATCAAATAAATGCAGGCTTGAAAAGCATAAGAGACACAAAATCTCATCTCAGCACTTTTGATGAATGGCTACGCTATTTTTAATTTTGTCATTTCATCTGAATATCAACATATGTGAGATTTAGTCAGTCTAGTCCAGTCCAGTCCAGTTTTGAGGTTAATTGATCTAATTTTATGTCTCTGGAAAATAGTGACATTGTATTATGTTGAATGTCAAAGTTTTTTTCTGTTTATTTGTTAATGAGGGATTTGTCAACTAAATTGTCAAAATAAATTTGAGTTTAGTATTTTACATTAATCACACTTATAAAAAAATATAAATGTTAATAAGAATCATATCTAACGTATTTGACATTCTGTAAAAGTATAATCTTACCCCATAGGGGCCATCTTACCTCTCTTTTAATATTTGACAGTTTGTGCTATAACATCTAAATTACCATATGTTTCTATTATTTCTAGGGGTGTAACGATACCCTAATTTCACGATTCGATGCATATCACGATACTGAACTCACGATACGATATTATTGCGATACTCCAAGACATATAATAAAAGGTTAAGAAAAAATGTACTGTTGATTAAATGCTAAATTTGATATTGTGGGTGTAAATGGATAGGCTTGGACAGTGGTGACACCAGAATAAATATATTCATGATTCTGAACCTGAAAATACAGAATTATTTTAGATGAATATGCTTGCACTCTGTCACTGGCTAGATATATTTAAAATAATATAGGCCACTTTTTACTGGTAACATAAGACTTATAGCATAAGCATTATCAGGACCCTAATATTCCCCCATTATAATACATTATATTCAACATAATATATTGTAGTTTAATGTAGTACTGACTCTGAAAACTTACATTTTTTCTCACAGGGTAATTTTTATTTTGGGTGAACTATCCACGATACATATTGTTGCATTTTTGTATTGCGATATATTGTGACAAGATATATTGTTACACCCCTAATTATTTCCTATAATGGCATATTGGCTGATGCATCATCATGTTGTATAGTTTGTAATATAATTATATGGTTTATAGCTATTTTACTAATATGCAACATAAAATATATAATACAAATCAATTAATAATTAAATATGTAAAAAGAATATATATATATATATATATATATATATATATATATATACATACATACATTCTATAACATTATTCTACTCCATTTTAGATTGATATATCTATCTGTTCCCTCACACTCCCTCACTGTTTCACCTTATTTCAATCTCTGACTCATTGAACCAATCATCCTTTAATTGAGATGAGGTTATGAAAGAGGTCAAGCCAGTGTATCTGTCCAGAGGGTTAAATAAAATATGGTTTAATTGCCCTTATCTAATCACTCCTAACCTCAAACCCAGTTACCAATTCTAGCAGAGAACCTATAACAAATGCATTTAAAGCATAGCGGATTTCCATATGATTTAAAAGCCAATGTGTCTGCATATAGCCTACATTCTGTGAAATGCATTATTTACATCCACACCATTGTTTCAGCTGCACAGATGTTTAAGGAAACAAAAGTTCTCACTGTGTGCTTATATATATTTCAGCTGCTGTTTTGCTGAAAGACAGCTTATTATGTGCTTTCTGTTGTTTTCCCATGAGAGAACAGAACACCCACTAACAACCCCACGTTCACGCTCCGCATCTCCCATTTTTAGTCATACAGTCAAACTAAATCCCAGAACACCTCTGAAAACCCCCCAACCCCTTCCCTTCTAGAAAAACAAGACGAAAAAGAAAAACAGAGGGAGAGCGAGGTATAAAAAAGAAAAAAAGAGCTGAAGTTGTGTTTTGAGTCAGGCCAGATTGGTGCGCTGCCTGGTTTTCCATGAAAGCTGCATTAATTCCTGGCACTAGCGCTGCGGCCCAGCACTCTCGCTGAGCATCCTCCTTTCTAGGAAAAATATAATCAAAGCCGTTTGTTGGCTGCTCTCCCTCTCTCTCCCGTCTGCAGTTGCTGAGCTGAAGATTTTATTGACTTACTGTGGTTCAGATGGTAATATATTGGGGGATGGGGTCGGGGAGGGAGAAAGCATAAAAGAAACAGGGGAAAAAAAGAAGCGTGCTTGTAGATTTCTAGGAAGTCGAGGACAAGCGCTACTCCGAGCAAACATTCTTCACACTTAAGTACTCGCTTTAATTTAAAGATCTTCTTAGCTTAATATGATTGATTGTCAGAGGCCAGACACAAACAATTGTGGCGCTTTGTTTTTCCTTCCCCGCTTTTATGTTCGTCCGCTGCTCAAATTATTAATATTCATGTCGCTATGAATTTGGATCTTAACAGCAATGATGTCATTCGGTTGGCATGGGAACGTGTTTTTCATTCAACTTGCTTTTATCTTCCGTCGTTGTGACGGGCGCTGAATCTGCAGTGTCACGAACACATTAATAAAGGAGACGCATGCACAATCCTTATCATCTTATTACCTACTTTTGAATGGAAATCAGTCAAGTGGGGACATGATATCCTCATTTGTCAAGTCCATTTGCACACCTGCGGGTCATGCGCATTTGCATGTTTATTTATGAGATGCTCGCTTTAAGGAAAACTATGCAAATTGTACCTTAAGCCTTCACTTACGGGTTCTGGGAATCGTCGTACCTGAAGCTGTAAGGTTCCGAATTTGAAGTTGTTTACGAGGTCGAAATGTTCTGTGGCGGGCCTTTAGACAAATTTACCCCAACTGACTTCCATTATGGCTTAAAGGAGAACTCCGGTCAGTTTTAACATTGAGCTCATTTTTTTGTAAATTTGGAGTGCTGTCAGTACAGAGAACAACGACAAAAATCGGTGTTGCCTACACCGTGTTATCCTCTTTTTAAAATTTGCACCCTGTTGACTTCAATGGGGCAAGTTTTAAACCTGCTTTTAGCCTCTTAACATCCTTGATGTGTCATTACAAGTGCCCAGCCATGTGAGTGATTCCTTTAGAGTTAACACGGGTGAATCTGACTGCAGTAGATGTGAAATATATGAATAAAAGTGATAATAATTCAGCCAGCGCTCATACCTGTATTTATTTCCTGTTTTCGGTCGAAGTCCTCAGTAGTCGATTGTCGAGTTCGCGCAGTTAGTTAGTTACCTATGATCACGCGCGTGAACTCGACAATCGACTACTTTTAAAAAGAGGATAACATGGTGTAGGCAACACCGATTTTTGTCGTTGTTCTCTGTACTGACAGCACTCCAAATTTACAAAAAAATGAGCTCAATGTTAAAATTGACCGGAGTTCTCCTTTAATTTAGCATGTTCAGATTTCCCTGTGACTGCTAGTTATAGAGTTATTGTGGAAGTTTTCCTGTCTAAACTGGCTTGTATGAGACCTTGATCATGAGGAGGTGATGAAAACCAAGCAGACTTAGATTATATGAACAGGTCATAATTTTTTAGAAGTCCGTTAATGGTGAAAGCATTTAAGCAAGTTAATCAATAATGGCATGCGAGATACCCCAGTTGTATTCCTAGTCGACTAAGCCGGACTTCTCCTCGTCCGACACTTTTAATAATTTGCTTTTTGAAACAAGCCAACACAGTGCTGTTCACTTGTTTTTGTTGGAACGTCACATCGATTCTCCTCCTCTGCTCCCTCCACCCATTTTCAGGAACATTGGCTTGCGGAGAGTCTTCCTGTCAGAATGTGGAAGCGGCTGCATCGCTTGGCCGTTCCAGCTGGCCTCTACACTCGGATGTGCACAGCCAGTTTAGCCACACAAGAGCGCCGTCCATGTGCCCAAAGGCAAGGCTTAGGCTACAGATGGGGTCTGTTAAACACAATTAATAGTTCTTAGATTTATGGTCCGCCGTTACATTTTGAGCCACTTCATAACACAAAACCATCTGTCTCGAATTGAAGAGCAAATCTTTTACAGTTCGGAAACAGAGAGATTTTGTGTCTGTCTTTGTTTACATGGAGCCGGATTAATGACTTGAACTGATTGTGTCAGTCATCTGAAGAATAACCAACCACAATATGTACTTTTGTGCTGGCACAGTCACTTCAGATTTGTAATTTCCCTTCCCGTCTTTTCACTGACCTCACCACAAAATATTATACAGTTTATTTTTTGCAGCATTTTTATTGTCAAAAAGAAATATAACATTTATTTATAAACTTTTCTTTTCTTCAATCTTTTCTTAAAAAGTTAATAACTTTTAACTTACAAATTGCAAATTTCGCGATTAATCGCATCCAAAATAAAAGTTTGTTTTACATAATATATGTGTGTGTATGGAGTATAATTATTTTCTATATATAAATACACACACATGCATGTATATATTTAAGAAATATTTGCATGTATATACTGTGTATATATATTTATATTATATATAATTTATATTATATATAAATATTTTACATATAAATAACACATTTTTCTTAAATATATATATGCATGTGTGTGTATTTATATATCGAAAATAATTATACTCCATACACACACATATATTATGTAAACACAAACTTTTATTTTGGATGCGATTAATCGTTTGACAGTCCTAATATATATATATGTGTGTGTGTGTGTGTGTGTGTGTGTGTGTGTGTGTGTGTGTGTGTGTGTGTGTGTGTGTGTGTGTGTGTGTGTTTAATTAGCATTAATAGCTCTGGTCTGATAGTTGTTCAGTGTTTAGTATCAACTCAAGTGTTAATTCCATTTGTCTTCTTTGCGTGTACACATAAGCCACATATTTTTGACCGGAAATTTCCATTTGAAAGAGGTGTAATCTTATCTTTCAGTCTGCATTTCTTTCAGTTTAGAGCACATCCAGTTATCTAACGGTAATTCCTTCCTGGAGAAGCAGAATTGTGGTCATAAGTAAAGGAATGTTGTGGAACATTTGAACCCTGATAAAAAGTGGAATGTACTAAAATCACATTTATGAAAAAGAAGCCAATCACATCAAACTCACTCATATCACATCAATCACAACAAACTCAGATATTAAAATAGTGAGTAATTTACATTGTTAAGACACAATGTTTTTGTTAACATGCTCAAGTGACCCAATTCCAATTTTTTCATCCCATGTGGCATAGGCCTCATTCATATGTCGAAATAAATCTGATATTAATTGGATATGTGCATTTGCGTCTGCCATGTAAGCGGACAGATTAGATATTCCCCCGTTAATGCGAGTCGTACATCATTAAAAAAGCGACCGGGCGAATCACGTCAACTCAGGTGGACCACGATCACATGACTTTTCATTGTGCAGGCTCTCCTCTCTCCTCTCCTCCTTAATGCATTTACTGACCTTTAAAGATGGTGCGGAAAGTAAAAGCTTGTATTATCCTTCGTCTTTGTCTATTTTTACTTCCTTTTTGGCCTATGCTTTTCTGGTCAGTACATCTACCTTGTTTTTTTTGCCAAGTGTATATGTAAATGCAGATATCAGATATGGGTTACTTTTACAAGATGTAAGCTGGTCATCAAAAAAATCAGATAAAGTCAACAAATCGTAATTGGGAATCAAGACCTGCAGTGTAAATGCAGCGTATATGTCCTCAGTGAACCCTCCTGAAACAGGAACATTACTGTCACATTGTGATGGTATCCTGCTGGTTTATGTTAGGTTAGATGTTAAATAATTATTATATAAACCAAAAATTGGTTTATATTGTATACTTATTTAGGCTATAAGCTCTATTTTTTAACATCAGATAAACAAGCCTTGTCCTGTGACGTCAAGCTTGTTGAAAAGCAGGGTTTTTTTTTTGTGAGATTTCCTGGAATTTTCCGGAGATATGGCACAGCTTGCTGTTCCCTAGATGCCATGTGTGGGTGGTTCACTATCACCCTGCCCAAAATGAACTAATTTACTTTTCCTAGAGAGAGAGATAGAATTTGAATTTTAACAAAACTTTATTTTACCTTTCTTAAAAGGTCAACAATAAAATGACAAAAAAAAAAAAACTATTTAAAAATACAAACATTATGCAAGTTTCTCTGAAAAAGACAACTGTTCACCCATAATAGTACATCATTTTCCATCAAAACCTTCTATATTATCCATAAAACTATAATATTTATATTCTAAAAATAATCTAGCTCTGACAATGCCTTTAAAAAACACAAGAGCATCAATATAATTGTTATTTTCAATTTTCTTTGTTCGTGTTGCATAAATTTCCATTTTAGCTTGACCCAATAGAAAATTCAAAAATTGTACATTTCTTGTTTTTTCCAAATTTCATTCCTAAAATAAAACAAACATCTGAAAACAACTCTTCAATGGAATAATTTAATCTTCAATGGAATAACTTTAAAAAAATCCAGTAAAGGAATTAATCGTTCACATCTGAGGAAACAATGAAAAATTGTTTCTCTACAATTACAAAAAGGACATTTATCAATAACTTCAGAATTAAAAATGGACACAAAAGCGTTAACAGCGATAATCTCCATTGAATATTTCCAACCCCTTTGGTCAATGGTGGCTTATAAATGACTAAATATTTTCTCCAAGGTGTATCTAACCTATTTTTAAGTTTTTCTTTATTCAATATTTTAACACAAAGTATAAACACTTTTTCCTCCAATAGAATTAAAAACAGTAAAACGAACATCATTTTTAAAAATCCAAGATAACACCTGAAAGTCCTCTTCATCAATTTTCAGTCTTACACCCATGCTCGGAAAAAAATCAGCACGATCAGGTGTTTCACAACCTTTCGTCCAATTCTTTAGCCGCAATTTTTCTTCTTCTGTTAATGAATCTCGAAAACTTTGTAGGATCTGTCCAACTTTCCGGACCGAATGAACACCAAGTCCTGTCGCCACAGCATCCACATTGTCCAATTCTGAGCCTGCTAATAATGCCAGATGTTTTACTGTAACAACTTTAGCTTTGATGAAGGCATCATCCATGCCTGGAGTTTTGACCCATAAACAATTGGTGTTTCTAATAGCCAATATAAAGAGGATTTTTGTGTGAAAAGTTTTCTGCATTCTAGATAGTCCCAAGCTTTAAAAACACTTAAATAAAAAGGAAGAATTCCTCTCACATTTAAAACATTGCTTGCTGTCCAAAAGAAAAACAGTTTGTTTCAATCCTAAATTTCCAACTTGCATTAGAATACGCCCAGTTAATACTCGCCATGATGTTTCTAGGTTACCATATAAAAACTTTTGCACAAATTGTATTCTAAAAGCAGCTTTTTGGCTAAATGTATCAAAATTTGTATGGAGCTAAACTTGCTTAGCCAGCTACCCATCGAGTTGTGTGTGTCATCATCTTACTCAAACATTGGAGTGTCCGTGCTCAACTAAGGCAGAGGCGGCATCTATGCCGGTGAACCGAACAATGGTGTAATGATTCAGTTCGACTCCCAAGACAAGACGATGCTCACCCGACTGGCCAATAGGAACGTGGCCCCGCCCATAACACAATTTTCACAGCAAAAGCAAAATCCTGACACAAGAGCAAGAAATTGCATCGAGAGCAAAGAAAAGTGTTTTGAGAGAAACACTTTTTTTTTTTAGAGAAAATGTTTTCACACTGATAGCAACAAATATTTGAGTTTTTTTCAAAGTATTTTGAGATTTTTTTTTTTTTTCAGAAATAATTAAAAAAATGTCAAATTTATATTTTGTTATGTTCTATGAGAAAATACTTTCTCTCAAAACTTTTTTTAGTCTCAAATATTATTATTTTTTTCTATTGGTATGAAAACCTTTTCTCTCCAATATACTTTTTTCTCTCATGAAATGCTTTTTTGCTATCAGTGTGATAACTTTTTCTCTCAAAAACTTTTTTTTCTCTCTCAGATCATTTATTTTCTCGCATGTAATAAAGACACAATTCTAGCTCCATAAATTTGACCTCCAAACTCTTTTGAAAGATATAAAACACTCTGTGGTAGTGCATTTTTTTCTCAGAAGAAATCAACCATTCTTTGATCTTTCATTAATAAACCAATTGGAGGTTCTAAAATTGCTAATTTATGTCATAATGCAGAAGCTATCAAATTATTGACAATTAATATTCTACCTCTGTAAGACATGTGGACGAAGCCATCTCCATTTTTTTTATCTTCCTTCGACCATTTCTAAAATCCCCTCCCAATTTTTCTTTTCCATACAATTATTTCCTAAATAAACAGCTAAATACTTAAAACCTCCATTACTCCAACTTAGACCACCTGGTATTTGGGGCTTTTCTTCCCTCCAATCTCCTACTAATAAACCAGAACTCTTTTCCCAATTGACTTTAGCAGATGATATATTACCAATATCATGTACTATTGAGGTTATTTTATTTATACCATCTTGATTTTTAATAAAAACCACAACATCATCTGCATAAGCTGATGTATACACAGGTGCAAACTCATCAGCAATTTTAAGCCCAATTAAATCATTGTGAAATCTGTTCAATAAAGGTTCGATAGCTAATTTATACATGCCCAATAATGAGCAACCTTGTCTTATCCCCCTTTTCACCTTAAAATAGGCACTTAAGCCACCATTGACCTTTAATACACTTTCAATACCTCCATAAAGAATATTAACCATATTCAGAAAACCTGAAGAAAAATTAAAAGCCTCCATTGTGCTCCATAAATATTTGTGCTCCACACGATCGAAAGCCGTCTCTTGATCCATTGAAAACAATACAAATTTAAAACCAAACAAATTAGGAGTAAATCCCTTATAAAAGATATGTTATCAAAAATTGATCTACACCGGAAATACAATAGGACTGATCATTAATGTGTATCACATACTCCATTGCCTTCTTTAACCTATTTGCCAAAGCTTTAGAGAGAGCCTTGTAATCAGCACAGGTCTCCAGTTAGCTATATTTCTCAAATCCCATTTTTTTGGTAGCAACGTCAAAACTGCACTTCTGCAGCTCACTGGGAGCTGCTCTTTGGCAAAGCTCTCATAAAGACTGCTAACATATCTGAACCCATTATGCTCCAAAAAGTTGTATAGAACTCAATGGGGATTCCATCGATTCCTGGAGCTTTACCATTGGCTACTCATCACTGCTGAGTACAGTTCAGGCAATAACAATGGTTGCTCAAGTTTAGTATTTATTTCAGCGGGTACTTTCGGAAGACCTTCAAAAAAACTTCTGTGCAATATTAAGATCTTCTTGATACTCAGAGACATATAGATTTGAATAAAAATCAACAGCTCCCTTACAAATTTTTGAGGGTTCTGTCAAATCGTTCCCATTATCGTCCCGTAAGGAATTAATTTATCTGCTTTGGCCATTCTTTTGTTGAAGACACACAAAAAAAATGGTGCATCCATCTCGTTCAAATTCTGAAAGCGAGATCTCACTAATGCTCCTTTCCCTTTGATTCCCAGCAGATCTGTTTAAACATCTTTTTTCTTTTTAACAGATTGAAAATGACTTTGATCGTGAGTGGAGTTGTTAAATTTTTTGGAGAGGTGCACCTCAGGGTAGGCCGAAGGGTACGCGTGCTACACACAGCCTAAGACGTAGCTACTTCGTGTGTTTGACGCAGAATTATAAATTGGGCTTTAATCTCATGCCGCCGGGTGAGCTGTTCAAACCTCATTCCCTCCTTCACTCGCACATGCAGAGAAAGAGAGAGAGAGAGAGAGACATTGAGAGACACTCACACACACACACATATACTCGCTCACATCTATGTGTTTTTATTGCCTTCAAAAAAGCCCAAAACATATTCCTAATCCTTCAAATTTACAGCATCCTCTCACTGGGATGTTGAATTAATTTGGTAAACACTTGCAGCTGTTAAACATGCACTCACAGACACTTTTTAAAATGGAAAGGCTATACTGTACATTTACACTTGTCTCCATAAGCTCTCTTCAGCCTAAAGATGCTGTAACTGTCCCCTCAGATACATTCTTAAAGTGTACGATCTGTTCCCTCCAGCAGCCTGGAGTTAAGCGTCCACATGTACGCACGGAAATTGCATCTGGAATGCTCCATCCTATAAAAAAGAAGCAATTCTCAGAAAAGTTAAGCATTTCGCCGAAACCCAGGCAATGTTCTTTACAGAGCACCCTCTCTTTCTTTCTTTCTTTCTTTCTTTCTTTCTTTCTTTCTTTCTTTCTTTCTTTCTTTCTTTCTTTCTTTCTTTCTTTCTTTCTTTCACAATAATTTATTCATTTTACATTAATATTACTTATTCATTTTTCATTTTCATTATTCATTTTGATTGCCATTGTTATTTTTTCTTTTGTTTTAATCAACTTTAATTTTGTGCTATACATTTTCTATTATTATGCTATAACATGAGTGACTATTAAATTGTGTTTTGCACTTTTAAAATCATGTTTAGTGTGAGTTACAGAGGCTGACACTCAATTGCACACATAAACTAAATGTGACCACGATTTACGGTCAAATGAGTCTTATGAGTCAGATCTTTTAATGAAACCGTTAAAAAGAATCCTTCACTGAATTAACTAATTTAATCTGTTTTAGTGGATTAGTACTTGAAGATCGTGAAAGTAAAATCAGTATCATTACTAATTTACTACTCATTGTACATATGTGTGCTTCATTTTTTATTCATCTTTATATTTTTGTATTACTTTTATTGTATTTATTGTCTATATATTTTAGAATATATTGAAAAAAATGAATGCTAATATATAAAAATATTAACATTTTAAGACATATTTTAATAAAAAAAACATTAAAGCACACACACACACACACACACACACACACACACTGATCACTGTTTTGACAGATTACAGATTGATTTTTTTACATTCACTCCCAATGTCTTTTCTACACTTTCTTCTTCTCTGGCTGTCTCATTGTTTCCTTCTTTTCTTTTCTATACCCCCATGTGCCATTAATCAGATAAAGTATTGCCACAGACATTTTATGGACCCCCCCCCCCCCCCCCCCCCAATGCACTCCCTGCATGAAATCCTCTTTGTGGTGATTGTCGGGGCACCTCAACACACTAATCTTCTTTGTCTCTGGGGTCTAGAAGCTTTAAAACCGTGAAGAACTTCCGGAAAGTGTCCAAATCCATGACAGAATTACTACACTTGGATATATGCCCTGGAAGTGTATCTTTTCTCCTCTGTTTAAAGCTGAAGTGTGCCATTTCTGCACCTATTAGTGTCACAAAGTGGCATTGCAAAAATAATGACTGTTTTCATACATGTTTGGCGAACAATCTTTAGATTTTTCTGAGAAGTAAACAAAGCAAACACATTATAGAAGAAAATGATGAAATGTCCATTGCAGGAGTGTTAGATTCCACTCAGAACAGAAGATACTAAAGATGTGGATGTCCTGCCCTAGATATAGCCTAGAAAGTTGTTATTCTCATGGCCCGGTGTGGCCACTCCTGTCTCTTGACGACAGAAATCAATGGACGTCCTTGATTTTGTGAAGAATTTGTGAAGCTCAAAACAAACTCTCAAAACGACCTTTGCTCCATTCATCCCCACTGCTCAAATAAAACACATCTCTATTCTCTTCGCACGAAAACAATGACGTGTCTTTATTGCGCATGGGCGGAAAGAAAAGATTGGATGTTGATGTCGCCTCCTTGAAATTGATTTTGATGGATTAAACATGTTTTCCTAGTCATTCTCTTCTAATATAATTCAAATGATGTTTACGTTTTCAATAGGCCTATTTCTAAGGCTTTTTCTGTTTGTAAATCGGTTTTGGCTTACTGATGCTTCATAAATATGAGACTAATGGCTGCTGGATTATTGTCATTGTCATATTT
Organism: Squalius cephalus; assembly: GCF_949319135.1. Classification (NCBI taxonomy): domain Eukaryota; kingdom Metazoa; phylum Chordata; class Actinopteri; order Cypriniformes; family Leuciscidae; genus Squalius; species Squalius cephalus. Next base: position 41,549,446 of record NC_137125.1, read on the forward strand.
TATTCAGCAGTATGAACTTTTTCAGTCAGGGTCATGGTACAGTTTCAAATAAATTATTCAAATAAATATGCTCACATCATATGAGAGATGCTGTTTTCTCACCCATCCGCCGCCAGGGTTTCTGAGGTCAAAATTACACATACAAAAAGTAACTGGCTTGACTAAGAAAAAAGTTTATATAATAATATATTATTGATAGTGATATTTTTAAATTACAATGTCATGTTAATAATAATAATTTATTATTGTTGTAAAAAACATAATATTTAAGAAATATACCCCAGCATGATTGTTCATTCCAAAAAAAAAAAAATATGTGTGTGTGTGTGCATATATATATATATATATATATATATATATATATATATATATATATATATATATATATATATATATATATATATATATATATATATATATAATACACTTTATATTTATTAATTATACTTTTATTTAAAATGTTGAAAAAATATTTTTCAAATCTTTAGCATGTTGTCAAATGAGCAACAGGTCAGTAATTACACTTAAGTCTCAAACATACAGTATAAGTTTTAGACTAATTTGTCAGTCTTTTTCATTGATTCTTTAAAAAGAATCAGTTCAAAAGAGTCATTTGTTTGTGAATTGGATTACACTGGTCATACTGTATGTCTGTATGTCAACCAGAAAGGACTATGTCAAAAGAACCATTAACAGAACCGAACGTCACGAAAATAAGTCACTTACAAAAAATAGAACCGGTTCTGAATGCGAAACAAATGCCCTATTTCCCTTACAGTATTCGTTTTTTTTTTTTTTGTTGTTGCTGTAATTATGTCAATAAATGCAATGAGATTTGCTTGTGTAACACAGATCACAATGTGTGACTTACTGTATTTACTTACTGTGTGACTTACTGAAAATCATTGGTTGTTTCTTTGTTTTCAGTTCAGTGTGGTGTACCTGACCACATCCTTTCGACTGTTCCAACCATGCTGCATCTGAACCAACTGGCCGCTCGTCTGGGTTCGGAGTGGAAGTCTGTGGTGCTGGACCTGGGCCTGTCCTCTGCGGATCTGTACCGGTGCTGTGCTGACCACCCCTTCGCGGTTCAGAGTCAGGTGCTCGCGGGACTGGTGATGTGGACGCAGAGGGACGGAAGAGAAGCCACAGTGGGGCGGCTGCTCCAGAGCCTGCAGGCCGCAGACGTCCCGCCATCTGTCCTCCAACAGGTGTTTGTGTGATGTCATGGATCCTGTTTTTCTGGACTTCACCAAACTGCTCTTGAGCTGTGGAAAACACACGACAGACACTAAAGGAAGAGAGACAGACGGTGTTCTTGTGACATTTATATTTTGTTAAGGAATATACTGAAAATCCATCATGCATCTAGAGACAGTCTCTACAATTTTTTTTTTAATTGATCATGTCATATTTTTTTTATATGTATGCCTATTAATATTAAAGTTATCATCTTTTAAAGGGGGGGTGAAATGCTCATTTTCACTCAATCTCCTGTTAATCTTGAGTACCTATAGAGTAATATTGCATCCTTCATATCTCCAAAAAGTATTTTGTTTTATTAAATTTTTAACATAAAGATAGGCTGTACCGAGTCTTTCCGGAAAAACCCGAGCGGCTGGGGGCGGGCCGTGTGGGCGAAGCTTAGCTGTGCTAACGCGCCAAGCTAGTGACAACACACAGAGACATTTGTTCAACAAACAGTTTTACTCACCGTCCGGTTCCAACGCACGACCGCGAACCTTTATCATTGTGACTGCTCGATCCTTAAGCATTAGACGATCTGCAAATCCGTAGATCTGGGCTTTGTTTATAAAACAATCATCGTCGAAATGCAGGGAACAACAGTCTTACACAACTCCGTTTATGCTCAGGAAAACAAACTCCATCCACGGGTTCCTTAACGCTGGGTTCTTTGGGAATCTGTGCAGGGTTGTCTTGCCCTGGCAACCAAAAACACACTTCTTTGGTGACATTGACTTCCCAAAAGCCGGGCAGGGCGCTTTGATGGCGAACTGCTTTCACTCTCTTGCTCTGGTCTACGAGTGCGCGCGCGGCCGCGATCTTACCGGAGAAGTGCCCTTAGGACCCGTATAAGGAAATTCCGCCCTATCTTACGTAAGACAGAGCCATACTCGAAAAAACTTTCCGAAACTTGTGACAAACCGGAAGGAGTATTTTTGGAACAAAAATACTCCTTCAAACGTACAACTTAGTTTTTGAAACTTTGTCCATGTTTAGCATGGGAATCCAACTCTTTACCAGTGTAAAAAACTCAGTATGCATGAAATAGCATTTCACCCCCCCTTTAAAGTTATGCTTCCAAAATGGCACAGAAATTACCCACTTCACCCCAAAAATCCTTCACACATTTTGCATTTTTCTTTATGGAAATATTGCCTTGCTACCTCAAATGGTAACCCAGAAGTCAACATTTTGCAGCAGTTGTACAATAATTTCAGTTGTTTATTCATGAGAAAAACACTGTTTTATGATGTTTTGGTGAACAGTGTGTCCTGTGCAGATAACATCTGTCCTTGATGAGGTAGGATGAGTTTATGCAACTTTATCCAATCTTTATTTGAAACTATTTACCAGCTGCTTGTTGATACATGTGATGTACTTTTCATTTCTCATTCAGAAACAGGTTGCTCTGCCCACTGCTTCCTCCCAGTTATAACACTTTAAACGTTAACAATTTATATTATGATAAGGGAACGATAAGGGAACAACTAAAGTAACCTTTTGATTTGATTGATTTGATTTAACTTTATCGTCCTTAAAGGCGATTCTTTATGTAGACAGCAGTATACATACACATAGCAACACAACACACAAAAAATAACACACATTTATAATAAATAATTTAAAAACCTAATTGCAGCAGTTATAAAGGAATTCTTATATCTATTTTATTTGCACAAGGGGAGTTTAAGTCTCCGAAGGAAGCAGTTGAAGTTCAGTACATCAGAAAGGACTAACTAGCCCTTCCTAGTCACCCTATCTTGCTGCACATTGTAACTATACTAATCAACTTCCTCCTATTCTTGACATGAAGATTGCCATACCAACAAATAATGGAAAAACTTAAGACAGATACAATAAAACATGTATAAAACATTTTCATAAAGGAAGCATCCATATTAAAAGTTCGAAGTTTCCTTAGAAAATACGCTGAAGAACTTTTCTTCTAATAATATCAGTGTTTGCCTCGAATTTTAGTTTATCATCAAATACTGTCCCTAAATATGTATACTGTTTGACCACTTCTACCTGATGTCCCTTTATGACAGAAGGCAACACGGGTACAGAGCTCTTCTTACGGAAATCAGTGGACATCTCTTTTGTTTTAGAAGCATTAATATTTAAAAATGAAGCATCACGCCATTGAATAAAATGATCTACCACATGACTCAAACTCAGTGAGGAGAGACACAATCACAGTCATCTGCAAATTTAACAATGTGTCTCCCATTAAAAATACTCTGATAGTAATCAGTGTATAAAGAAAACAAAAGAGGGGACAAAACACAACCCTGTGGGGTACCAGTTGAAGACAACAATGCATTAGACAACACGTCATTGACACGTACTCTTTGGGATCTATTAGTTTAAAAATCCACCAACAAACACACAATGTTTAAGTCTAAATGAAAATGATTAATCAGTTTCTTTGCCAAAATATGAGGCTGAACACAATTAAAAGCAGAGGAAAAATCAATAATAAAAAAAAAACGTTCATGATTTTTTTGTGCCTTCCAAATGTCTTAAAATCATATTTAGAACCTTTAAAAAGGTTCAATAAAAATAAATAAAGATATATGTAAACCGGATGTAGAAAGAATAATGCTTGGTAATCATTTTATTACTAAAAAATAGTAACATATGTATATGTAAATATTGTAATTTTTTTTAGAAATAAAAAAGATATATATTTAAAATGATGCTTCCAAAATGGCACAGAAATTACCCACTTCACCCATAAATACATTTTTTGCATAGTTTTTTTATGCAAATATTGCCTTGCTTCTACCTCCAATGGTAACCTAGAAGTCAAAATTTTGCAACAGTTGTACAATAATTTAGGTTGTTTATTCATGAGAAAAACACTGTTTTATAATGTCTATTACAATATAAACATTATATATATATATATATATATATATATATATATATATATATATATATATTTTTTTTTTTTTTTTTTTTTTTTTTTTAAATGCAAAATGGATCTGTAGTTTATGTACACGGGTAACATTGACTTTTTATATCAGTATATTTATAGTTTTTAAATCTATATTTCTTATTATAATTTTTATTATACCATGGTCTGTCTGAATACTCGATCCTGATTGGCTGGAACAGGGCTGCAGTACAGTGACACTCTTCTCACGCCACACGTCCATTTTCTCATGCTGTAAAAAAAAAACATGGAAGCAAAGAGGACACTGACACCGACAGACAAGACAGTGCAGGTTACTTTTGATATAAAACAAAGTCTCAGCTTTCAAATTCTGTCAATTTTATTACGAAATTCAAAAAATACATATTGTTTTGACGCTCTTAAATGTGACGTAACAGATCGCTGTAGCGCCTCAGTTCAAGCGGCACATGAACTGATCTTCTCTTCCTCATTATTACTACTAGCTAACAGTGAGTAAATAAACACGAATGAACATTAGAAGGTATGTTGAAAGATACAGTACAACTTACCGAAATGTATCATGTCTCATGTAATTGACCAATCAGTGTTTCAAAACCCCGGAAATAGGTCAATAAAACAGCTGGAGAACAATGTCACATAAGTTAGTTTTACAAAGCCATTTGCTATAACGTTAGCATGTTAGTTAGCTAGAAATTTAGCTAGAAAATTAACTATAGAGAGGAGTATTTCGCTAAATATATGCACTATTTATAATATTTTTTACTTGTCATTAAAAATAATAATAATTAATTCTATTAATTTGAGTTGTTAATTTTAACCTTCAATAAATAGCAGCTGACAGGGCTCCATGTATGTTTGCAGCATTAATTGAGATTATTTTCCTTTTTAACATGTAGATACTGTAGCTGCCATTTATCCAAATGAATCGATATTGAATCAAGATCGGAATCAAATCAAATTGTAATCGTGGAATTTGTATACAATCAGTAGCCTACCAGTCATTGTACCATCCATGTAAATATTGTAACACGTTGTCACAAAAAAACAAAAAAACAAACATGTTGTCACTAAACTTTAATAAATGAAATGAACATAAGTGAAATTGTTTTGTTACCAAATGTTTTGACAATCACAATACACTTATTGTGATGCAAGTTTTTTTTGTTTTTTACAACCTGCCCTTTATTTCTCACTCCAAGCTAAACTCAAAAGTTTGCACCCCTGTTGGAAGGTGTTCAGTTTAATGCACAGGTTCTATATTAATGCAGTGCTTTCATTGAATGATTGAAGCACACACACGCATACGTCACTCGCACTGTTTTCATTGAAGCTCACATGTAATGGATGTAAGGCAGTAAGAGCTGTGTGTGTAAATCTCACTCCCCTGGCCGCAAGAGGCACGCTATTGACTGATGCTAGAGGCTGTGATCTTTAGCGTCATTGTTAGCGTGCCTGCCTCCCACGTTGGAGACCCCGGGTCGAGTAGGACCGGTTATATTTGGTGTCGTGACCCGGATGGGAGTGAGGTTTTGGGGGTTGAGTGTAACGGATGTAGGCCAGTAAGAGCGTGTAAACGCTAGCGGCTGTGGTCTTTAGTGTCCTTGTTAGCATGCCCGTCTCCCACACTGGTTCGAATTCCGGGTCAAGTAGGACCGGTTACACACACACACACACACACAAGTCACTCGTGCTGTTTTCATTAAAGCACACACATACATCACCCAGAGATCGCGCTACAAACACAAAGAAACACTAAGGAGCACAGAAACTTATCAATGCTGCCTTGTAGGGCTGCATGATTAATCGTTAAAAGATCTCGATTCAAACACCCATGCAATCTCATTCTTAAATGACAATCGGCTCTGTCTAAACCTTTGACTAAATCACATTCAGATCTGTCTTGGTGCTGCCACTGATCCAGAGAGAGCAGTTGTCATGTATAGGTACGAAACAGCTTTACAAACAGTCTTCAACCCCACAGTATCGTTATTTTTTTACAAATATTCATAGTATCACAGAAGTTCTAGGATAAAAGTTTGTAGTTTGAATATAAACACTGATACGGTAGCGATCAAAGTAACTTAGCAATTATTTGGCAATTAATGTGACTTACGTCATTGAATCATTCATTCAAGAGATTCGTTCAAAAACACTGATTCATCCAGTAATGAAACAAGTGAAGTATTAATAAACGAGTCATTGAATAATTAATTCAAACTGATTTAAAAAAAAATCATTCAAATGAATTAAACATTTTAAATAGATGGCAGCAATTAGCATTTTGTCAGCACCTCTAGTAAATTATGTGTTATTTTGTTTAGATGTCTCTTGTGTGTTCAGAATCATGATCTCTATTTGAAACAAAAAAATGAGTGATTCTCAATTTATCCAGAATCGTGCAGCTCTGCTCCCTCGTGAGTCGTCGCGACTTGCTGGTTTTGAAGTAATTAAACTCACAGCTTCGTTGTTAATAGAGAGAGGCTGAACAGATTAAGGTAATTCACATCTCTCTCTCTCTCTCTCTATAATTCAAATGAATTCTATTATTAATTTATTCAAATAAATGTAATCGTACACACTACTTTATCTGTGTGTCTGATTCAAAGTGGACAGAATGATAGATCTAACCAACCATAAGTGATGAAAATAACTGTCATTTTTACCCTTTCCGGTCAAATATTGCGCTGCAAACATCAATAAAAGCTTTAAGTTGTCAATGCTGGCAAGTGATACAGTTAGTGGGATAGGCTAATCCACGCAATCTGTGCATTAAACAATTTGAATGCATTGTGCTTGTGCTTGGATTAAAATCGTGGATTATCCCTTATTTAGGCTAATGCACAGCTAGCTGTGGATTATCCATTACATAGCATAGCCTACTTGTTACTATTTATTTTTCATCTTTTTAAAACACAGTTTTATTCATTTCCACATATATTTTTGTAGTGTGACAAATTAATTTCCAAAAAAATGAATGTAGTCAAGTCAAGTAATAGCCTACGAGCTTGTAAAAACTGCATGCATAATAATTACACAAGAATTGGAAAAAATGTACACATTTGAACAATGCTATAGATGAAATATATAATTTGATTTAATAATATTTGAAATTCTGTTTTCAACAATCTAAGTCAACAGCATCTGGTCTGCTCTATTGTTTTTCTTTCCATCTGTCGCTTGCTGTTTTTATTAAGCCTAAGTGCTGTTTACTCAAAGCGTTATCAATATTTACAGATCAGGAGTTTGTAATATGACACAGGTCATTTCCTAATCTCTCACTTATTAATCAGAAAGTGTTTGTGTGTGTGCGCGTAACAGTGTGTGCCATCATTCGTAAACATTTGCGCGCGTCGGTTTCTCTGCTGTTTATTACGCGCTCATCCGCTCCTCCTCTGGTTTGTTTTCTGCTTTGTCTCCCAGGTGTTACTGCCATGTTATCAGACTTTGGATGCTTTCCTAGAATCTGAGCGTGAAAGAGTTTACACTGATGTATAATTGACTTACCTAGTTAAATATAAATGGCCATCACCAGCCCCATTGTCCCTGAGGTGATCCAATAATGTAATGTTTATGAAATCCCAGAAGACCTTTTGTGCTATTAAATTGATAACTGATCTTTTGTGATCACTGTTCATCTTCTTCAAATGAGGAACATCCATAAAGCACACTACATACGTACCCATGTTGTGGTTTTTTTCTGTATAACTGACTTATTTTCACTAAGCGAGCACAAACAGAACTATCTGACGCGCGCACACGGACCCTCCGTCCTCTGAGTTCCCTAATTCCAGGGAAACGTTTGAAATTCAGCTTAGTGTACTTTTTTTGTTCTGGTGTTTCTCAGAAATGTGCTGGGTATTGTAATCGCAGCCTTCAGTTGGGACGGTTGAATTCATACCCATAAAATGATGTGTGTGCGGTCCAGTGGCTCAGAAAATTCACGTGTGGTGCCAAAAAAGTGCATCAGCGCCTGTAAAAGCATCTCCTCCACAAATAAAATTCCTCCATGGGCTTACAGCATGTTTGGGCTAGATTTAAAAGTGGCTGAAGGCAAAGCGTTAAAGCAGCTCTTCAACAAACAATGTTTTGTACTTCAATGAATTATAGGGGTGGTCACCCGCCTCCTGAACTCTAGAGGAAATATAGGCTATACTTGAGGGTTGCTGTAAATGCCGTGGCGGGCTCCTTGGCTCAGGTTGCCATGGAGACTGGTTTTGGATGGTGTGGCATTCTATATCCTGTGTGCTCTTGATGGGTTGGTCTGCATATCTGCTCCTCTTTTGGTTTCAGTAAATAAATATCTGTACAGAAAGACTGAAAAAAAAATTGTGTTTTTCTGATGTTGTTCATTAGTTATGTTATGACATTAAATATTTTTCTCATGCATTTATGTGAATAATGCTAGCAAGCTGTTGCATCGTGGTAATTAGCATAATGCTAATTTCTACTTGTTTCTGGTGTTTTCTTTAAGATAGTGGCTCAAGATTGTAGCTACATGTAAGAAAATGGTGAATGTGCCATCTCATGTCGCAGTTGTGATATACTGTATAGTCAGAATTGTGAGATATAAAGTCACTTTGTGAGATAGCCTAGTTGCTATTATAAGAAACAAAGTTGCACTTGTGAGATTTGAAGCCACAACTGTGAGATGTAAAGTCGCTTTGTGAGATACTGCAGTTGCAATTATGAGAAATAAACTCCTATCTGTGATATATTGTCACAATTGTGAGATTAAAAGTCGCAATTATGAGAAAAAAAGTTGTATTTTGGAAATATAAAGTCACACTTGTGAGATGTAAAGGCATTTTCAGATATGCCGTAAAATGTTGCAGTTACGAGAAACAAAGTCACTTTGTGAGATATGCCGTAAAGTCACAATTAAGAGAAACAAAGTCACTTTGTGAGATATGCCGTAAAGTCACAATTACGAGAAACAAAGTCACTTTGTGAGATATGCCGTAAAGTCACAATTACGAGAAACAAAGTCACTTTGTGAGATATGCCGTAAAGTCACAATTACGAGAAACAAAGTCACTTTGTGAGATATGCCGTAAAGTCACAATTAAGAGAAACAAAGTCACTTTGTGAGATATGCCGTAAAGTCACAATTACGAGAAACAAAGTTGCAATTACGAGAAAGAAACTCACTTTGTGAGGTATGATGTAAAGTCGCAATTACTAGAAACAAAGTCGCAATTACGAGAAACAAAGTCACAATTACGAGAAAGAAAGTCTCTTTGTGAGATATGCTGTAAAGTCACAATTACAAGAAACAAAGTCACTTTGTGAGATATGATGTAAAGGCGCAATTACGAGAAAGAAAGTCTCTTTGTGAGATATGATGTAAAGTCTCAATTTCGAGAAAGAAAGTCACTATTGTGATAGTCAGAATTGTGAGTTATGAAGTCGATATTACTAGAAACAAAGTTGCATTTGCGAGATATAAAGTCACTTTGTGAGATATACTGTGAAGTTGCAATTACAAGAAAAAAAGTTAAATTTTTTAAATGTAAAGTCACTTTGTGAGATAAAGTTGCAATTAAAAGAAACAAAGTCCCAGTTGTGATATATAAAGTAACAATTGTGTATATAAACTTTTGTCCAATCAAATACTCTTCAGAATGAGAACGTCCCTCCCCCTAATACCAATTGCCTCTGATTGGAAATAGAAAGTAGCCAGTCATGGTTCACGGCTGTTACATAAACTAAAGGTTATTGGCTACCTAAAAAAGGAGCTTCCATATGCCTTACCCAAACATACTTTTTCAATAAACATTAATACATCAATTTGGACTTGTCTGAGCACTTCCCAGTGAAGGTGCCGGAGGTCAGAGACTTGAGTTAAGCAGTCAATTATTTGTACAGTAAAAATGTAGGTGTCAGGAAGAACATTTAAACCTGTGCATCATTCATCTCTAGTCAAATGTGTACAGGAGACACTTTATCAGAACAAACCATCACAGCTCCACACCTTCAAATCCGGATACCTCTCTTATCATTTCCTGATCCTGTGTTTGTATGGCTTAATGGTTCTATTCATGAATAAAGCATAAAGATTAGTGATAAAGGTCACAGTCTCTCGTCTGTTGTCTGGATCACAGTCTATAGCATCCTCCGGTGACCTTCTGAAGAAGTCTTGCTTATCTCTTTGTATGGATTAACACTGTGTTCCCATAATATGAGAAAAGCATCAGACTGTCTTATCAGGATCAATGCAAAAAGTTCAGTTTAGCTGATGTTTACTTTTCAGAAATGCCACTGTCTAACTTGTTTTAAGAGAATACTGGTTCCAATCACCTTGCAATTTTTTTCCCAGGTTTATCTGGAGAAATGATCTGCTACCTGTTAGTATTCCTATGCATCTCATTAGAAGTTGATCATCTGGAGCAGGACTCTTCTGAAAGTAAGTGAAATTTGCTATCTCTGCTGGGATATTGGAACTTTTTAAGTCATGAAATAATGTGTGAAAAATGTTGCTACTCCAAAAATTTTGCTAGCTAAACCATATATAGGATACTGTGTCTGTGTCCAAAAGTCGTAAATAAGTCGTAAATACTTGACAAATGCATTCCCAACCACTATGTTATTGAACTTTAATACATAAAGTAATACATCCTTTCCATTCAACTTTTGGCCCTCAACAATAGAATAATAACAAAGTCGGCATGAAACGGAAGTGATATAGTCTTTTCTTCTCTATTGTAACATATCTGAGTGAAACGGCTTCTCGAACATGAAAAATGCAGTTTAAAAAAAAAAATCTTGTTCGAAAAGCCGTTTAACTCGGATATACACAACAAAAGGGAAGAAAAGACTATCACAACTTAATTCACGCCATCTCTATTCTCTAACTCTATTTATTACAACACATACTACAATTTTTAGTTTATTGTTTGTGATGATAATTAGAGGTAAGTTTAAGAAGCAAATTTTCTGGACATGCACCTTGGTAAGTACATGGTGGTATTAATATCTGATAGCACCACTGTATTTTTTTTATGGACAGAACAACAGAAAGTACGTCAGTCAGTGCTACTTTCTTTTCTAGCTGCCAGTGAGATCAGACTTAGCTTGTCCAACATTATGTTGCTCTATTACATCCTATAGCCTTAAAGCCAGACTAACAGCTGCAGTGAATGAATGCAGGAACAAAGAGTTGTGTCTGAGCTTTAGATTTAGCCTGGCATACCCCAGTCATCTGACTCTGTGCATTACCGTGGTAATGAGCTCACCCCTGTGTTCGGCAGTGTAGTGTTTCAGGCCACACAGTGTTTGCACACAGATGTCAGTTTCAATGAAATATAAAGCTCTGGTAAAGGGGGATTGTGTGTCTATGTGAGACTGTGTGGAGGCAATCTGATTAGAAGATGTAGGGAGACAGTGGACGTTTGTATTTAGAAAATAGGAAAAAAAATTGTTTCTCTTGTACCATATTGAGTCATGAGGGTCGTTTGGGTTAGTTGTAATCTATATTGTGATTTGACTTACAAAAATGGATAATCCTTATCAGAGTCAAAACATGCTTTCAAAAGGAGCCATCACAAAGCAGGCATACACTGTATACTAAATAAAGTGATAAACAATCACTGGGATTTGAATGTACATGTGTTGTGTAATCAGCTGTTATGCCCATGTGCGACATGTCAAACAAGGAAAATAATCCTCTTGAGATTTGTAAATAAGCCAAGAACGCTGTAGGCATTGAGCCTAAAACACTACGGAGATGTTTCCCAGAAATGCTCATGAATAACATGCCTACAAAATGCATAATTTTGCATAGCATTGTGTCTACTGTAGTATATACAGTAAGTAGCATACTGTGCTACTTATATACTACAGTAGACACAATGCTATGCAAAATTATGCATTTTGTAGGCATGTTATTCATCTCATCATACTATAAGCATTACTATACATATGTAGTTTACATATAATTATCTACATATAACTATCTATTCATGTATATATATATATATATATATATATATATATTATTCATACAAACATATACAGGGAATAAAATGATGAATATAGAAATAAAGCTAAAATGTCTGGTATAACCATTCAAATGTTGTCATAAAGAATAAAAAGCCGAATTGCAAGGCTGAAATTTTATTTAAAAAAGTTTATTTAATTATTTTGGTAAAATTATTATTCATTTTATTATATATTTTAAAGAGTAAGCAGTGAAGCAATCTGTTTCTAAATATTATAAATTTGTGGCATAGTCAGTGTGGTACAACCAAAATCCAAGAAGTCAATTTGCTCTTATGTGACTATAAATCATCACCAAGAGGACCCCTGAAGACCCCTTATTAGGGTGTGTCGAGGTTAAGTCTTTATAATATCAGATAATATGTCATTTGTTGGGCAAGGGTATAGGTTGTCGAATATTATAACATCCTAGAAAACATCATAAACAACATCTACAAATGTGTTATATATATATTATAAATGTTATTTTGACACTAGTCACACACTTGATATTTTTTATAGCAAATCTTGATTAAATTAATATTAAAATATAAATATATGAAACCAACATAAACACAAAGATTAATTTGGCAGCTGCATTAAAAACTAGATTTGAAAAATATTTTTTTTCCCTCATCCTGCTGCATGCTTGATGTTTTTACATTTCAATTCAATAAAAAAAATGTTTCCCCTGTGTTGGTCTAGACTGCTGAACCTCCCTTGTTTCCTTACAGTTGTGTTCACAGTTTCTGATTCCTCCCTTTAATTCACGTCCTGTTATTCTTAAGCTGTGGTTGTTTTTGCTTGCACAGTAATGAGCGGGTGGGGTCTCTGCGTTCATATCCTTTGCGTGTGTGTCTGTGTATGTGTGAGAGAGAGACACTTAGCATTAACGCTAGGGGTCAATGTGGCCACTGTGAGCTCTGGGTGTTTGTGTGTAGGGAACGGTGTGTTTTCCTGTGAGACTGTATTCCAAAACCTCAACATTTTGTGTGAATGTTTGGCCCATAACTTGCCCCCAAATGAGAGGTGTCTCTCCCTATCCTGCCTGTTTCTTTGTCTGTCTAGAGGGGCCTACAATTATGATTGTTGGGTACTGTAATCCAACCTAGTAAATCATGTTTTACTGCAGTTCCAATTTTGCTGATCTAGGTATTTGTCAGGGTTTAGAGTTGAGGAGATGAGGCGAGGACTCAAGTGCAGGAAACAAGGGCTTTTTTATTAATAATAAAAATTAAACAAAATACAAACAAAAACTACCCCAAGGAGAAAACAACACTTAAATGTCATGACTTGACTTGACATGGAAACACACAGGAGGAGCATAACAGGGTAGAATTACAACGTACATGCGACATACAAGCCATGTGCTCACAACAAACATAACTAGAACACAAGCACATGGCCAGTAAAACAAATCACAAGCCATGTGCTCACACAAAACGAGACATGAGCACGCAGCTAATGAGAACACTCATAAGCCACGTGTTCACGCAAAACATGACAACGTGAAAGCACACAGCTAGTGTAAAACACAAACATGACATGACATGAAAGCACAAAACACAGACAGAAGAGCCCACGAGAATGAGCAAATGCTCATTCCATACGCTCACGACAGAAGACAAACACTTGGAGCATGAATGTCCGAATCCCGACACAGAACCGATACCAAACATAACATGAGTGCTGGAATCCGAACACCATTCTCCGAAACCAGGCACACAGACAGACAAGGAAATACAAGAGTTTCAGGGCTTTGTCACAAAAACCAAGAACAAACTAGACCGAAGTGACAGAACCCTGACAGAATGCTACAGAAACACTATGAAGGGTTGACCGTTGAGAATCACATATTAATATAAATAGCATAGCCTAATTCATTTAAAAATGGGAATGTCTTCTTTTTTTCGACAGCTGATTAAATGCGATACACATTTGACCTCCTACAAAATTCTGGCAGTGTCAGAAGATTTGACTCACAGTCCTGCAGTAAGACTTCTACGACGACCATCATATTGTCTTCGTTTTTCGAGACAAGCCATGACCAAAATGAACATTAGCTGATTTCTTTGTAGCCACCATTTCAATCCCGCGTGTAATGCAGCTTACTGTCACCGAACACGTCATTGAATGATGATGTAAATTCCACAGGAGTTTTTTTTTTTTGTGTTCGTCCATTTTTAACATGTCTTGACTGTCATACAGTCTGACATTAATGACAACCGAGATCTTGCAGTGTGACATGGCTTACAGCGAGGATCATGTTCGTACAGTCTGACAAGCAATAATCGGAAAGGACTATTATAAATCGCAGTGTGTGCCCTGCTTAACAGTGCATTTTTTATTTGTGTGTCCTGAGGTTGACAGTTGTTTATTAGATTTTCTTTTATTTCAGTACACTAAGTGCACTACAGGGCACTGTGTTCTCACACCCATGTGATCAGACATGCAACACAGATAATAAATAAAGCGCCATATGTGAGAGACAGATTTGAGTGAGCCTGCCCTGGCCAAGTAGATCCATATGGCTCTCGACATATATGATGAAGGCAAAAACACAGCACTGATTCTGCAAACTGGTGGGTCTGCGCTGGGCTTGATGATAATGCACAGCAGTTAACCTTTAGCAGCTATTTTTAACTAAAGGTGCAGAAAAGGAGTGTGTAAAAGAGCGAAGACGGAGTGGAGGTTGGAGTGTGAGGAGACAGACTTTCATAACAGCTCTAACACATAGTTTTATGGCTTAACCAGCGTCACTCTCTCTGTCGCTCACTCACCCACTCACTCACTCTCTCACACACTCCTTAAAGGGATAGTTCGAGCAAAAATTAACATTCTGTCATTTAATCACCATCATGCACTCTTAAAAATAACGTTTTTTTATTGGCATTTATGGTTCCATGAAGAATCTTAAACATCCATGGAACCTTTCCATTGCACAAAAGATTCTTTATAGTGGAAGAAAGTTCTTTACATTTTTTTTTAAATGACAACCACTAATAAAAAAAAAAATGGTTCTTTTAAGAACTGTTCACTGAAAGGTTCTTTGGAGAACCAAAAATGGTTCTTCAATCATGGCATCTCTATAGTTTTAAGAGTGTAATATGGAATATGTTCGTTGCTCTTTTCTATGCAATTGCATTAAATGGGTAGTGAAGCTTTCAAGCTTTAAAAAAGCCACACAAGCATCATAAAAGTAGTCTATGCATTAGCTTTGGGTCATTATTCACTGAAAATATTCATGAGAGAAAATTTTAGTTTTAGTGCTTTAGTATTACTATCTGTTCAGTTTGACAAAAAATGTTGACGTCTGAGTGAAAGGCATAAGAGGATGATCTAACAGAACGCGTTTTTGCTCTTAAAAACAGGAGACACGCATAATAGTATGAATGGAAAAGAAGGCTGGGTCTCGAGCGCAACACGTGGTGCAACGGTCAAAGATGATCATCTAGTGTGTATTTGAATAGAAAAACTAATAAAAAGCTTTATGTTAACAGCGCTGAGTAATCACCTCATCTTCATAAGTCTTTATGATTGGCCCAAAGACTTCTTACGTCAGTGTGTTCTGACGTTGTACGTGATCATACCTGTAATCTTCATTCTGCGTTCACACAGAACACATTACCGGTAAATTTACCAGTATTTTTGAAGAGGTCCTATTCACACATGATCTCTTACCGGTAATTTACCAGTAAAGACTGAATGTGTGAAAGGGGCTAATGTCAGGTTTGTGAACAAATCATTCTTTTGACTTTTAATCAGATTTGATTCACAGAACCGGTGTGAACGATTTGTTCACAAATGTCAAGAATTCTTATGAAACTTAAGTCTGTCTCTCAACCAAATATGACTTCAGAAGAATGGAAAAACTCATGAATCATATTTATGATTACTTTTGCATCCCTTTTGAAGCTTGAAAGCTCCAGTCTCTATTTACTGTAACTGAAAACCAGCAACCAGGACATTATTCAAAATTTCTGCTTTTGTGCTCCATGAATAAAAGAAAATAAATTCAAACAGATTTGAAACAATGAGGGTGAGACGTATTTTAATTTTTCTTCCTGTCAGTCAATATCCATCACACTAATAGGTTTGGTTGTTATGCACATAGATTTATTAAATTTTTTTTCTCATTTCTCTCTCTCTCTTTCTTTCTCTCTTTGAATCCGCATCACTGTGCTCAACTGGAGCCATAGATGGAACATAATGAGTGAAAAACTTTTTCTCTTTTCTCTCCTGAAATGCTACCAGTAACAAAAGATGTGTTCCCAGAAGGGCATCTGCCTTCCTGGTAGCAGCGCCTATACACACACACACACACACACAACCTTGATGTGTCGAATGATGGAAGGAGAGTGTCTTCTTTCATGGTCTAAGGAGATGAGAGATGAGAGGAATTTCTCTGGGATTACCTACAGTACAGCAGGCTTCCCAGAATTCCACACACCAGGAAATGGATTTCTAGGAAGTGGTGATTAGAACAAAGTGGCAGAACGCCAGACAAGTAGGATCACCCTTCAGCAGCTCCTCCCCTTCTGATGCATACTCTCTCTCTTTCTCTCGCTCTTTTCTCTTCTTCTCTCTCTCAAAGTGCCCTAAGTCAAGGACAGTACTAATGCGGATAATATCTTTGTATTATCAATATCATCCTGATAGCATTGTCCCAACATGCATTGCAGATAATACTTGAATACAGTTAACGCTTGAATGAGAATGTCTGGATATTACAATCATCGAGAGATTTCTCAGAAAAACACCAGATCATCATTCCCCAAATCACAATAAATGACATACAGTAAATTTGATTCATGGCACAATGTTTGGTGCTGTATTCGTGTAACATGATTTACTCGTTTTAATGGTTGTGAAATAAGTGCCTGGTTTCAAAGCCTTTGAGTTCAAACATTCACACAAGTAAACAGCTATTCCTCTTTTTGTTACCTTATTCAGTTGTTATATTCACAGTTTTTATGAGTTTTGTTTTATTTTATCTTTAAAGAGACTAATTATCAAATTTGAATGAATGTGAAGCATTTTTTTCTCATATTCAAATATTAATTAAGGTGAGATTTTATTTCTAAATCATGGCTGGAGCTTGAATTATTTTTTTTGTATTTTACTTAATGGAAAAAGACTAATAATTATCAAATTGTTAATTAATGTGAATCATTTAATAAAAAAAATCTCATTCATGGCTGGAGCAGATTTTTTGTTATTTTATATATTTATTGAAACAGTAATGATTATCAGATTGTTAATGAATGTGAAGCATTTATTGTTTTCTCACTCATGTCTGTAGCATGAATGATGAATGTTTTGTTTTTGTATTTATTTGATACATTTCCCTTGTTGAGGTACTTTTTTTTAATCAAAGAAGATCAGTGTTTTAACTGTTTCTTCCTGTCTGTCTTGCTTTCTTTCTTTCAGTCTTTCGCTTCAGCTCACCTTGTCACATGAGATTTACTGAGTGTAAATTAGTGTTGGGAAAGCCGGTTTGTTTGCCCTGCAGTTTAGTCTCTCTCTGATTACAGTCTTCACGTGCTTTTGGCACTTTTATTTAGTCAGGCAGAAAGAATCGACTATAAACACTGAACTTGACCTAACTGAATCGCTGCAATAGAGTTCAATCTAATTTGTGGAATTTACCTCACAAATTTTTCATATCTAATGGTAATTCCAGGAATGTTTGCTCACAGATTGTTTAATGGCTCTATAAAGAGTTGAAAAGAATACCTTTGCACAGAGCTGTCACCTGTCGTGTTAGCCAGAGGGTGAATAGGCCACCTGTGTGAACTGGCTGTTAGGCTTTATGACCTTTCTCTCTCACTCTCTCTCTCTCTCTCTCTCTCTCTCTCTCTCTCTCTTTCTCTCTCTCTCTCTCTCTCTCTCTCTCTCTCTCTCTCTCTCTCTCTCACACACACACACATGCATACACATGATATTATTGGGATCAAATATCCCTACAAAAAACAGTTCCCATGAGAAAAAAACGCAGGAAGGTTTATGTGAGAGGTTTAAGAATATGAGATAAAAAAATACAATTTGCTCAGTATAAAAATGAAAGGAAATGAATGGAAGAAATGTGAAAATATGTTACTTTAATTCAACAAGCTCATTAATACTCGCACAGTCCTCCCAACAAAAACAGAACACCTCGTCCTCTGCCGTCACGAGTTCTGTTTGGTCGGGTTTATAAAACATATTTACACTCATTCCATAATTATTTTCAGTTTCATACATTTTTCCATATTTCTATTCATTCCTGCACATAAATCTCATTGGGTTGCCTCAGGGATGTGGTGACAGCCTGTGGTGCTCCTTCAGCGAGTCGGATCTGTGAGGGGAGGTTCAGACGAGGATTCTGAGAAATCTCCATACCCCTGAATGTGCAGATAACAAGTATTAACCAGGGCTTATTGGAAGCAGATGCCCTTTTCCCAAAAACCTCAGTAGGGTTAATTTCTGAGAGTTCGGGACTGCGTGTTTCTCTGCTGTGGTCCAGGGGAGCATTTGTGTGTGTGTGTGTGTGTGTGTGTGTGAGCACAATGCTTCTGTGAATGATGTTCTAATTCCTTGAAGGGCTTGCTGATGCGTTTCTCTTGCTGATGTGAAACCTGAATACATTTACAAATTGATGTAATCATAGTAGTGGCCAAAAGTGATGTCCAGCCTAGGAAAATTGGCATCTTCACCCTTTATTTAAAAATTATTAAAAATTTAGTAAAGATTTTGTAAGCATATTGCACAGTTGTGCTTGGAGTCTATTGTTTTATTTATGATAACGCAATGAAACATGCCAGATTGTGTGGACATAATTTTTGGCCAAACAAGGAAATTATGAGCAAGAGAGAACCAACTAAATATTATTAGCTGATTTTTGTTGTAGTCAATGTATGCTTTCTCCTGTGAGCTTTTCGTTTTTCTATGCATTTTTTCGCAAAGTAAAATAAAACCTGTAGCTGTAGTTTGCTTTTATTTTCGGCAAATAATTTTGTCAGATAAATACCTTAACCAAGGTTAGTGTTTTTGTTCTTACCTCATATTTAAAATATTTAAAACATGCAAAATATTTTCTCCATATTTTGAGTCTAATAGTTTATTTCAACTTGTAGGGTCATTAAAAACTAATATCTTCTCTGGACATTACTTTATAAATATAGGTGAATTAGAAGGGTGAATTAATTTACCCTCTCAGACTCCCCATCTAACTCTAAATGATCTGTTTAAAAAAATATATTACACATAACAAAAATATGAAGAAGTGGCTTTCCTAGAAGATAATGTGCTTTTGATCCTTCCACAAGCGAAGAGCTCAGGAATACGGCTTGACTTGTTGCTATAGTCCATACCTTTATTTTTATCACTGTCTGATGGCTTGTGTCTCAAAGCATGTGCTGTGTGTATGAGTGTGTTTCTCTGTGTATTTGTGATTTTAATAATTATGCTTTTCTGCCAGAATAATTATGGTAAATTTAGTTCTTTGAAGCAGTTCTTCTTCACAAAGGTCATTTGAAGTGACATTATTAGCAGAATAATAGAGGAAAATATGTCTAACTTCAAATACGGCATTGTTAGATTTAGAGCAAACACTGAGTTTGGAGTTTTTCTTGGTTTCACCCCTCATTTTGAAAAAAGAAAGAATCTTTCCATTTGTGAATTTTTTTAAGATAGGCACTGATTTATTTTGGCACATATTTCTGTATGTATTGCTCAGTATTTAGAAATATAGTATAATGATATTGCAATTAATAGCAGAGATAAGTCCTATAACTGTAGTAATAATCTGACATGGACTTGAAGAAAAGCATTTTAAAATGTTTATTTGTAATTAAACTGTGTTTTGCAGTATACTTATTACATCTATAAAATATAAGATTAACAAGAGAACAATGCAATTGTGTAGGTACAATGAAATGATACAATGAAAAAAAAAACTCAAAGCCTTCTACTACAAAATAATACAGTACTAAATAGCTGACTTGTCCTCTCTGTAGGAACTTTGAATGACGGTGTATTATAATAAGTGAGTGTAAAGCGCCACCTGCTGTCTGGAGAACAGCTCCACAGTATGGATCTGACAAGATCAGAAGGGTGAGAAATTATATAAGAATAATATTACTGTGGGGATCTCTGACTTATAGGTACTGCAGACTTTACTGCAGCATTTTAATTATAAAGACTGTGTGTTTGTGTGTATCTGAATTGCAGTGGCCATTGAATAGAACAAACAGATTGGATAGTGTACACTCGAAAAATTGATAACAAAATGCAAAAGATAAGAATAAAGAATAAGCATATTAAAGAAAATACTATAGAAAAAAACACCAAATACTCTGGACGTTTTCCCGTCATGAGATCATCAGAACCTCCAACGCTGATCTGAAATTACAATGTAATAAATTATCTATAATATCTATCATAAAATATCTCATGAAGTTTACTAAGATTTATATTAAACTTAACAGTCAAACTTAACAGTAATTAAGAGGCAACATTACAGTTACCATATGCAAGAAAATATCAAAACCAGACGTACAGTTATTGAGTCCACTGCTGTGACGGCTCCTGATTCTCCTTTAATCTTACAGATGACGGCCTTGGACTCAATCTTCTCCAAAACACACTGATACTGCTGATCTCCCTGTAGACCCGTCACATTCACCTCACTCATACTCAAGTTCAATGAATCTCTGTTTTTCTGAGAAAGAGATGTAGAAGAGGTTGTGAGATTCACATGCTGATGTGCAAAAACACTGACTGCTCACAATAATATATTTTCTGAGAGTTTTTAACACCAGGGCCTGGAAAAAATAGGCATGTGTGCCAAAACATGCAGACTGTACATTGATCTTAAACTCACTGTAATGCTGAACTCACCTTGATGTTGACCTGGAGGTCGTTGGCCACCTGAAAGGTAGTGAATCCAATGAATTCTGGATCAGGCTCGTAGGACAAATGCTTACAGTCCACAGTGGAGTTTCCAACTTTCAACCTAAATATGTTATATCTATAACCCTTTGGTGAGTGAAACCACATGTCCTGAGAAAGAGAGACAATTAAAATATGACTAAATGAAGCTACATATAAGCTGGGAATACTATAAATAATGTTTTACAATTATACTAGTGGTAAATTAATGAAACAACCTGACAAAGTTCTCATGCACTATATGTGTGACTGTGAAATACTGTTTGACTGTTGATCTCCATATCAGATAAAATGTTGAAAGCTGCTTGACTGGATGTTTTTTTAGGGTAATAGCTCACTTTTAGCCCAATGAAAGCATAATAAGCACTTCTTACCCCTGCGCTTCGGTTGTAATTTGTTTGGAACACTTCATCAGAATCTTGGAAAATAACTGATTCCACAAATTCCATATGGCTCCCTTCAACATGAATCTTCCTTCCACCACTGAATGAAGAGATATTTAAAATAATTTAATCACAAAGCAGACTTCAGAATCATGGAAGGTGAAACTGGAATAAAATAATACTATATAATAAAAAAAACATTATACAGAATATATATATATATATATATATATATATATATATATATATAAGGTTTCTATATGGGATAGAAAATCCCACTTTATTTACAGTATGTATGAAATTTGCACAGCGTTGGAGTCTATTACATGGATAAAAGAAGGAAATCCCCTACATTTTGAACATGAACTCTCACTGTAAAATCCAATAGCTTTCCTGACTCACATGAACTTAGTTAACTTTACTCAGTAATTTAAAATACATACTTCTTACTAGGTGTTTTTGAGTTACAGTCAATTGCAGGGTGAAAATAACAAGTTAATCAATCGTTTGAGTGACGCTTACTTGAAACAAGCAATTAGCAACAAAGGATGCAAATGACATTACTAAACCAGTGAGAGGCAGCAGTGCAGTAAAGCGTGCCTAATGTGCAGAAAATGCGTGCGTATTTCGGCGCCAAATTTGCAGATTTGGAAAGACTGACAGACTGCCTACAATTTTATCTGGAGCTTCGCAACGTTTTTGGAATAATAATAATAAGGTGAGTAATCAAGCATGCGACTTTTGTGTAAATGTTTTTTTTTTTTACTGTCTGTCGCTAATATTTTACTGATTTCCTTAATGTGTACCAGATAATTGTGATATTCTGAGCTTGAAGAATATGGTTTGGCCTGTTTTTGCGCATAAAACTATCAGGTACCATAACAGTTCCTGAAATGCCTGAAAAGCGATTTATTTGTCCCAAATGTAAGAGTTACGTTTTCTATTTTACCATTTTCACTGATGCATTATCCTCTGTTGGCATTGGTTTGTAAATTATTAAGGTTACAAATCTGGTGAAATGATCTGATGATGATTCATTATACTATTATTTTTAATTTAGTAAATTCAGATTGTAATGCAAGCAGCCAAGCACAGTAAAAGATTTTTATTTATTTATTTATTTTTTACTCAAACTCAACTGCTTTATCACTGCTGATAAAATTAGCCAACTTTTAACAAGATGAGAAACTTAGTAATGTTAAGTGATGTTATCCCTAGTGATGTTTCCCTAGTGGAACTCTCATTGCATCAAAGATGGACCAGACCTTCTCATGCGAAGACGTGAGATAGTGGATGCAGATGGAGCAGTGGCCAGCTCTTTTTACAGAGAGACAAGTAAGTACTTATTCATATCCCTTTTTCCACCATGAGAAACCACATTCTTTTTAGGTTTGTCTTTAGAATTGGCCTGTAGGCCTGACCATGCATTGAAAAATTTCCACACTGTCCCATGTTTTTTTTTTTTTTTTTTTTTTTTGCCTGTGTTGTAGGTGTTTGCAGAGTTTAACAGGATATTCACCACAGAGTAACTTTTATGTTGCTGTGGATCGCTACACACCACTCTTTGTCACAGTCTACAAGTCTTCAAGAAGCATTGGAGAGAAATTAGATGAGCTTATGCAGCAAATTAATACAGGGGTGAGTTTACTGCAGCCTTAATTTTTTATTATAATTCTGAGTTGATCATGGTTTTGCTTACAAGCTATCTAGCTGTTGTCTAAAGTGTTGTGGGGTTTTGTTGATAAACCCTTTAACTGTGAACTTTAATCTTAATAGTCACTTATCCACTTAAAGGCATAATGGTAATGACACTTTTTTTTTTCCATCTTCAGAACAAAAAATGAAGATACTTTTAATGAAATCCTAGTCCTTTCTGTTCCTCAATAGGCAGCAATGAAAGAAATCATTAAAGTAGCTCATGTGACTCCAGTGGTTTAACCTCATTTCATGAAGCAACATGAGTGCTTTTTGTAAAAAAAAACTGTAGTCTTAGCTCTCAGATTTCATCAAAAATATCTTAATTTGTGTTCCGAAGGTCTTACGGGTTTGGAACGCCATGTTATTGATTAAAGTGAGTAATTGTCATTTATTGAATTGTTAAATCTGTTTGTTAAGAATGTGTTAGAGTCAGGGTATGGTCTCAAATATATTTATTTTTATTCAGATTTTATATACATTTATTTATATTTTTGTGCTATAAAAGGTTTTTGGGTAACACTTTTACAATAAGGTTAATTAGTTAGCATTAGTTAACATAAACTAAGTACTTCTACAGTACTTCTACAGCATTTATTAATCTTAGTTAATATTAATTTCAACATTTACTAATACATTATTAAAATCAAAGGTTGTATTTGTTAACATTACTTAATGCACTAACTCATGAACTAACATGAACAAACAATGAACATCTGGATTTTTATTAACTAACATTAACAAATAGCAAATGTATTGCTCAATGTTAGTTCATGTTAGTTAATACACTAACTAATGTTAACTAATGAACCTTATTATAAAGTGTTTCCGTTTTTTTTGCATTGTATACCCCATTGCAAACTTGTGTGGACCACCCCTGTGTCAGTTGTTAAGAAAACAAATACAATAAATTTACCTTTGAACTGTATCATTTCCTTAAATTTATTTGTCCAGTTGTAAATGTTATCTTTGTAAAATTGTGAAACTATTCTCAATGATTTATAATAGATGATAGAGAGTAAAGGCAATCGGTTGCAATAGGTTTGCATGGTTTTAACAAGTAAACTGGATTGCTTTTGAAGTAAAGTAAACTCAGTAATTCCAAGTTGTATGCAGAAAACAGAGTTAACACAAATGAGTACATCTAAAGTAAATGGTCAAGTATACTATACAAATTAGTTTTAAGTTACTGGAACTCTCTTGTAAGTATACACTACTAGACATGCACTTGTTAGTACTACACACTATACCTATTTCACTTTACTCATTTTTTTCAAGGCAATCGGTTTGCATGCTTTTTTTTAAGTAAGGTTTACTAATTGGATTTTACAGTCACTCCCTGGGCATGGTCCTGATTATAATAAAATTAACAGAAAGTCAACAGAAAGTCCCCACAATGACATAAACGCCTGTATGTACAGTAGTAGCTGTTCTACCAGTGGTCTGAAAGCTCTTACCTATACCAGGAGACTGTGGGCTGTATTCCTGTGCAGCTGGGCTGGGAACTGTAAGTGATGAGACTGTTACCATAACAACGGTCGTCAGGAGTAACAACACACACTTTCACTGTTCCTTTAGTTCCACTGGGAGGAATGTGGAACCTTAAAGTGTCGCTGGAGCGATCAAACACTGGAGATCTGAGGGGAAACATTCATGCACAGATATACAATATCATTTATATCAATCTACACACATTCATAAATACGACTAAACACAAACACACATAATCTCACTCTTTAGGAATACAGTCCAGATCCCCTTGAATATGGATTTTAGTGACAGATTCCAGGTTTCTTCCTCTTAGTGAAACGTTGTTTCTGCCATGGAAAGAAACCTTGTTGGGCTCCAGAGAGAGAATCTCTGGCTCCTGCAGGAGACAAAATGGTGGGCTCATTGAAAACATCATACAGACAAAGACATGGAAAAAAATCCATAATATAGCACAGTATATAAGTAATTGAACATTTTGTTTTGAGAAGTATTTTAAAGAACATTTTACATGGCCTATGGTGCTTATAAAAACAAAATCCTCAGCACATGACACTTACTTTGTAGTCCATGTCAGAGAATAGATCTTTACATGCATCCTAAAAAGTAGAAAAAGAGAGAGAACTCTGAGCGGTTCATTTACTTCCTGACTTCGCTTCAGTCAACACAATGATATTTCTGCTATCAACAATAAATTAAGTGCAAACAGCCTGCCTTCTTGGCAAAGGCCATTTATACTAACTCTGGCCACCATTTTCTGGTTGAGCCAGACAAAATTACCTAAATCAATTGTGCTGGTAACAGAAGTAGTGGCACATTTTTTCTGAACTCATTCTCCTCCCTTTTCCCATCGCATGTCAGGTCGGAGAAGCATTTATTTTAATTAAAAATCAAGAAATTATTAAAAAAGTGTTATTGTATACTTTTTTTATAGTAAACTACAATACACTGAGGTGCACATAGTATCTGCCACTATTTGCACTGTAAGTAATAATTAGCATCTAACTACTATTTTCACTTAGTGCAAATAGCCGCTACCATAAATGAATCATCTTGACTTTTTATGAAGATAATTGTTATTTCTCAATAAACAAATATACTGCATTGAATAGTTTGGTTAAACATGGTCTCACCTGTACGTGTAACTGCGGTCCAGGTCCATGTTTCCAATCACAACGCTGAGAGGAAGAGGACCACTGACACCCAGATGAGACACACTGCACACACCTGCATTTATTTAATGTCAAATGTGACTGAAATGTGTTAAAACACTTTATGGCATTTTGAAGAATGAAAGAATCTCTTTTAGGCGGTGCAGTTCTTACTGTGTATATGAAGGATTTGGTGAATTATTTGTGATATTCAAGCAGTTCCTCAGTGTCAGCGTCTCTGTGATCTTCTGATCCTCAACATCAACTGAGACATTTAAATCTGAATGGATTACAAAAAAATCAGAATGAGATTTTATAAATGATTACGTGGCTTTCTGGATATAGTTAGTCATCACAAAAAACAACAAAAAAAAAAACAAGTTTGATCAGGACTCAGGATTCTCACACTTATATTTACTGTATGCATTTGCCAGACATTTGAATCTAAATCTTGTCTCTTTTTTTTTTTTTTTTTTTTTGTGGCTTCAGAGGGGTCATGACTTGAGGCTTACTACCATGGTTACTGTTGCTGAGAAAGTGAGAGGAAATAACTCATGGAAATAAGACATTTCTTGTGCGGTTGCTCTGTGGTCATACAATTTAGACAGAACTTTCCTCCCTACAGCCGAACAGACACACATATTACTGAATCAATGTTACAAGTCCCGGAGTTTAAATGAAAAAACAAACAAAACAAAAACACACAGATTATAAGAAAAAGGACTAGGAAAAAAATTATGTTAATTAGTAGTGAAGGCAATTTCAGAATACAGCACATTTGATGTATGTTGTCATCATAGGTTATGTATTGCTGATTTGAGTCTAATGTTGTGTATTTACAGTTTCTTGATCTGTTATTTGGAAATCATTTGTGCTAATTGTCTTTCATCCACCTTATTTTAATCTAGCAGAAGCGGCCATTTTAAAACTTTGAACGTGCTTGGCTTCTGATGTCATACACTTCCAGTTACTTTAGTTGTACAAAAACAGTTTGTTATGCTTGATATTGCAAAATATCTTGATATTGTAAACTGGAATTTGTTATATCATTATCTTAATTTATTATTGTAATCATAAACTCACTGATTTGTTGCACAGATAGTTTAACCATTTCCTGAACTTTGTTACTCTTCCAGTTAATTACCTTTAGCAGCTAATGAATCAGAAATCTCTTATATTCACAGGAAACAGCTTAATTCTACATGAAAGAAAAATAAGATTGACTAATTATTATAGAATAATACTTGTGTGCAAAACTGCAAACTAAATATAATGCTTTCAGACATTAATTGCATGTTATTTGCAATTAAATGAAACTAATTTTTAAATTCAATTATATTAAATACAATTAAAATTACTTTTAACATACTTAAAGGGATAGTTTACCCAAATTTTTTTAATTCTGTCATCCTTTACTCACCCTCAAGTTGTCCCAAACCTGTATAAATTGTATAAACACAAAAGATGATATTTTGAAGATATGGTTAACCAAACAATTGATGGACCCCATTGACTTCCATATGGAGAAATAAAAT
This sequence comes from Squalius cephalus, assembly GCF_949319135.1. Classification (NCBI taxonomy): domain Eukaryota; kingdom Metazoa; phylum Chordata; class Actinopteri; order Cypriniformes; family Leuciscidae; genus Squalius; species Squalius cephalus. The sequence continues at coordinate 41,576,768 of NC_137125.1, forward strand.
ACTATGGAAGTCAAGGGGAAATATTTTTTTCTTTTTGGATGCACTATCCCTTTAAGTATACATAATTTCATACTCCTATTGTCTGAAATATGATAAACTAAAAAGTTATGTCATATAGCTCTTTAAATATATTTGTAATTATACATTTGCAATGATGAGGTTGCAATTAAGTACTTTTAAAATATATCAACGCATTGAATGACACTACAGTTCAAATTTAAATCAAGTACCTGACTTATTAAAACAAAGATTTAAAATATACTTTAAAGTTTTTTTTTTTTTTTTTGAAATTATTACGAAGTGCACTTTTTAAGTGTACTTAAGTGTGGCAAGTGTTTAGTCATGGAAGTGTACTCTCGTTAATACATATATATATATTTTAAATATATACTTTTATAATATGAAGTACACTACAAGTGCACATTCTTAAGCAAACAACTACACCAATCCAAAGCACTGACAGAGAACCAACCTCCAGTATAAAGTATGTGATCAGGAAAACTACAGGAGCAGTTTGGGAAAACTGCAGTCAGATCAGACCCGTCACACAGATTCACACTTTCTTTGGTGAAGGAACATGAGAAGGCGGGATTTCCTGTGCTCTCCAGACTCAAGGCAAGATGTAGCGTAATCTGTGTAGGAGAGGGTATTGATATGTCAATAGGAATTGCTAATATGTTGTCAAAGGCATGAAAAATAGTTATATAATATTTCAAACAAATATAATACCTTTCTGGAAGATTTGTCATCCCAAGCCTGAAAAGAAACCAGAGGTTCCTGAAGTGAGTCTTTTGGGGTGGACATCCATGGAGATTTTGAACATTCGTCCTGGTTGGAGCATCTAGACAAGCAGAAATATATCATTTAGAGTTGTTATGCCAGGTTGCATCATGTTGGCCATGTTACTGATTTTTTTAAGTAGCTAGCATACTTAATAAATACTTTACAAGTGCAACAGATATGAATCTGACCTCTGTGTGTTCACACACCAGCCGCAGAGAGGATCCAGAGCAGCTCTGCAGTCTTTCAGAGAGCTGTATTTATCACACTGAACCACAGACACTCTTCTGAGCTACATCAAAAACATGAGCAGAAAGCAAATAAACATCCACTATTGCGTTCCCACTGCTTTTTAAAAATGAGAAATAAAACCCCAGATAGGTTGATTACAACAATCAGAAGAAATTTGTTGTCAGATTACAGTTGTTCCCTCCGCAGCTCTAGTAAAACCCATTGCAGCAGTGTTAGATAGTTTCTTAATTTAATGTCAGGATAATATAACGTAAGGTATGGTGATATAAATGTACATTACACTCGATTTTTTTTTTTAAAAATGGCTATATTTACAGTTAATAATTGTGTAAATGCAGCATCATGAAATTGTGAAAAGGTGCCAAAATCTAAATGCTTCACAAATTTTGTCAAGCATGAAAAAAACAACAGGTTAAAACATATTTTTTAAATGTTGAGTATCACTTTTTTATTAACTGTACAGTTTTAAATCTCACCTCTTTCCTCAGAGCGATGAAGATATGTTTGAAATCTGTATCAAAGTGCATTCTGGGAGGCACTGCTCGTTCATCATCAGATTTGTACAGCACTATTGGACAGCCTGGTGTGAATTTCTCATCCAGCATAAACTAAAAATACAAACCTCATCATTATCCAAACTTTACTCAAATCAAATCATTATATGATTGGACTTTATTCATGTAATTTATTCATGTCACTAAGATATCGAGTACCTATCACCGTATGATTATTCACAGATTCCACAAAAGTGCTCAAGTTTCTCAGAAATGCAGAAACTAAGTTACAAACTACAGATCTAACCGAAACTAAAACAGACTTTTAATATAAAGACACAAAAAGAGAGTCAGAGTGAAAATATGAGCAATTAACGAAGCACATTATTAGTCATTGCTTATAATTATTCATTTATTTTTCCAAGTGTCTGTATGTAGGTCCTAAAATTTTTGTGATAATCTCCCCCGCCAATAAATGTACGTCTAGTATATTGAAGTGTACTAAAGACCTTGAGTGTACTTACCATTGAAATAGTTGAAAGTGATGGGTCTCAGTATTATAAATATGTAATTATGTTTTATTATATTAATTATGTTTCAAGTTCTGTTTTGTGTAATAATGCATTTTTTAAAAATCAAGTTACCATTATAGAGATTAGTGTTCCTTTGAGCTAAAATCTGGTTAAGACGTTTCGTTATGGAATATGTGAATGGCCAAATCCACAGATCTAATATTATTTCTGCTCTCAATAGTAAGTTTGGGAAAGAAACCACTTCTTGTGTTTGCAGTAGTTATAGGCCTATCATTTTAATGCCAGGACCATTTTTAAAACTAGAGTCCATTTTCATGACCATGTGAATAACATAAATGACACAATAACATAAAACTTACTTACAGCCTTATTCTTTCTACAGAGGAGGGTTTTTCAGAAATTAGTGAAAAATAAGATATGAGACAGACCTTTATCAGTTGTCCATCACTGGTTCCTATGAACAACACAATCCAGGATCCACTTCTATCTGCTGCCACTGATGACATTGAGCTGTACTTGAACACCACAGAGAGCGGCTGAAGGTTACTACCACTCTGTAACACAAAGAACAAAACTATTATGACTTTGGTGAATAGTGAAATTAAGTTTTGTCATGCAACATATTATATATTCTATTACAATTATTATACATAACTTAAATCAGTAGAACATCTAAACATTTGTAAAAAAACAAAAACATTTGTTTATAATAATTAACAATAAAAACATTAAAAAAGCATCTATATTGAGAACATAAATGCTGATTTTCCAACCTCAGAATCACATCTTTCACCAGTAGCGCAGAAACCCTTCACTTTGCCTTGAACTCTACTGATGTCGTACAGAGCCAGCGCGGTGTTCTCCGGATCCTGCTGATTCTGCGCACTGAACACTCCTGCCCAAATAACACCGTTCCCTGAGGGAATAACGGTGGAGGAGACGAGCACTGGACGAGCTTTATCATTGCAGCACTCTATCGTTGCAGCCTGTAGGGATTTAAAGATGTCTGACTTTTTTCTTTTATTGCTGTCCATCCACAGGACGTGCACTTTCCTCTCCGAGTCAGTCTTTGCGTTGAGAAATAAGTAGGACTCTGAGGGAGAAACTGTCTGGAATCCGTCAACAAACTCCACATCTCTAGCGGTGCTCTGGATGAAGGTGGTTGATTTTTCTTCTATGTAGTTGAAAATCCCACCAGTTTGAGACTGTAAAGTGTTCCACAATTTAACAACAGGATACGGATCTTGAGGTTTTGTTGGTTCGTCCTTTTTCCCAACCAAAAGGTACCTACTGGTACTTGGACCTGCTATGAACGCAACAGATTTCTCATTCTGTCTCAGTCCTACCGATATACTTTCATCGTAAATACTCTTTGTAATGTCATTCAGATCAAGAACTTCACAATATCCATCTCTAAAAGTCCCACAGGTTATCAGGGTGTCGTTGTCGTCAAAAGGCACTAGAATGTTGACTCTGTTTTGATAATTGGCATTAGTGATGTCCTTCCTCTTCTCCTCAGAAAGATCGAGTCTCATCTGATGTAGTCGATGGTCAGTAAGAACGAACAACTTACTTTTACCAACTACAAAGTCCTTGATGTCTCCATCAAAGTTCACTACATCACTGCAAATGCAATGTTTCAAAAGTGGGAGCACAAGTATTGCAAGTAAGTATCCTCTCATCTTGCATATCTGAGAGATCAGCTGAAGTTTCGAGATCTTGTCACAGAGATCAACTGCGCTCAGATGTGCCCACGGCTGAAGTGGATAGAAGTGAAAGCAGCGGCTCTGAAGATGCCTGATGACTTCCTGACTTGTTTTGTAAGTTATACCATATCATGATGAGACACTTTTCATAATCCTAAATAAAATAAGAGTAAAACGAACTCTCTCTTGAAATCATTTTATTGACAGCAGACTTTATATTTATTATAATCTTAAATAACTCTTATCTTAACGAGCAGTTGGACAGGCCTACTTTTGTAAGAGACAGTTGGACAGGCCTTCTTTTGTGAGATCTTGTTACAGTGATCATCTGCTCTCAAATGTGTCCGCGTGTAAGCCTGGATTACCCAATGGGCATTATGGGAACGGGCCGAGGAGCCTATGCGCACTTGGGGCCCAAGCAAGGGGAAGAATTTTCTTTACATTTCAAATAATGACACCATGTATAACCAATAGGGCTGTAACGATACACCAAACCCACGATTCGGTTCGTATCACGATTTTTGATCCACGATTTGATACAAAAACACTGTCAGTGTCGGCTGCAAAGATTAAGTTGACGATGCTGACTCGCAATCTTCGCAGTAGTGAACGCGCCAGAGAGAAATGCACATTTCATACGGATTACATAAGCATAGAGCAGTCTGTTTTCTTTCGTTTTGAATTGTTTTGTTTAAAAGTATACATTTTAAACTTTCTATAGATATATTTCTCAGGTCTGTGAGGCAAGTAGTCTACCGTATACGCTTAGTTCCGATTCATTTATGAGACGAGCTCCAGTTCACGCGCCGGCGCCTCCGTGTTGTGATTATCTATTGTCTGCTATATTTACTTCTTATTTATTAAATCCAGGCAATTGATTGATGAAACATTGATTAAAATGATTTTTTCACCTAAAAGTTAAAGATTTTTTTGTGTCACGTCCGTAACGCATGTGTATTTCCCTCATATTAAATCTAAAACGCATGTGTAGACTGATATTTTTCTAATGTCTGGACGCCTTTATTAAGGGAGTATGGATATATAAACAGACGTTTCAATATATTGGTAGTAAATGCATTTTCTGAGAATTTATATTTCAAGTTTTTAATGTAGACGTGATCCATAACGTTGGAATTGCCCAATTTTTAAAGAATTTATCCTCAACTAGTTTTGTGGTGTAGGTCTACGTATTTTAGAATGTTAACTTCAAATAATACTAATAGTAATTTAAAGATGTGGTAGCATTGGATCTGGATGGGAAGGATAACTCTGGGAGTTGGAAGGGACGTGTCGTGATTCTGCCTTCTCACACCGCGACACAGGTTTGTGGATCTGAGTGTCCGATTTCGGTTTCATATCGCATATCGTTACAGCCCTAATAACCAATAAAAAGCATGCTGATATTTGTATTAATTTAAATAAAATTAAATAATTGGTCAAGCGCAGGTGTAGAAAGCACTGACGTAACAACCCGCCCCTGCGCAGTCTTCAAATAACCCCGCGCTGAATCGAATTTTGAAATTCAAAAGCTTGATTGTGTGGGTGGGGAGGGGGGCCCTACAAGACATTGTGCCCAGGGGCCTCTGAATTCTTAATCCGGGCCTGTCCGCGAGTGAAGTGAGTGGAAGTGAAGCAGTGCTGTGAGAGGAGGGTGGGGTGTTTTAAATACAGAGAAATTGTAGCTTACTTTCTGAAACATTTATCTATCCAAAAAGTTACTTTAGTGAAATGTAATAAAAAAAATAAAAAAAAGATCTGCGTTCCTTGTATACCGAAGCATACAATTAAAAAGTAGAATAGGCCTAAACGTTTTAGAAATGATTTGATGACATCAACAGGAAGGGTTTTTTATGAAGTAAGATTTTTTTTCCACGTAGTTTGTATAACAACTTGTTTAATAATAACATTCGTATTAGTGTCCTGACTGTAAGGCTCTGAAAATCAATATGAAACAAATATCGTAACTGGACACAAATATCACGCACTTCGCAGACAATAGAAAAAGCATAGGTCTACATTTGTAGCCTACAGTATATGCAGAAAGAAAGTAGTTTAAGAACATAATTCTTTGCATTGAAAATCATTATTTAACTCATCGGTTCATCTGGCATAATGATGATGATGATAATAACAACAAAAACAGCCTAATAATAATATTAGCTTAGCTGAACTAGGCTGATATTTGCACACTTTTGTATATATTATGTTATTGAATGTATGAAAAATAAAGGCACTACAATGAAATATTACAATTTTATGCACAGCTGGTATGTTTGTTAAAAATGTGGAATCTTTAGTATACAACATAGTACATGTGATGATGATACATACAGAACAATTCAGATCTGTGTTTAGAAGACCTTTTAGTGTTCTTAAGATATTTAAGGTTTATTTCATGTTAGAAATATAGACAAATTATATTCTATTCTATTTTATTTTAGAGTAACTACGCTGTGCTCTGAAATGTGTGCTGGTGACTAGCAGAAGTAAAGGCATGTTTCTGTGAGTTCATGTGTGCTTGTTAATTTAAATCAGACCAGACTCTTTTTTAAAGGATTTATGTTCGGCATGTTTATTAGTAAGTATGAGGTGTAAGGCAGTATAATGATAACATAAATGATCAGATTAATAACAAAAAATGACAGAAAAATTTTGTAGGTGTTCAATGAAAAATAATCAATGAAAGCATTCTCTTACAAAATAACTGTAAATAACAAACCAGTCCTCTGCAGGAACTTTGAATTGATTGTAAGTATATAGCGCCACCTGATGTTCAGTCTCAGGATTGCTCTCACAGGATATTTGAACACAGAGGTTGTTGAATAGTTTAAAGCTGAATAATTAACTATATATATATATATATATATATATATATATATATATATATATGAAGAATATAAAAGAAAATGCAAACTGCTCAAATGTATAATTCCATAGAAATACGCAGATATAAAAAGTATAGAGCTCTCTAGTCTTAGAAATAGCAACTAATAATTTTTAAACTTTTTCACAAAAAACATTTTTTTTTTAGAATAATTTTTTTTTTCTGTGAGTGTTTTCATTGCTCTTTCATACTTGGCCAGGTGTGTTCTGTGCACGGAGGCAGAACAAATAATTTGTATTCCCCATCCTGAGAACATAATTCCCAATCGTGATCTAAATGACAATGAAAAGCAGTTTTTTAATCTCATAAAGTTGATTTAATAAGATTTAAATTAAACTTAACACAGCACTGTTAACAGCAATTATCAAGTCAAATTATGAACTTCCATGTTTATAGATTTACCAAAGAATTGAAGATATCAAAAACCAGACGTACAGTTATTGAGTCCACATCTGTGACGGCTCCTGATTCTCCTTTAATCTTACAGATGATGGCATTGGACTCAATCTTCTCCAAAACACACTGATACTGCTGATCTCCCTGTAGACCAGTCACTTTCACCTCACTCATACTCAAGGTCAATGCATCTGCCTTTTTCTGAGAAAGAGATGTAGAAGAGGTTGTGAGATTCACATGCTGATGTGCAAAAACACTGACTGCTCACAATAATATATTTTCTGAGAGTTTTTAACACCAGGGCCTGGAAAAAATAGGCATGTGTGCCAAAACATGCAGACTGTACATTGACCTTAAACTCACTGTAATGCTGAACTCACCTTAATGTTGACCTGTAGGTCGTTGGCCACCTGAAAGGTAGTGAATCCAATGAATTCTGGATCAGGCTCGTAGGAAAAATGCTTACAGTCAATAGTGGCGTTTCCAACTTTCATTGACAAGCTTAACAGTCCACTGCCATCATAACGGGGGGAAAGAAACCACGCATCCTGAGAAAAGAGAGAGAATGAAGATATGACTCCAATACATGTGACACGTGAAGCTCCGAAGCAATAAAACACAATAAAATTGCATGAGCTGACACAGACAAACTGCTAATTATTTTCATGTTATGGGTGGTAACTGACAAGCAATTTTAAAATTCTATAATATTTAGTGAATATATATATATATATATATATATATATATATATATATATATATATATATATATATATATATATATATATATATTATATAGAATTTTAATATTGCTTGTCAGTTACCACCCATAACATGAAAATAATTAACGGTTTGTCTATAAAGAAATTAATACTTTTATTTAGCAAGGCTGCAAAAGTGACAAAGGTAAAAAGATTTCAAATAAATACTGTACTTTTGTACATCCTATTAATTAAATTATACTGAAAAAACATATCAAAACATTTTTTTTTTCAAAAACAACAAAAAATATTATTGTCCCCAAATTCTTGAACTATATATATATATATATATATATATATATATATATATATATATATATATATATATATACATATATATATATAGTTCAAGACTTTACACACACACACACACTTGTATACACGTTTGTGAGTGAGGGATAATCCAAGGCCTTAAAATAAAGTAACCCCTTTAAAATAACCAATTACATATTTAGAGTCACTGAAGTGCTTTTAACAATTATATGAGCAGATAAATGACATTTCTTTCTAAATAAGACCTCATGCAGTGCATGTGTGAATCTGGGCTGTTTGAATTGCTGACCTCTGTGTATCAGATAAAGTGCTGTGAGTAATTGCAGGAGTAATAAACACACGTCTTACCCCTGAGCTTCTGCTGTATTGTGTTTGAAGCTCTTTATTAGAGGGACGGGCAATAACTGATTCCACAAATTCCATATTGCTCCCCTGAAGATCAATCTTCCTTCCACCACTGAATGAAGAGATATTAATACATATATTAAAATTATATATATTAAAATATTTATTATAGAGATATTAACCATTTCAGCCAGTAATACAGAATATTAAGAACGGTCTTGCTGTCAGCAAGCAAGTTACTCTTTCTGAACCTCTAAAATTTAAACAATACTAGTCTAAGGTCACATGTGAGTCAGTAAACGGCAGCTCTCAGAATTATGAAACATACAGGAAATTACTTAATGACTCTAACTTCTGATTTAATTTCTTTTAATCTCACATACATGTGTTTCTCCACAGTATCTCAGCAGATTATTACTTTGCAAATCTTCATTTTCCATATAAACAGCATTCTTGCATATTTCAGGATTAAAATGCCATTAGATTACCATGAGCATGGCATTCAAAATGTGCAGTTTTCATCTCAAGGCACTGATGGGATATGGAAGCTGTTCTGCCAGTGGTCTGAAAGCTCTTACCTCCTCCAGGAGACTGTGGGCTGTATTCCTGTGCAGCTGGGCTGGGAACTGTAAGTGATGATACTGTTACCATGACAACGGTCGTCAGGCGTAACAACACACACTTTCACTGTTCCTTTAGTTCCACTGGGAGGAATGTGGAACCTTAAAGTGTCGTTGGAGCGATCAAACACTGGAGATCTGAGGGGAAACATTCATGCACAGATATACAATATCATTTATATCAATCTACACACATTCATAAATACGACTAAACACAAACACACAGAGTCTCACTCTTTAGGAATAAACTCCAGATCCCCTTGAATATGGATTTTAGTAACAGATTCCAGGTTCCTTCCTCTTAGTAAAATGTTGTTTCTGCCATGGAAAGAAACCTTGTTGGGCTCCAGAGAGAGAATCTCTGGCTTCTGCAGGACACAAAATGTTGCACTCAGTAAAGAAAGGACGTACAGGAAAAAAAAAAAAAAATCTATATCATTTAATATGACCACAACATTTTTAATGAACAGAAGTTAAAACATATTTTTTAGAATAAAATTATAATATATAATTGTACATATAAAAAATATATATAATTTAAAAAGCATGATGATTGACACATTGTTTGCTGCTGATATGATGTACAAGAAAACTACTGTTGTTTTAAAGGGTTAGTTCACACAAATATTTAAATTCTGTCATTAATTACTCACCCTCATGTCATACCAACCAAACCCATAAGACATTCGTTCATCTTCGGAACACAAATGAACATATTTTTCTAATGAAATCTGACAGATTTCTGTCCCTCCATTGACAGCTATGCAACTACCACTTTGACGCTTCAAAAAGTTCATAAAGAGATTCTAAAACTAATATGAATTGAGTGGTTTGGTCCAAATTTTCGGTAGAGACTTGATGGCTTTATATAAACTCCTAAAATTAAATCTGTCAGAAAATTTGGACTAAACCGCTCAATCCATATGGATTACTTTTAAAAACTCTTTATGAACATTTTGAAGCATCAAAGTAATAGTTGCGTAGGATGTCAATGGAGGGATAGAAATCTCTCTGATTACAAATATCTTCATTTGGGTATCAAAGATTAACAAAAGTTTTACGGGTTTGAAACATCATGAGGGTGAGTAAATGATGACAGAATTTTCATTTTTGGATACATTTTCCCTTTAAGAGAAGATTATGAGCAAATTATTCCTAAGAAAAAGTAAAAGCAAAACAAAATACTCAGACACTTGTAAAGTCATATTCATAAGTTGAGTCATATTAATTTGAAATAGGAACAAACTGAAAAAACAACATCCCTATTCTGTGAAGTTGGGTTCATAATCAGTATGACACTTACTCTGTAGATAATCTCAGGCCGTAGATCTTTACATGCATCCTAAAAAGTAGAAATAGAGAGAGAACTGAGCGGTTCATTTACTTGTTCATTTACATCTTACACAATGATATTTAAGCTATTAACAATTAATTAATATAATCTTGAATTTTTTAAAGGTTACATATACAGTACGTATTTCCCAATATGTATACGTATAATGAAGCATGTCTCACCTGTATGAGTAACTGCGGTCCAGTTCCATGTGTCCAATCACAACGCTGAGAGGAAGAGGACCACTGACACCCAGATGAGACACACTGCACACACCTGCATTCATGATTCATGATATGATTTATTAATATAACCTATAAAGCTCTGTGTTATCATTTCTGTACTATGCAATTTTTCACACTGAATTTCATTTTCTCACTGTGTATAAGAAGCATTTGTGTTTTCTGTGATACTGGAGCAGTTCCTCAGTGTCAGTGTCTCTGTGATCTTCTGATCCTTAATGGTAACAGTAGCAGAGACTTCTGAAACTGAATAGATTATCAAAAATGTTTATGGTTATAAAAAAAATCATATTCTGACTACAAAATGTACTGTATAATAGCGCACATACAACTTTATTAATAGAAAGCCAACCTCCATAAAGTATGTGGTCAGGAAAACTACAGGAGCAGTTTGGGAAAACTGCAGTCAGATCAGACCCGTCACACAGATTCACACTTCCTGTGGTGAAGGAACATGAGAAGGCGGGATTTCCTGTGCTCTCCAGACTCAAGGCAAGATGTAGAGTAACCTGTGTAGGAGAGGGCAATGTTTGGTAGTCATATAAATTATTTATTAAATATATTCCCTAAATTATGATAAATACTTCCAGATTATGACCCTCTACCTTTCTAGCAGAATTCTCTGTCATCTGAAAAGAAAGCAGCTGTGTCTTAAGAGAGTTTTTTGGGATGGACACCCATGAAGTATTTGAGCATTCATCTTGAGTAGAACATCTGGATAAAAACATCAATTTATCACGTACTGTTTGCACACTGCTCACCATGTCCATATAGATGATAAGAACTTAAAAGACTGTTCAACAGTGAACCATTTTAAGTGATGATAATCAGATATCATGTGTGATGTGTGAAAAGTCCCATGTGATAAAGGCAGATCACCTCTGTGTGTTCACACACCAGCCGCAGAGAGGATCCAGAGCAGCTCTGCAGTCTTTCAGAGAGCTGTATTTATCACACTGAACCACAGACACTCTTCTGAGCTACATCAAAAACATGAGCAGAAAGAGATAAGTGTGACGATTCAATGTAATCAGTAGAGTAGAGACATACTGCCAATGGTTTGTTTGTTAATTGCACATTTCTAAACCTCACCTCTTTCCTCACAGCGATGTAGATATATAAATCTACTGGATCAAAGTGCATTCTGGGAAGCACTGCTCGTTCATCATCAGATTTGTACAGCACTATTGGACAGCCTGGTGTGAATTTCTCATCCAAAACCAGCTAACAACAAACAGAAATACAAATCATAAATTGTGATAGTATTTCAAATGCAGAGGTAAACAACAGATTAAATGGAGGGCAGGAATTTAGAAATGAAAACTTATTGAGAGGTGAAGGAGACCTTTATCAGTTGTCCATCACTGGTTCCTATGAACAACACAATCCAGGATCCACTTCTATCTGCTGCTACTGATGACATTGAGCTGTACTTGAACACCACAGAGAGCGGCTGAAGGTTACTACCACTCTGCAACACAAAGAACAAAAATATTATGATTCTGGTGAATAGTGAAATTAAGTTTTCTCATGCAACATATTCTACATAATGCTGATTTTCCAACCTCAGATTCACATTTTTCACCAGTAGCGCAGAAACCCTTCACTTTGCCTTGAACTCTACTGATGTTGTACAGAGCCAGCGCGGTGTTCTCCGGATCCTGCTGATTCTGCGCACTGAACACTCCTGCCCAAATAACACCGTTCCCTGAGGGAATAACGGTGGAGGAGACGAGCACTGGACGAGCTTTATCATTGCAGCACTCTATCGTTGCAGCCTGTAGGGATTTAAAGATGTCTGACTTTTTTCTTTTATTGCTGTCCATCCACAGGACGAGCACTTTCCTCTCCGAGTCAGTCTTTGCGTTGAGAAATAAGTAGGACTCTGAGGGAGAAACTGTCTGGAATCCGTCAACAAACTCCACATCTCTAGCGGTGCTCTGGATGAAGGGGGTTGATTTTTCTTCTATGTAGTTTAAAATCCCACCAGTTTGAGACTGTAAAGTGTTCCACAATTTAACAACAGGATACGGATCTTGAGGTTTTGTTTGTTCGTCCTTTTTCCCAACCAAAAGATACTTACTGGTACTTGGACCTGCTATGAACGCAACAGATTTATCATTCTGTCTCGGTCCTACCGATATACTTTCATCGTAAATACTCTTTGTAATGTCATTCAGATCAAGAACTTCACAATATCCATCTCTAAAGGTCCCACAGGTTATCAGGGTGTCGTTGTCGTCAAAAGGCACTAGAATGTTGACTCTATTTTGATGAGTGGCATTAGTGATGTCCTTCCTCTTCTCCTCAGAAAGATCGAGTCTCATCTGATGTAGTCGATGGTCAGTAAGAACGAACAACTTACTTTTACTAACTACAAAGTCCTTGATGTCTCCATCAAAGTTCACTACATCACTGCAAATGCAATGTTTCAAAAGTGGGACCACAAGTATTGCAAGTAAGCATCCTCTCATATTGCCTATCTGAGAGATCAGCTGAAGTTTCGAGATCTTGTCACAGAGATCAACTGTGCTCAGATGCGCCCACGGCTGTGCTTTCACTTCCAAGTGGATGGAAGTGAAAGCAGCGGCTCTGAAGATGCCTGATGACTTCCTGACTTGTTTTAGTATGTAATACCATTTCATGATGAGACATATATGATGAAGCAGGGGAAAAAAAAAATTCTTGATTATGTTTTATCATTTGCTGATGTTTTATCTGTAGCGTCTGGACCAATCAGACACACACAAATTATTCATTTATTTAATGAATAATCCAGTAAACTCACTCTCCCAACAAATGCCTGTGAAACTTCCCCCAAAAACTAACATCCCAAATGAAGCTAACACACACTGAGACTGATAAGAGTTTTACAACCCAAAGGAATTTCCAGAGAGCTGCGACTCTCACTTAAACTCTTGCAGAGGAGGAGAAATAAACCCTGTTAATCCTATATTCTATATATAACCACAGTGAGAAATGTGTAAACATGTATGTAATTTTCCCATCTCATGATTTTCCTTTTATGTGGTTTGGCTTTTGTATTCTTGTAAACTCTATTGGGTTAATGTTTCAGACTTTGCATATTATGGTTAACCAAAATCATATGTGTGGCTTGTTTGGTCTCTATAAACTCCGATCTTCGTTTCCCATTTGTTAATTTACATTACATTTTGCTAACTTTGTGATGCATTAATATTATAAGCATCTTAAAGATTCTTGTGTTAAACATCCAATCAGATTACATGTTCAAAGGCCTGCTTGAACAATGGGTCGTAAAGTAAAAATTTCCCTCCAAAGGGAAATCTTCTCATTGGCTGACACACCTCCATAGGGTGTTACTTCTTCACACTTTAAAAACCCAAGATCAGCTTTTAGCTATCTCTCTCTTACTCTCGTACTGGAATGCTGATATGAAGATGATGCTGAACTAGAAGTTTCTAAGGACCACCTAGCTTGTGCCATGCAGGCTGCGGCCTTGTCTTTCCATTCACCAAAGATACTCTGACTACCACTGGTTCTCTCTCATCAAGACAACATCAGCAAAGATCAACTGGAGCCTCAACAAATTGCATCAGGACAGTTTAATTCAAATGGGCAAGACATGCAAGTATCAAACTTAGTCTCATTATTTGATACATTAAGTATCCTTACCCCTTTTAAAGAGGGGCGTGTTAGAACTAAACTGATGGTTTGCTCAAGGCTGTTCATCTGCTCATCTGCTGAATTTCAAACAATGCTATAACTTCTTGCTTTCCTGTATTCTGCTTCAGCTCTCTTTCCCTTGGTAAACTGTATGCATGTATGCGTATTTTAGAGTAGTTTAAGTGTTTAGACTAGTTAATAATCTTGTTCATGTCACACGTAAAGTTGTCCGTGTCTCAAGCTCATAACTGGAGTCACTAATCATTTAGATTTTGGCTACTGCTCTTAGTAGTACTGTAAATTAAGAAAGACATTTCCCATGCCCCGGAAATGTACATTTATTAGAGTTAATAAACAATTAATCCTGAGTGTTCACGGGACAAACAGGTTAATTGATTGTAATATTAATTCACGACAGTAAGTAAATTATATTAACTGATCCAAATATTCATAATCAATTATAACCAGTTATTATTGATTATTAATATTTCATAGAGCTAATTTGCTACATATCATTTAATCATTTAGTTCCTAAAAATCATTTATTAAGAAATCATTAATATCATGTTGTTGTGTTTCTCATTAGTATTATCATTTGATGTGTTTACCATTAGTATAATTTGAAATGTATGTTAAATTATTTTCTTTTATTCATATTTATGCCTCAAATGTAGCTGATTGACTTTGGGTGAACTTAAGCTATAGCTGTTTAAATCAGGTCAAGAGTCTATAAGTTTCCAATAGACAGACAAAGAATGCTCGAATGTCTCAGAATAAAGTGATAAACTAATGTTATCTTAGCTGAAAATCTTGCAGAAGAGACATGTGCAGTAGTTTTGTATTGTGTATTGTATTAAGATTAACAACTTTCTGACACATTTGGGGTACGAGACAATGTGTGTACACCTCAATGTGTGAAACCACAAAAAATGAGATCGGAAAGAGGAAGTTAGCCCTGTGCTGATAAGCATCTGCAGAAGTATATATTTTCTGTTCCGGTCAGTCTACCTTGGACTCCTTCCAAGGTAGACTGAGCTCCTTCGCAACCTTTTCAAAGAGAGATCTCTCAACCAAATTTAATTATCTTTAGGCTAAGAATATTATACTTAGAGTGTTTTAATTATATTTTACTTGGAAATATAAGTGATTTTAACTGTTGTGATTATATTGATGAATTATCCAAACTGGATCTCCTCCCTGCATCAGAATATCTTTTATTTCCACTTAGATCTAAGTGGTATGAGTGATTAAGAGTCGCCTAACCTGGAAAAAATATTTATTACATTTTATTGAAATGAGGATTTTAACTGTGACAAGAAGACAGGATGTAACTAGCCTACATTTCTGACAAACTATTGCCATATAGGCTATATTTATGTCTGACTACCATATCGATATGTTTTTAAATAAGTAGCCTAACAGTTGTAATCAATCAGAAGGCATACATGTAGTTTTTTTCAGTGGTTCTTTAGCCTACAGTTGAATTACGCCTGTAGATGGAGACAAGTGACTATCTGTTTGTAAATTATGAAGCTGTCATGAATCTGGTATCCTTCTCTGTCTCCCTCTTCTGGTTACACACACACACTCACACGCACACGCACACACATAACCTCGCGCACCTTCACTCACCCTCAGCTGTTTCTAGTTGCAACTTGTTATCACGCTCATTCTCTCACACCTGTTCTCTCTTCCCTCTAATTATGTTTGCTACTTCTAGCTTCCCCTTTTCCCTGCTTTTTTGCCAGATTATTTCGTACTCTACTCATGCAAGAGGCTTCTCCCCACCGGCTGTATCTGTCCTGTCCAAGTCTTTTTCGAGTCCTGTCTTGTGCGAGACCGATCTGACATCCAGCCAGGCACATGTCTATCCCTATCTGTTCGATTCTAACCTTTTGTTCTACACTCTGTCTAGCCTGCCAGCTGCTGACGATCACAGAGCATTCTTCTCTCCAACCGCTTGCCGCTCACTCTCTAAAGAGATCAGAGGACAGAGCCCGCCGGATCCTGTTCTCAGACTGTTTTCTGCTGCCTACATTTAAAGAGACTTTCTGTTTCACGTTATTGGAGCGTCAGCATTTACGGCTGCTTTTCTGTTATTTATCTGAAGAAGTATATATTTCTGTTGGACTGATTTCGCCCTCATAATTAAAGAGACTGTTCTTTGCATTTCGCTTTTGGGTCTTATCTTTCCACATCACAGAAGCGCTAACGTCTACAGCAATATCAGCTATGCATTAACAAATAATTTTTGTAGTGTCTATGTATAGCCTAAGTAAATTATGATACTAGTTCAATAAATATTATAATAAAATGTGTTAATGAAGTTCAAGGAAATGGAACAAGTAGTGACAATAAATAGAATATATGTTTCACCAAAATTCATCAAATCTTACAATTTGATATAGCTAAGTGGTAATACATTATATTCTGTTCTGTTCTATTTTATTCTATTCTAAATATGAAGCTGTTTTACACCACAAGGGTGCAGCAGTAACCAAAGGATTGCAGAACGTTGAAAATTAAAATATTAAATGTAAAGTTTCCTGTCAATAAAATGAATTCAAGAGAGAGTGCATACTTGTTCCTGTCCAACGCTATCTCACGACCAATTCGTACGAATTGGACGAGTGTGGGAAAATTGGCTAATTCGTACGAATTCGTATGACCTCACTCGTACGAATTTGAACGATTTGTCTAAACTCACGTGATGGGTAGGTTTAGGGGCGGGGTCAGGGGTAGGTCATTCGTATGAATTCATACGAATTGGGTAAATCGTCAAATATGTACGATTTAGGAAAAATCGTACTAGTTCGTACGAGTGAGGTCGTATGAATTCGTACGAATTAGCCACCTCGTCGAATTCGTACGAATTGCCGTGAGATCAGGCTATCCTGTCCCGTATATTGTGTAGGATCATGAAAAGTGTTTAATCAGGAAATGGTGTAACTTGCGAAACATCTAAATGTCGCAATCAGGGCTACAGATTTGTTGGCGTGTTGCGCGGAAGTCATCAGGCATCTTCAGAGCCGCTGCTTTCACTTCCATCCACTTCAGCCGTGGACGCATCTGAGCGCAGTTGATCTCTGTGACAAGATCTCGAAACTTCAGCTGATATCTCAGATATGCAAGATGAGAGGATACTTACTTGGAATACTTGTGGTCCTACTTTTGAAACATTGCATTTGTGGTGATGTAGTGAATTTTGGACTTTGTAGTTGGTAAAATTAAGTTGTTCGTTCTTACTGACCATCGACTACATCAGATGAGACTCTATCTTTCTGAGGAGAAGAGGAAGGACATCACTAATGCCACTCATCAAAATAGATTCAACATTTGTCTTTTGACGACAACGACACCCTGATAACCTGTGGGACCTTTAGGGATGGATACTGCGAAGATCTTGATCTGAATGACATTACAAAGAGTATTTACGATGAAAGTATATTGGTTGGACCGAGACAGAATGAGACATCTGTTGCGTTCATAGCAGGTCCAAGTACCAGTAGGTACATTTTGGTTGGGAAAAAGGACGAACAAACAAAACCTCAAGATCCGTATCCTGTTGTTAAATTGTGGAACACAGTCTCAAAGTGGTGAGATTTTCAACTACATAGAAGAAGCATCAACCCCCTTCATCCAGAGCACTGCTAAAGATGTGGAGTTTGTTGACGGATTCCAGAGAGTTTCTCCCTCAGAGTCCTACTTATTTCTCAACACAAAGACTGACTCGAAGAGGAAAGTGCACGTCCTGTGGATGGACAGCAATAAAAGAAAAAAGTCAGACATCTTTAAATCCCTACAGGCTGCAACGATAGAGTGCTGCAATGAAAAAGCTCGTCCAGTGCTCGTCTCCTCCACCGTTATTCCCTCAGGGAACGGTGTTATTTGGGCAGGAGTGTTCAGTGCGCAGAATCAGCAGGATCCGGAGAACACCGCGCTGGCTCTGTACGACATCAGTAGAGTTCAAGGCAAAGTGAAGGGTTTCTGCGCTACTGGTGAAAAATGTGATTCTGAGGTTGGAAAATCAGCATTATGTAGAATATGTTGCATGAGAAAACTTAATTTCACTATTCACCAGAATCATAATATTTTTGTTCTTTGTGTTGCAGAGTGGTAGTGTAAGGGTGGAATTCCTGCAGTGGTTCAAGCTGCAAGAACTGCCGAATGACTAAAGAAACGTTATTGGCAAGATGGTAGAAAACTGCACATTTCTTGTCTATACCACCCACTGCCACTTATACCAATGACGGAAATAAGTGCAGTTACAATAGCTTAATATTTGTGGGAGAGCATTGCAATAGATAGTGACGATATTGTATTGCAATATGTAGCACTTCAAAGTCAATACCAAATCAAAACTAGTTAGCACATTAGTTGCAATTGAAAAGGTTTAATGACAAAATATGGTTATGGTTACACTTAAAATAGTTACAATATAGAGGTATGAAATGATGATAACTTATATTATTAATTGTAACCAGCATATATGAAAAATGTTACCTGAGAGAGAGAGAGAGAGAGAGAGAGAGAGAGAGAGAGAGAGAGAGACAAAGAAAAGAGGAGCCCCCAAGAAAGGGACCCAGAGAAGAAGAGAGCCAGAACATCAAAGAGCCAGAGCAACAGTTTCAATCTTCTTTTATCCTTTCCTTGACCATGTGACTAAAACCCAACTGTGAGACATTCAAACTGACCAATCAGATAATTGCACTTCCACCACTGTACTAAAGGTGTGACAATTCATCGACCCCCAAAGTACAAACATTTGGCCTGCAGGCCTAGGTCACTACCAGCCCCTCTGTGCCTGTAGGAACTCCAAATGGTCATTGTGGTAGAAAGAGGGGGTAGAAAAACAGTCAAGCAAATATCTTTGTTCATTTAAAATATCTTGGATTATTTTCAATTCTACAGTAGTAACCTTCAGCCGCTCTCTGTGGTGTTCAAGTACAGCTCAATGTCATCAGTGGCAGCAGTTAGAAGTGGATCCTGGATTGTGTTGTTCAGGAACCGGTGATGGACAACTGATAAAGGTCTCCTTCACCTCTCAATAAGTTTTCATTTCTAAATTCCTGCCCTCCATTTAATCTGTTGTTTACCTCTGCATTTGAAATACTACAATCACAGTTTATGATTTATATTTCTGTTTGTTGTTAGCTGGTTTTGGATGAGAAATTCACACCAGGCTGTCCAATAGTGCTGTACAAATCTGATGATGAATGAGCAGTGCTTCCCAGAATGCACTTTGATCCAGTAGATTTCAAACATATCTACATCGCTCTGATGAAAGAGGTGAGGTTTAATGTGCAATTAACAAACAAACCATTGGCAGTATGTCTCTACTCAACTGTGTTACATTGAATCATCATACTTGTCTCTTTCTGCTCATGTTTTTGATGTAGCTCAGAAGAGTGTCTGTGGTTCAGTGTGATAAATACAGCTCTCTGAAAGACTGCAGAGCTGCTCTGGATCCTCTCTGCGGCTGGTGTTTAAACACACAGAGGTGATCTGCCTTTATCATATGTGACTTGTCACACATCATGATCACACATGATATCTGCTTATCATTACTTAAAATGGTTCCTTGTAGAACAGTCTTTTAAATTCTTATGGACAAAAAGATGCAAAAAGATCTGTACATGATAAATTGATGCTGTTTTTATCTAGATGTTCTACTCAAGATGAATGCTCAAATACTTCATGGGTGTCCATCCCAAAAAACTCTCTTAAGACACAGCTGCTTTCTGTTCAGATGACAGAGAACTCTTCTAGAAACGTAGAGGGTCATAATTTGGAAGTAATTATCATAATTTAGGGAATATATTTAATAAATAATTTATATGACTACCAAACATTTCCCTCTCCTACACAGGTTACTCTACATCTTGCCTTGAGTCTGGAGAGCACAGGAAATCCCGTCTTCTCATGTTCCTTCACCACAGGAAGTGTGAATCTGTGTGACGGGTCTGATCTGACTGCAGTTTTCCCAAACTGCTCCTGTACTTTTCCTGACCACATACTTTATACTGGAGGTTAGTTTTCTATTAATGAAGTTGTATGTGCGCTATTATACAGTACATTTTTGTAGTCAGAATATGATTTTTTTTATAACCATAAACATTTTTGATAATCTATTCAGTTTCAGAAGTTTCTGCTACTGTTACCATTAAGGATCAGAAGATCACAGAGACACTGACACTGAGGAACTGCTCCAGTATCACAGAAAACACAAATGCTTCTTATACACAGTGAGAAAATGAAATTCAGTGTGAAGAATTGCATAGTGCAGAAATTATAACACAGAGCTTTATAGATTATATTAATACATCATATCATGAATCATGAATGCAGGTGTGTGCAGTGTGTCTCATCTGGGTGTCAGTGGTCCTCTTCCTCTCAGCGTTGTGATTGGACACATGGAACTGGACGGCAGTTACTCATACAGGTGAGACATACTATATTCTACTATTCAGTGCTTCATTATACGTATTGGGAAATACATAACCAAGATTATATATTAATTAATTGTTAATAGCTTAAATATCATTGTGTCGACTGAAGAAAACTCAGGAAGTAAATGAACCGCTCAGTTCTCTCTCTTTTTCTACTTTTTAGGATGCATGTAAAGATCTACGCCCTGAGATTATCTACAGAGTAAGTACTACTATGAACCCAACTTCACAGAATAGGGATGTTGTTTTTTCAGTTTGTCCCTAAATAGATGTGACTTTACAAGAGTCTGAGGATTTTGTTTCATTTTTGTGGAACTATTTGCTTTTAAAATTCTTTTAAAACAAAAGTTGCTTTCTCCTAAATAATATAAGCAATAAATGATTTATCACAATAATTATGCTTTTAAATAAAAAATATATTATTGCTCCATATTTACAATTATATTTAATTTCTGCACATTATTATTATTATCATTTATAAAATGTATGTAATAAAATTTACATTTATTTCTGTTGTTTATTAAAGAATGCTAAAATGCATAAATTAAGTGGATATGGATTTTTTTTTACTGAGTGTAACATTTTGTGTCCTGCAGGAGCCAGAGATTCTCTCTCTAGAGCCCAACAAGGTTTCTTTCCATGGCAGAAACAACGTTTTACTAAGAGGAAGGAACCTGGAATCTGTCAATAAAATCCATATTCAAGGGGATCTGGAGTTTATTCCTAAAGAGTGAGACTCTGTGTGTTTGTGTTTAGTCGTATTTATGAATCTGTGTAGATTTAGATAAATAATATTGTATATCTGTGCATGAATGTTTCCCCTCAGATCTCCAGTGTTTGATCGCTCCAGCGACACTTTAAGGTTCCACATTCCTCCCAGTGGGACTAAAGGAACAGTGAAAGTGTGTGTTGTTACTCCTGACGACCGTTGTCATGGTAACAGTATCATCACTTACAGTTCCCAGCCCAGCTGCACAGGAATACAGCCCACAGTCTCCTGGAGGAGGTAAGAGCTTTCAGACCACTGGCAGAACAGCTTCCATATCCCATCAGTGCCTTGAGATGAAAACTGCTCATTTTGAATGTCATGCTCATGGTAATCTAATAGCATTTTAATCCTGGAATATGCAAGAATGCTATTTATATGGAAAATGAAGGTTTGCAAAGTAATAATCTGCTGAGATACTGTGGAGAAACACATGTATGTGAGATTGAAAGAAATTAAATCAGAAGTTAGAGTCATCAAGTAATTTCCTGTATGTTTAATAATTCTGAGAGCTGCAGTTTACTGACTCACATGTGACCTTAGACTAGTATTGTTTAAATTTTTAGAGGTTCAGAAAGAGCAATCTGCTTGCTGACAGCAAGACCGTTCTTAATATTCTGTATTACTGGCTGAAATGGTTAAAGGGGTGGTATAATGCCTTTTTCACAAGATGTAAAATACGTCTTTGATTTCCACAGAGTGTGTATGTGAAGTTTTAGCTCAAAATACCCCAAATATATTTTTATATAACATGTTAAAATTGTCACTTTTTGAGGGTTAGTTGTAGTTTGCTTTTATTTTCAGCAAATAATTTTGTCAGCGAAATACCTTCACCAAGTTTAGTGTTTTTGTTCTTACCTCATATTTAAAATATTTAAAACATACAAAATATTT
Organism: Squalius cephalus; assembly: GCF_949319135.1. Lineage (NCBI taxonomy): Eukaryota > Metazoa > Chordata > Actinopteri > Cypriniformes > Leuciscidae > Squalius > Squalius cephalus. Next base: position 41,599,141 of record NC_137125.1, read on the forward strand.
TCTCCATATTTTGAGTCTAATAGTTTATTTCAACTTGTAGGGTCATTAAAAACTAATATCTTCTCTGGACATTACTTTATAAATATAGGTGAATTAGAAGGGTGAATTAATTTACCCTCTCAGACTCCCCATCTAACTCTAAATGATCTGTTTAAAAAAATATATTACACATATAAAAAATATGAAGAAGTGGCTTTCCTAGAAGATAATGTGCTTTTGATCCTTCCACAAGCGAAGAGCTCAGGAATACGGCTTGACTTGTTGCTATAGTCCATACCTTTATTTTTATCACTGTCTGATGGATTGTGTCTCAAAGCATGTGCTGTGTGTATGAGTGTGTTTCTCTGTGTATTTGTGATTTTAATAATTATGCTTTTCTGCCAGAATAAGGATGGTAAATTTAGTTCTTTGAAGCAGTTTTTCTTCACAAAGGTCATTTGAAGTGACTCCATCAGTAGAATAATAGAGGAAACTATGTCTAACATCAAATACGGCATTGTTAGATTTAGAGCAAACATTGAGTTTGGAGTTTTTCTTGGTTTCACCTCTCATTTTGTGTTATTTTTTCACCTCTTACTAGGAACCTTTCCATTTTGTGAAATTTTTGAAGATAGGCACTGATTTGTTTTAGCACACATTTCTGTATGTATTGCTCAATATTTAGAAATATAGTATAATTATATTGCAATTAATAGCTGAGATAAGTTCTATAACTAGTAATGAAATGGACTTGAAGAAAAGCATTGTAAAATGTTTATTTATTATTAAACTGTGTTTTGCAGTATACTTATTACATCTATAAAATATAAGATTAACAAGAGTTCCCTGAGTAGGGAACGAGACGCTGCATCGATACTCAACGCTTTGGGGAATGCCTTCGGTATGAAGCGTCATGAAGTCAACTATGGAATTATTCCAATCTCGATTGGTGTAGTAGCGTCATTACGTCACTCGTGACGTCGCATGTGACGGTGATCCGGAAGCTAAAAAGGGTCACAGGAACCAGGAAATGTTAGCTTCTGATTGGTCAAAACAAATCGTTCTCAGGAGCGCAAAAAGTGTGGCCGAGGGATGCAGCGTCTCGTTCCCTACTCAGGGAACGAGGGTTACAATAGTAACCTGAGACGTTCCATTTCGTAAGGGAACTCCCGCTGCATCGATACTCGACGCTTTGGGGAACGAATACCCACGCCGCCACACTGAGAGAAATACGCCCTGGTGTAAAGCATCTGGCACACTCACAGACAATTGGAATGAGTAGAGGGCAGATCCAACCTAGCTTGTCATAAGATTTGGTGTAAGAAGGGGAGGTCTGGAGCCGGAGGCTCAACTGACCCCATGGATGAGAACCCCAGACAGTAGAAAATATTAGATGAGGGGTGAAGGCAAAAGCGCACCTCGTACTTCAGATATGAGAGGTTTCTGCAGATAACCAACTGTCTAATTGATAAAGGGGAATAGCTCCTAGCCCTAATACATAACTAGATGGTTTGACTCCTCCCAGCCCGAGGCCTGACATAGGGATCTCCAAGGCTATGACCTTGACCATCCGACACATGCGATGGAGGATGGAATACCTGAAGAATCATGATATTGCCTACAGGCACCTCAGTGCCGGGGCAAAAATAAGGTAGAGTGGCTCCCACGCTAACAAGTAAGAGGGGGGCAGCACCACCACTCTTCCAGGGAGTAAGATGAGCAGGAAGCAGACTCAATAGATTCTTATATATACTGATATTTCATATATCTCGTATATCTCATCCACAGGACATGATGGGTGCCAGGGATAACCTGTCAGCCTGATGCCAATAGGCTGGATGACAGGATCCATCCTCCAATCTACAGGAACATGGAGTTTTTGTGGGAATGTCCCTAAGAGCTCACCCTTATAGGCTTGTGGAGGGCACCGGGGCTGCCACAGAGGCCCTAAGCATGAACGGGAGATCCCATTAGAGAACAGGATGGAACTCCAGTACTGAAGCCAGTGGGCAGTAATTAACTGGGTTCAATGCTGTCCCTAACAGATGTTTAGTTCCTAGTAGAGTGAGGTTCTAGAATGGGTGACCTAACCACCTCAGTGGAAAGGGCAACCTATTTTTCTGGGTTGGTCCCCCTCAGGGGCCAGACCCATAGTCTCCATAACTCCGGCCGTGGATGAAATATTGTACCCCCGGCCTGTGAAAGAAGATCTCTCCTAATAGGGACTCGCCAGGGAGGACTCTCCAAGAGACTAATAAGGTCCGAGAACCAAATTCGAGCCGGCCAGAGTACGGAGCTACAAGGAGTAAGCTCACACTGTACCTCCTGACCCTTTCCAGAACCCCAGGGAGCAGAGCGATCGGGGGGCAAAGGCGTACAGACGTGACCTCGGCCACATCTGTACCATGGCATCCAGGTCCAAAGGAGCTGGATGTGAAAGAGAGTACCAGAGCGGGCAGTGAGAGTTCTCATGAGAAGCGAACAGGTCAACCTCCGCCCGGCCAAACTCTCTCCATATGAGCTCAACTACTTCAGGGTGGAGCCGCCATTCCCCGGGCCTCAGCCCCTGCCTCGACAGGATGTCTGCTCCCACATTATCAACCCCAGGAATATAAATGGATCTAACAGAAAGAAATTTATCCTGGGACAACAGAAGTATCTGATGCGCCAGTTTAGAAAGAGGGCGCGATCTCAAGCCTCCTTGGCGGTTGATATAAGAGACCACCGACATATTGTCTGTCCTAATAAGAACATGATGGCCTCTGAGGTCTACAAGAAAGTGCATCAGGGCAAACAAAAAATATTAGGCAAAAAATAACATCTCCAAGCGATTAATATGCCATGAGAGATGATGGTCTTTCCAAGTACCTCGGGTGTAACGGCCATCCATAACCGCACCCCAGCCGTGAGGGATGCATCCGTAGTCAAAGTCTTTCTCTGTCATGGTGCTCCCATAACCGGGCCTTGAGACAGGAACCATGGTTTCTTCCACATGACGAGAGAACGAAGGCATCTGCGCGTAACTCTGATCATGCGAAAGGGGTTCCCCAGCGGAGAAAACCCCTTGGTCCTGAGCCACCAGTGCAAGGCCCTCATATGGAGCAGATCAAAAGGCACTATGGTGGAATCTGCAGCCATAAGGCCCAAAACTCTTTGAAAGTGTTTGACAGTGATGGCCTGGCCTAACCTAATACTCTTCATTGTGTTTAAGATAGTATTTATATAAGTAGGAGACAATTGTGCCCGCATCGTAACTGAATCCCACTCTACTCCCAGGAACGTAGTCCTCTGAAGAGGAGTTAAGGAACTTTCCTTCACATTGAGTCTCAACCCCAAGCACCTCAGATGACGCAAAACAACATCTCGATGTTGAATTGCCAGTTCTTCCGACTGAGCCAAAATAAGCCAGTCAACTATATAATTTAAGATACAGATCCCCGAAGTCTCAGTGGAGCAAGGGCCGCGTCCATACATTTAGTGAAGGTGCGAGGGGATAAGGCTAGGCCGAAAGGAAGAACCCTATATTGATAAGCGTTTCCCCCAAAAGCGAATCTAAGGAACCTCCTATGATGTGGGATGATGGAAATATGAAAATATGCATCCTTAAGATCTATCGTTACAAACCAGTCCTCGGATCTGATTTGTTGAACGATCATAGGTATAGTAAGCATTTTGAACTTGAATCTCCTCAAAGATTTGTTCAATACCCTAAGGTCTATAATGGGACGCAGCCCACCATCCTTTTTTGGAACTATGAAGTAACGGCTGTAGAACCCGGACTCCCTCTGGTGAGGGGGCACATACTCTATGGCCCCCTTAGCTAAGAGGGTCTGGACTTCATGTTCCATCACCTGATCCTGGTCAGGAGATACCAGCGTGTGAGTAACACCACTAAATCTAGGTGGTCTATACTGGAACTGGATTCTATATCGTTTCTCAACTGTATTCAGGACCCACTGAGATATATTTTGAAGACCCTTCCAGGTGTCTAAATAATCTACTAGGGGGATCAGTCTCTCAGGGCTGACCTCAGGTGTTGTATTTATTTCTTCGGTGACCTGAAGCAATTTTCTGGCAGGAACTAACCGAATAATTTTTTCTACAGGCCTCGTGAGAGGTAGCGAATGTGTCAGGGCCATAGATGTTAGAGCAACACTGTGTGCAATACATTCGCTGGAAGTCGATGCGTCCTGAGGCGCACTTGATGGCGGGAAGCAACATCGATTTCCTGAGGGCTCCGCGGAGCGAAGTTTTAGAATACCCACGCGGAGGGGGACACCCTCAGAGGCCTGCGCATCATGTCAAGGCCTCTTCGCCGAAGCCTTCCTCTCCTGAATAACAGTCCTCAGATCTGTTTTCAGCTTAGAAGGCTTCGACTGAGGGTGTTGCCTCTGGCTCCAGGCTCTTTGTGGGGGAGCACAAGAGGCAACACTCTCCTTCTGCCTCAGCAGGTGTGAGGAGCTGGCGACGGTCCCATGGGACTGCCCCCTGGCAGGGATGAGCTCTTTAAATGTGGCTGACTGTCGTTTCGCCTCCTGAAACCTATCGACGACGTTATTGACTCCGTCGCCGAAAAGGCCAGAAGGCGAAACTGGGGCATCGAGGAGACAAGCCCTGTCCTTGTCCCCGATGCCCGACAGGTTCAGCCACAGGTGTCTCTCCGTGGCTACCAGTGCTGCCATGGAGCGGCCGATGGTCTCCTTGGTAGCACAGAGAGACAAGTTAACCACTCAACGCATATTGTGGATGTCGTCAAAGGCGACCTCCCCGCTGTCGTCCACCTCTTTGAGGAGGTCGGGCTGGTATGCCTGCAACAGCCCCATCGTATGCAGACAGCTACCAGCCTGCTGATATATATGCCTTCCCAACCAAGGCCGATGTTGTACGGCAGGGTTTGGTGGGAAGCGCCGGAGCCCGTAGGGATGATGCAGCGTCAGGGGAGAGATGTGAAGCGAATGACTCTTCAACCCTGGGCATCATCCCATAGCCCTCCTCCCTGGCACCCATTATATTAGAATATAAATGTACATTGGGGCCAGATATTCTCGAGGAGAAGGGCTTATTCCACGATTTTGACACCTCGGTGTGGAGATCGGGAAAAAATGGCAGACTCCAGGCGTAGAGGCTGTGACCGAGTTTGCAGGAAGCAAACTCGCTTCCTGCGTTTCTGGTGGCCAATCGATTTTTAATTTGGCCACGGCTCTAGTCACTACCTCTAGCAGCTCCTCAAAGGCAGGGAAATGGGGTGGCTGCCTCGATGCCCAAAATTTCCAGCTCCTCGGAACCGGATAATTCGAGCATCGGTTCCGTTTCAAGGGCAGAAGAAGCCGCTACGCAGCCTTCCGCACCCTGAACGGAACTCACGGAGCTAGCTTCAGAATGTTGAGAAAGGGCCGAGGGCGTCTCGATCCCCATGAATGCAGACGCCCACAGTTAGCACAGACAGCGCCCTCGAGCGCTGCCTGTGCATGCTCCACTCCCAGACAAACTACACAAAGCGAGATATTCTCGAGGAGAAGGGCTTATTCCACGATTTTGACACCTCGGTGTGGAGATCGGGAAAAAATGGCAGACTCCAGGCGTAGAGGCTGTGACCGAGTTTGCAGGAAGCAAACTCGCTTCCTGCGTTTCTGGTGGCCAATCGATTTTTAATTTGGCCACGGCTCTAGTCACTACCTCTAGCAGCTCCTCAAAGGCAGGGGAATGGGGTGGCTGCCTCGATGCCCAAAATTTCCAGCTCCTCGGAACCGGATAATTCGAGCATCGGTTCCGTTTCAAGGGCAGAAGAAGCCGCTACGCAGCCTTCCGCACCCTGAACGGAACTCATGGAGCTAGCTTCAGAATGTTGAGAAAGGGCCGAGGGCGTCTCGATCCCCATGAATGCAGACGCCCACAGTTAGCACAGACAGCGCCCTCGAGCGCTGCCTGTGCATGCTCCACTCCCAGACAAACTACACAAAGCGAGGGTGTGTCACCCTCGCTTAAATAACCCGGGCAAGGGGACACACACTGCCTGAACAGTTTCTCTTTATTCACCATTTATTTTTATTTTCAGAGTGACAGACAACACCAAATAAGACAAACAGGTTGACATAGAATGTTTGCTGAAGACCAGAAGCTAACATTTCCTGGTTCCTGTGACCCTTTATAGCTTCCAGATCAACGTTACATGCAAAGTCACGAGTGACATAATGACGCTACACCAATCGAGATTGGAATAATTCCATAGTTGACTTCAGACGCTTCATGCCAAAGGCATTCCCCAAAGCGTTGAGTATCGATGCAGTGGGAGTTCCCTTACGAAAGGGAACAATGCAATTGTGTAGGTACAATGAAATGATTCAATGAAAAAAAAAAAACACTCAAAGCCTTCTACTACAAAATAATTGTACTACAGTACTAAATAGCTGACTTGTCCTCTCTGTAGGAACTTTGAATGACTGTTTTTACAGTGTATTATAATAAGTGAGTGTAAAGCGCCACCTGCTGTCTGGAGAACAGCTCCACAGTATGGATCTGATAAGATCAGAAGGGTGAGAAATTATATAAGAATAATATTACTGTGGTGATCTCTGACTTATAGTTATAAATGACTTTACAGCATCATTTTAATTGATAACAAAGTGCAAAAGATAAGAATAAAGAATAAGCATATTAAAGAAAATACTATAGAAAAAAAGACCAAATACTCTTTGCCATGTTTTCCCATCATGAGATCATCAGAATCCCCAAAGCTGATCTGAAATTACAATGTAATAAATTATCTATAATATCATAAAATATCTCATGAAGTTTACTAAGATTTAAACTTAACAGTCAAACTATGAGACCCCCCCCCCAAAAAAATTTTATTAATTAAGAGGCAATATTACTGTTACCATATGCAAGAAAATATCAAAAACAGACGTACAGTTATTGAGTCCACTGCTGTGACGGCTCCTGATTCTCCTTTAATCTTACAGATGACGGCATTGGACTCAATCTTCTCCAAAACACACTGATACTGCTGATCTCCCTGTAGACCAGTCACTTTCACCTCACTCATACTCAAGGTCAATGAATCTGCCTTTTTCTGAGAAAGAGATGAAGAAGAATGTGGAGGTTGTGAGATTCACATGCTGATGTGCAAAAACACTGACTGCTCACAATAATATATTTTCTGAGAGTTTTTAACACCAGGGCCTGAAAAAAATAGGCATGCGTGCCAAAACATGCAGACTGTACATTGATCTTAAAGGGGATAAAATTATCTTATATTGATATAATGCCATTTTTGTACAAGCTAATATGATTCTTTAGGGTCTAAATTAAAAGTTTGTAATATACTTTAATTAAAAATTCTCATTAGTATTGTAAGAAAACGTCAAAATGGTAAGACAATACATAAAACAACAGAAACATGTTCGGCAGGTGTTTCACAACAATGATTGCCTAGCTGTTGTCCCTGGTCCAAGAGATTATCTTAGATGAGAAAGAGTTCCAAGCTTGTACAGTCACTGGTCGCGCCTTATTGAGTCGCGCAGTTGTATGTTCAAGGTTGACAATATTGACAAGGCTATGGATCCAGAATGATTTCATACACATATCCTGCAAATACCATTTTGAACTGAATTTGCTTTAGATTTATATCAGAATTATCATTAAGGAGACAGAAACCAGGATTGGGAACATAAAAAATGTATATCCGCTAAAACTGAATTTACATGCAACCAGAACTTAGAGATAACTGGACACTCCCAAAACATGTGTAAAAACGTTCCAGGCGAAGCAGTGTTACATATATGACAGTTGTGAGTAGGTTGTAATTTCATTTGGAATCTCTTATAAGGTGTGATGTAGGCTCTATGTATGGTTTTGAAGTGAATAGTTGGTGAGCTAGGTAGAAGTCATACTTAAATTGTACCATATTCTCTCCCAATCTAGGTTTATATTTAAACTCCCCAACTCCCTGTTCCATATGGATTCAATTGGTAAAGCCTTGGCACTGTGCTGAATCAGTGCACTATATATTAAAGAGACAAAAGATCTGCCCAGTAATGGTGCAATCCATTGTAACATGGGATGTGAGGGGAGAGGAGAATTCCAGGGAACTCCATACGTTTTTAAGGCTGATCTTAGCTGAAGGTAAACAAAATAAGAGGACACAGAAAGCGAAAAGCGTGTTCTTAAATCTTGAATGGAGCAAAGACCTTGAGTATCATATATATCACCTAATGTATTCACCCCAAGGGATGACCAAGATGGTTGATTGAATGGTTTGCTGCCACATAATAAACTCTGGTTATGCCATAGTGGCGTGTTCTGACAGAATTTAGGTGGGCCGCCCATCCACCGTTCTGCTTTCTTCCACACTTGAATAGAGTTAGCAATGATGGGCCCAAAATTATTTTTATTTGTTTTGTTTGCTACCCTGGAGAATAGTATGTCTTGCAGCTTGTGTGGAAATATTTTAGCAGATTCAATCAATCGCCATGCAGTGGTAGACTGTGGGTCCACCCATGTGCTGAGTGCTCTGATCTGAAATGACCAATTAAAGTGCTCTGATCTGAAATGCACTGTATTCAGACGAACTCTGGGCCAAAGTAATTTGGAGGGGGGCAGAGTGGTAACATAAAGAAGAGGAAATTGAGACGGGGCAATATGTTCATTTTGACTGTATTAATTCTACCTTGAAGAGACGTTTTTAGATTCCTCCATCTATGAATGTCTGATTTTATTTTGCTTAGCATAGTGTTGAAGTGCATGTGTCTTTAAATGATAATAAGCTTTGCTCACCCCACCCCTCTGTTCTGTGCATACACCGTTTGTAACACAATAACACGATAACCATAACGCGTTGTTCATTATAAACGTGGGATTATGAATTATATTGAGAACGTCGTACATAGAAAACATGCCGTAATGTACCTTGAATGTAAACCTTAGCTGCATTCATTGTGAAGCGTGCTAGCGATTTGCAAAGATTAATATAAAGATAAATATAAAGGTCAATAAAACGTTACACTCACTTCAGTTCTTCTGGAGGAACACGAATAGTTGGTACCGATCCTTTTTTCAGGAGCAGCTTCTTATACTGACTCTCGTTTGTAAAGCAGTCTGGTGTGTGAAATGATTCGCGCAAACATGAAAGCATTGACGTTGATCGTGGGGAATATTCCCTTCGAAAACAAAACTCAGCCACTGCGTCTTCAGCGGTTCGGATTTAGGAACATCAAAATGACTGCTGTGTTCGTTATTACACCCAAGAACAGAACACCACAATCGCTTGGACGCCATTCTGCTCATATCCACTCCAGTGTATCAACAATGATGCGCGGACTATGATTGACAGCTCGCTCACGAGCGAGGGCGGGTCTGTGTTGAAACGCTGCTGTCAATCAACAATCGTGAGAGGGGTGTCGATTTTGTGATGTCACAAAATCGAACGGCTTGATTTGAGATGGGGGAAAACATATAAGAAGATTTAAAAAAAAAAACACTGGATGGATTTTTATCATTTTATGATGGTTGTGTACAGGCACTGCCAACACACATTTCAGTACAATCAACTTGTAAAAGTGCATGTACCATTATATGACCCCTTTAAACTCACTGTAATACTAAACTCACCTTAATGTTAACCTGGAGGTCTTTGGCCACCTGTAAGGTGGTGAATCCAGTGAATTCTGGATCAGGCTCGTAGGACAAATGCTCACAGTCCACAGTGGAGTTTCCAACATTCAACCTAAATGAACCTCTGCTATAATATTTATTACCCTTTGGTGAGTGAAACCACATGTCCTGAGAAAGAGAGAGAATTAAAATATGACTAAATGAAGCTACATATAAGCTGGGAATACTATAAATAATGTTTTACAATTATACTAGCAGTAAATTAATGAAACAACCTGACAAAGTTCTCATGCAATATGTGTGACTGTGAAATACTGTTTGACTGTTGATCTCCATATCAGATAAAATGTTGAAAGCTGCTTGACTGGATGTTTTTTTAGGGTAATAGATCACTTTTAGCCCAATGAAAGCATAATAAGCACTTCTTACACCATCGGTTGCGCTTCGGTTGTAATGTGTTTGGAACACTTCATCAGAATCTTGGAAAATAACTGATTCCACAAATTCCATATGGCTCCCTTCAACATGAATCTTCCTTCCACCACTGAATGAAGATATATTTAAAACAATTTAATCACAAAGCAGACTTCAGAATCAGGGAAGGTGAAACTATATAATAAACAAAAATTTTAGAAACTATATAATATACTAAAAATGTATTCCTAAAGAAAGGTTTCTATAAGGGATATGGGATAGGAAATCCCACTTTATTTACAGTATGTATGAAATTTGCACAGCGTTTGGAGTCTATTACATGGATAAAAGAAGGAAATCTTTACATTTTGAACATGAACTCTGTTCCCCCTTGAAATTCACTCCCTGGACTTAGTCCTGATTATAATAAAATTAACAGAAAGTCAACAGAAAGTCCCCACACTGACATAAACGCCTGTATGTGGAAGCTGTTCTGCCAGTGGCCTGAAAGCTCTTACCTCCTCCAGGAGACTGTGGGCTGTATTCCTGTACAGCTGGGCTGGGAACTGTAAGTGATGATACTGTTACCATGACAACGGTCGTCAGGAGTAACAACACACACTTTCACTGTTCCTTTAGTTCCACTGGGAGGAATGTGGAACCTTAAAGTGTCGCTGGAGCGATCAAACACTGGAGATCTGAGGGGAAACATTCATGCACAGATATACAATATAATTTATATCGGTAACACTTCAGAATACTGTTCCTTCATTAATGAATAACTACACAGGAACAAATGAGTAATGCATTAGTAACACTCTAGTAACTACTATTAACTAACAAGAAACTCTGATTAACGAATTAGTAAGTAATTGCGCTCAGTCGGATGTGGTAGTTCACTATTAGCTAATCAATAACTACTATTTTTCATACCTCACTGAAGACTATAAGAACTACTATATACAGGTTAATAAATATTTATAATGCACAATGTTTAATATAAGGTAATTGTAGCCCATTAGTAATGAATCAAGTGTTACTACGTCATTCTAAAGGAACTACTAATAATTTGGATCAGTATTCTAAAGTGAAAAACATGATAACAACCTAATATTGACTGAAGTCACTGTAAGCTTTTTGTCACATGCCTGTCCTGTCTCGTGTAGCACATGTGGTGTTTGTGTTCCTGTCTCTGTTTTGACCCCACCCTCCTTGTTATCTCATTATTGGTTTCATTTGCCCCACCTGTTGTTCCCTCATCACCTGCCTGATTTGTCCCTTTTATAAGTTCCTTTGTGTTTGCAGTCTGTGTCTGATCGTTGTCTTGTTTACATCTCCCGCTTTCCCGTGAAACCCCGGTATGTTGTTTTGAAGTTGTAGTTTTGGTTATTTCATGTTTTTCCCCTTGAGGGTTTTTGTTTCACTTCATGTTTCTTTTATTTAATAAATATTCTTTCTGCACTTGAGTCCTCTCCTTTAGTTTTTCTTTAGTTATACGCAGTGGTGTAGTGGTAAAAAAAGAGGTGGGTAAACTATAAATTCTGGTGGACCACGACATGGTCACCCGGTAAGGTGGGCCACTGCCTACCGTTGTATGTGTATCCTGATGACATCGCTATAGGCTATCATTTGATGGTACTACCAAGGGTATCACTGGTTGTTCCCTCATCATAGGTCACACAATCACTATTCAATTCATACATTAATCTAAGTTCTTGTTAAAGAGACTCAGAAAGGAATAATATGGTTGAAATCTATCAAATTTAGTGTGGACCGGGGACAGTTGCAACACTTTTTGCATTTCTCTCAGTTACTCAGACTATTTGGACTAGACCAACCAAATTTGTACATATTAAACTTCTGTCTGCCAATTACCCATACCATTTAAAGATGATTATATAAGACATATTGTTCACAGTATTTATTTGAATGGAAGAAGTCAGATGTTGCAACTGACCCCGACCCAGGGACGGTTGCAACATGTTAAAAATACCTTTAATTTCATTAATTAACTTAAGCTTTTTGTCTCAATGAGCATAGAATTCTGAAAATATTAACTGTTTTAGGCCTACTATAATATTATAGTATTATTTATTTCAATAATATTATTGTAGTCTTTTTTATTTATTTAGTCATATTTATCAAATAACAGTTATTGAGTTTTGTTTGTTCATGTGTAGAACATAGGCCTACACAGATTCAGTGTGCAGGTGTTACAGATGCTATTCAATCTCTCCATATTTCAGTGTCAGACAGGAAGAATTGAACAGTTTGCAATGCAACAAACTTTTATTAAACATGCAATTTATATATTGTTGCTTGCAACCGTCCCCAACCCTATCAGCCATGACAGAACATCATGTGCCTGCTAGACACACTGACTTTGACACATGCTAACCATGCCACTTAGAAGTCAACAAAACAATAATTCAAACGAAGTAAGTTTTGTTTAATTCATACAAAATTTCAGGACAGTATGACAAAAATATATCTCATGAAAATGTTTACTTTCATACCTCCAAAACAATTTTTGTTCAACAAATGCAGCAGCATATGTTGAATATGTCTACTGTCTTTTTGGAGGGGGGAGGGTCTAACTGTGCATGTTCAGTATGAGTGTCATCACGCTAGCTTGTTTCTGATTGGAGAAAAATGACATGTTGCAACCATCCCCATCCATGTAGAAAAGTCTTTAACCTGGTGCAGGCTTGATTCCCTCTGAATCTCTTGCACAGTTGGGTTTTGACATGCTCCCTACATTAAACCAGCTGCCTGTAAATCACTTTTTTTGCATCGTTTTATTGATTTCCTGTTGCGACTGCGATCAAGTTTCATTCTCGCGCAGCTTGTTTAGTAACATCACGAGCGTGTGTTTTCTTCTACGTGTGTGCGCCGTTCTCTTTGTTCCGTGTGTATGTGTGTGTGTGTGGCGCGCGCTGCGCTCTCTGCTCCGTGTTTGCGCGCTTTTCTGCTCTGTAGTTAACGGCCCAAATGCTCGAATCATGTGCCGATCGGCGATCACGCACTGGAAAAGCAAAGTCCGCTCAAATAACGTGACATTTAGAGGTGGATAAACGCAATGTAGAGGTGGATAAACGCACTTTAGAGGTGGGCAAACGCGATTTCCAAATTTTGGGAGGTGCGTAAACGGCGTTTACGTGCGTTTAGCCTCCACTACATCCCTGGTTATACGTGACAGAACGATCCGACCATGTTAAGGACTCAGCAGAAGAATTCACGACACCCACCAGGCCCTCCTGTCTCGTGCCCCCACTACGAACGCATTATTCGTTTTCAGGCACTAAGTGCCCTCCGCCAACAAGGGGCTGACCTGAGGAAGTTCGCGGGTGAATTCCTTAGAGCGGCGGAGGGTTTAAAACTTAATGACGGACCTCTAAAGGACCTCTTCTTCAATGAGCCCATGGACTGGGTTCTCAGGAGGGCGTATGATGGGTGTACCTTTGAGGCTATGGTGGAGGGTCTTGCTCGCTTTCAGGAGCGAGAAGCCAGGAAGGTGGTTCCGGTGGTCCCGAGTCCGGTGGTCCCAGTTCCGGTGGTCCCGAGTCCAGTGGTCCCAGGTCTGGGGGTCCCAGTTCCGGTGGTCCCGAGTCCGGTGGTCCCAGTTCCGGTGGTCCCAGTTCCGGTGGTCCCAGTTCCGGTGGTCCCAGGTCTGGGGGTCCCAGTTCCGGTGGCCCCGAGTCTGGCGGTCCCAGTTCCGGTGGTCCCGAAACGGAGGAGGAGAAGAAAGACTCCCTCCGTGACTGTTCCGGTGGTCCCTGTTCCGGTGGTCCCTGTTCCGGTGGTCCCTGTTCCGGTGATCCCGAGTCCGGTGGCTCCTAACACGGAGACCATCCCGGAGGTGACTGTTGTCCCTGATACACTGCCCAGGCGTCTTGCTCTGCCCGCACCGCCCAGGCATCATGCTCTACTGGCCCCGCCCGAGCTGCTCGCACTGCCTGCACCACCCCAGCGTTCCGTCACGTCTGCCCAGCCAGAGACTGTTCACGTCATGTCTGCCGGGCCTGTGTCTTCGGACAAGATGGCCGCTACAGAGACTGTTCATGTCACGTCTGCCGGGCCTGTGTCTTCGGACAAGATGGCTGCAACAGAGACTGTTCACGTCACGTCTGCCGAGCCTGTCTCTTCAGACAAGATGGCCGACGCCGAGCCTGTTCTCGTCACGTCTGCCCAGCCAGAGACTGTTCACGTCACGTCTGCCCAGCCAGAGACTGTTCACGTCACGTTTGCCCAGCCAGTGACTGTTCACGTCACATCTGCCGAGCCTGTGTCTTCGGACAAGATGGCCGCCGCCGAGCCTGTTCACGTCACGCCTGCCGAGCCTGTGTCTTCAGACAAGATGGCAGCCACCGAGAGTGTTCACGTCACGTCTGCCGAGCCTGTGTCTTCAGACAAGATGGCCGCCGCCGAGAGTGTTCACGTCACGTCTGCCGAGCCTGTGTTCCCTGACAAGATGGCCGCCGTCGAGCCTGTGTCTGTTCCTGAGCCTGAGCCGGTGGTGTCTGTTCCTGAGCCTGAGCTAGTGATGCCTGTTCCTGAGCCTGAGCCGGTGGTGTCTGTTCCTGTTCCTGAGCCGGTGGTGTCTGTTCCTGTTCCTGAGCCGGTGGTGTCTGTTCCAGTTCCTGAGCCGGTGGTGTCTGTTCCAGTTCCTGAGCCGGTGGTGTCTGTGTCTGTTCCTGAGCCGGTGGTGTCTGTTCCAGTTCCTGAGCCGGTGGTGTCTGTTCCTGTTCCTGAGCCAGTGGTGCCAGTGCCAGTTCCAGTTCCTGAGCCGGTGGTGTCTGTTCCAGTTCCTGAGCCGGTGGTGTCTGTTCCAGTTCCTGAGCTGATGGTGTCTGTTCCAGTTCCTGAGCCAGTGGTGCCAGTGCCAGTTCCAGTTCCTGAGCCGGTGGTGTCTGTTCCAGTTCCTGAGCCGGTGGTGTCTGTTCCAGTTCCTGAGCCGGTGGTGTCTGTTCCAGTTCCTGAGCCAGTGGTGCCAGTGCCAGTTCCAGTTCCTGAGCCGGTGGTGTCTGTTCCAGTTCCTGAGCCGGTGGTGTCTGTTCTAGTTCCTGAGCCGGTGGTGCCAGTGTCTGTTCCAGTTCCTGAGCCAGTGGTGCCAGTTCCAGTTCCTGAGCCAGTGGTGCCAGTTCCTGAGCCAGTGGTGCCAGTTCCAGTTCCAGTTCCTGAGCCGGTGGTGCCAGTTCCAGTTCCTGAGCCAGTGGTGCCAGTTCCTGAGCCAGTGGTGCCAGTTCCAGTTCCTGAGCCGGTGGTGCCGTCTCCACCGTGGCCGCCCGAGGGGTCGTCTCCGCCGTGGCCGCCCGAGGGGTCGTGGCCGCCAGAGGGGTCGTCTCCGCCGTGGCCGCCCGAGGGGTCGTGGCCGCCCGAGGGGTCGTGGCCGCCCGAGGGGTCGTGGCCGCCCGAGGGGTCGTCTCCGCCGTGGCCGCCCGAGGGGTCGTCTCCGCCGTGGCCGCCTCCGCCGTGGCCGCCCAAGGGGTCGTGGCCGCCCGAGGGGTCGTGGCCGCCCGAGGGGTCGTCTCCGCCGTGGCCGCCCGAGGGGTCGTGGCCGCCCGAGGGGTCGTGGCCGCCCGAGGGGTCGTGGCCGCCCGAGGGGTCGTGGCCGCCCGAGGGGTCGTCTCCGCCGTGGCCGCCTCCGCCGTGGCCGCCCGAGGGGTCGTGGCCGCCCGAGGGGTCGTCTCCGCCGTGGCCGCCCGAGGGGTCGTGGCCGCCCGAGGGGTCGTCTCCGCCGTGGCCGCCCGAGGGGTCGTCTCCGCCGTGGCCGCCCGAGGGGTCGTCTCCGCCGTGGCCGCCCAAGGGGTCGTCTCCGCCGTGGCCGCCCGAGGGGTCGTCTCCGCCCTGGCCGGCCGATGGACTGTCGTCTCCGCCCTGCCCGCCCGATGGACTGTCGTCTCCGCCCTGGCCGCCCGAGGGAGAGTCTCCGCCCTGGCCGCCCGAGGGAGAGTCTCCGCCCTGGCCGCCCGAGGGAAAGTCTCCGCCCTGGCCGCCCGAGGGAGAGTCTCCGCCCTGGCCGACAGATGGACTGACATTTCTGTCCTGGCCTCCCGAACTCTGTGGTCCGCCCTGGCTTCCCGAACTGTCCATTTTCCCTGCCCTACCCTGGCCTATTAGTTATTAACTATTAGTTCACGGTTTAGTTACCTATGATCACGCGCGTGAACTCGGCAATCGACTACTTTGGACTTCAACTGAAAACAGGATGTAAACACAGGTATTTGCGCTGGCTTAAATAACATCATTTTTATACATATCTTTCACATCTACTGCAGTCAGATTCACTCGTGTTCACTCTGAAGGAATCACTCACATTTTCTGTGCACTTGTAATTTGACCGGAGTTCTCCTTTAATAAGAGTTTCTTGTTAGTTAATAGTAGTTACTAGAATGTTAATAATTCGTTACTCGTTTGTTCATGTGTAATTATTCATTAATGAAGGAACAGTATTCTAAAGTGTTACCTTTATATCAATCTACACACATTCATAAATACGACTAAACACAAACACACAGAGTCTCACTCTTTAGAAATACACTCCAGATCCCCTTGAATATTAATTTTAATGACAGATTCCAGGTTCCTTCCTCTCAGTAAAACATTGTTTCTGCCATGCACAGAAATCTTGTTGGGCTCCAGAGAGAGAATCTCTGGCTCCTACAGGTGACAAAATGGTGGGCTCATTGAAAACATCATACAGACAAAGACAAGGAAAAAAATCCATAATATAGCACAGTATATAAGTAATTGAACATTTTGTTATAAAAACAAAATCCTCAGCACATGACACTTACTTTGTAGTCCATGTCAGAGAATAGATCTTTACATGCATCCTAAAAAGTAGAAAAAGAGAGAGAACTGAGCGGTTCATTTACTTCCTGACTTGGCTTCAGTCAACACAATGATATTTCTGCTATCAACAATAAATTAAGTGCAAACAGCCTGCTTTCTTGATAAGGCCATTTATACTAACTCTGGACACCATTTTCTGGTTGAGCCAGACAAAATTACCTAAATCAATTGTGCTGATAATAGAAGTAGTGGCGCCTTTTTTCTGAACTCATTCTCCTCCCTTTTCCCATCGCATGTCAGGTCGGAGAAGCATTTATTTTAAATAAAAATCAAGAAAATATTAAAAAGTTATTGAATACTTTTTTATAGTAATATACAATACACTGAGGTGCAAATGGTATCTGCCACTATTTGCACTATATAATTAGCATCTAACTACACTCTAAAAAATAATTATGTGGCTTAGTAAATATTACAGTAATATTTAACTTTATTAACTTAATACAATCTCTGAATATCGTTTACTTGATTGTTTGAGTTAAACATACCAAAATAATTGACTAAAAATCCAACAGTTAATTTTACCTAAAATTTACAGTTAAATTTAAGTTTTTTTTCACTAAATGAATTTAGTATTTGACTAACCAATTATTTTTATATATATATATACATATATATATATATTATATATTCAATATTATTAATAAACATTTCACAATAAACACAAAAGAAATTGACACTCTTGAGATATTGAGTAAGTTTACTCAATTAAAACAATGCACCCTTCCCCCGCCCTCTGACTTGAGGACAACTCAATGGTTGAGTGAGCGCACGCTGTTTGAATTCTCTCCAGTCCAGAACAGTTCTCTCTTCTCAGCGTCGCAGAATTGGTGCATTTGCATTTCCTCTGTGAAATTCAGGTTTGTGTATGTTTTATTTTATCTATGAAATCATTACTGTGCTTTAAATTATTTTATTTAATGCAAAAAAACCTACAGAGGCGTAATGTGACACCTAAACGAGAGTCGCACCTGTCTTTTCGCGTGATTGAAATGCCTTGCATAAAACACACAAGTTTATTCCTAATGATGATAAATATTTAATTTGGATGATAAAATGTCCTTAGAACTGTGCACCGTTTGTTTATTGGCAGGTTATGGAGTCAGTCGCTCGCAGTATAGAGTGAAACGCTGGACGGCGGTCTGAAGTTAGGAGTTCACCCGCAGAGCACTAGTCCATCTCCGGCACGAGAACCAGCGCTGATCCGGTGATAATTGGGTTACAGACTGGTTGATTACACTTGAATTAGGCTACCTGAATGTTTAAATGTTTCATTTTTACTTCTAAAATGTTTGTTAATTGAGTTTAAATGTAGGCAATATTGTATACATGTTAAAACATGTAAAAATATGCTTTACAATAAAGGCCAATGTCATGTGGTGGTTGTATGGAATACTATTTTACAAAGGTTTAGAGGAAATAAAAAAAAGATAATATTACTCATAAATAAAAACAGTTAATATTACTCATAAATATTGGTTTTTAAATGTTTAAATGTTAAATAATTTATACTCAATTTTATTTGTTAATGTACGAGATGTAGTTACTCAGATTTACTTTATTTACTGTACTTGCATTTACTCAATTCAAAATACAGTATATTTCATTGATTTCACATCTTTAAAATGTACTCAATTTTTTTGAATGTAAAAATGTTTCACCAAAAAAATTGAGTAAATCATAGTTAAACATTTTAGAGTGTACTATTTACACTTATTGCAAAGAAAATACTGCTATTTTCACTTAGTGAAAATAGCCGCTACCATAAATTAATCATCTTAACTTTTTCTGAAGATTATTGTTATTTCTCAATAAACAAATATACTGTATTGAATAGTTTGGTTAAACATGGTCTCACCTGTACGTGTAACTGCGGTCCAGGTCCATGTTTCCAATCACAACGCTGAGAGGAAGAAGACCACTGACACCCAGATGAGACACACTGCACACACCTGCATTTATTTAATGTCAAATGTGACTGAAATGTCTTAAAACACTTTATGGCATTTTGAAGAATGAAAGAATCTCTTTTAGGCGGTGCAGTTCTTACTGTGTATATGAAGGATTTGGTGAATTATTTGTGATATTCAAGCAGTTCCTCAGTGTCAGCGTCTCTGTGATCTTCTGATCCTTATGAACAGCAACTATAGCTGAGACTTTTAAATCTGAATGGATTGCAAAAAAATCAGGATGAAATTTTATAAATGATTACATGGCTTTATGGATATAGTTAGTCATCACACACACACAAAAAAGAAAAGGATTCAGGATTCTCACATTTATATTTACTGTATGCATTTGCCAGACATTAGAATCCAAAGTGGCTTACATTGCATGGAAGATATACTATATTTGGATCAGCTCAGTCATCTCTTTTTTTTTTTCTTTTTTTTTTTTTGCGGCTTCACAGGTGTCATGACTTGAGGCTTACTACCATGGTTACTGTTGCTGAGAAAGTGAGAGGAAATAACTAATGGAAATAAGACATTTCTTGTGCGGTTGCTCTGTGGTCATACAATTTAGACAGAACTTTCCTCCCTACAGCCGAACAGACACACATATTACTGAATCAATGTTACAAGTCCCTGAGTTTAAATAAATAAATAAAAAAATTAAAAAATACACACAGATTATAAGAAAAAGAACTAGGAAAAAAATGATGTTAAGTAGTGAAGGCAATTTCAGAATACAGCACATTTTATGTATGTTGTCATCATAGGTTATGCTGATTTGAGTCTGATGTTGTGTATTTACACTTTCTTGATCTGTTATTTGGAAATCATTTGTGCTAATTGTCTTTTATCCACCTTATTTTAATCTAGCAGAAGCGGCCATTTTAAAACTTTGAACGTGCTTGGCTTCTGATGTCATACACTTCCAGTTACTTTAGTTGTACAAAAACAGTCCGTTATGCTTGATATTGCAAAATATCTTGATATTGTAAACTGGAATTTGTTATATCATTAACTTAATTTATTATTGTAATCATAAACTCACTGGTTTGTTGCACAAATAGTTTAACCATTTCCTGAACTTTGTTACTCTTCCAGTTAATTACCTTTAGCAGCTAATGAATCAGAAATCATCTCTCATATTCACAGTAAACAGCTTAAATTAAAAAAATAAGATTGACTACTTATTATAGGAATATACTTGTGTGCAGACATTAATTGCATGTTATTTGCAATTAAATGAAAATAATTTTTAAATTAAATTATATTAAATTCAATTAAACTTACGTTTAACATACTTAAATGGATAGTTCACCCAAAAATTAAAATTCTGTCATCCTTTACTCACCCTCAAGTTGTTCCAAACCTGTATAAATTGTATAAACACACTGTATAAAGACAAAAGATAATATTTTGAAGATATGGTTAACCAAACACTTGATGGACCCCATTGAATACCATAGTATGGAGAAATAAAATACTATGGAAGTCAAGGGGAAAGAATGTTTATTTCTGGGTGCACTATCCCTTTAAAGTATACATATGTCATAATTACTCCTATTGTCTGAAATATGCTAAACTAAAAAGTAATTTCTATTGAAACTTGTATGTCATGTAGCTCTTTAAATATATTTGTAATTATACATTTGCAATGATGAAGTTGCAATTAAGTACATTTAAAATATATTAACGTATTGAATGGCACTACAGTTAAAATTTAAATCAAGTACTTGACTTATTAAAACAATGATTTAAAATACACTTAAAAGTATTTTTTTTTATTTGAAATTATTACGAAGTGCACTTTTTAAGTGTACTTAAGTGTGGCAAGTGTTTAGTCATGGAAGTGTACTTTCGTTAATACATATATCTATTTTTTAAATATACTTTTATAATATGTAGTACACTACAAGTGTACATTCAGTACAATTAAGCAAACAACTACACCAATCCAATGTACTGACAGAGAACCAACCTCCAGTATAAAGTATGTGATCAGAAAAACTACAGGAGCAGTTTGGGAAAACTGCAGTCAGATCAGACCCGTCACACAGATTCACACTTCCTGTGGTGAAGGAACATGAGAAGGCGGGATTTCCTGTGCTCTCCAGACTCAAGGCAAGATGTAGCGTAATCTGTGTAGGAGAGGGTATTGATTGATATGTCAATAGAAATTGCGAATATGTTGTCAAAGCAATGAAAAATAGTTATATTTCAAACAAATATAATAATACCTTTCTGGAAGATTTGTCATCCCAAGCCTGAAAAGAAACCAGAGGTTCCTGAAGTGAGTCTTTTGGGGTGGACATCCATGGAGATTTTGAACATTCGTCCTGGTTGGAGCATCTAGACAAGCAGAAATATATTATTTAGAGTTGTTATGCCAAGTTGCATCATGTTGGCCATGTTACTGATTTTTTTAAGTAGCTAGCATACTTAATAAATACTTTAGTGCAACAGATATGAATCTGACCTCTGTGTGTTCACACACCAGCCGCAGAGAGGATCCAGAGCAGCTCTGCAGTCTTTCAGAGAGCTGTATTTAGCACACTGAACCACAGACACTCTTCTGAGCTACATCAAAAACATGAGCAGAAAGCAAGTAAACATCCACTATTGCGTTCCCACTGCTTTTTAAAATGAGAAATAAAACCCCAGATAGGTTGATTACAACAAAAGAAATTTGTTGTCAGATTACAGTTGTTCCCTCCGCAGCTCTAGTAAAACCCATTGCAGCAGTGTTAGATAGTTTCTTAATTTAATGTCAGGATAATATAATTGTCACCATTATGTTCAGTTCATATCAGTTGTTTTCATTCATCACCTGTGTTTCCCTGTCTGTTTCCCACCACCAATCTGTTACCATGGACACTGATCACCTTCCTCACAGCTGCCTGTTGTTTGTGTTCATCACCACAGTTCATTTAAGTTCCTGCCTGTATTCAGTTCAGTGTCCGGTATTGTTTGTCTATGTCTAACCTGATCTCCTGTTCCTGAGTTTATATTATTAAAGTATATTCGAAATTATCTTCATCTTCATCTTCTTCTTCATCGCGACGAGCCGTGACAATAACGTAAGGTATGGTGATATAAATGGACCTTACACTTGATTTTTTTAATGGCTATATTTAGTTAATAATTGTGTAAATGCAGCATCATGAAATCGTGAAAAGGTGCCAAAGTCTATATGCTTCACAAATATTGTCAAGCTTGAAGAAACAACAGGTTAAAAATATATATATATATTAAATGTTGAGTATCACTTTTTAATTACAGTTTTAAACCTCACCTCTTTCCTCAGAGCGATGAAGATATATTTGAAATCTACTGGATCAAAGTGTATTCTGGGAAGCACTGCTCGTTCATCATCAGATTTGTACAGCACTATTGGACAGCCTGGTGTGAAATTCTCATCCAACATACGCTAAAAATACAAACCGCATCATTATCCAAACTTTACTCAAATCAAATCATTATATGATTGTGCTTTATTAATGTAATTTATTCGTGTCACTAAGATATCGAGTTCCTATCACCGTATGATTATTCACAGATTCCACAAAAGTGCTCAAGTTTCTCAGAAATGCAGAAACTAAGTTACAAACTACAGATCTAACAGAAACTAAAACAGACTGTTAATATAAAGACACAAAAAGAGAGTCAGAGTGAAAATATGAGCAATTAACGAAGCACATTATTAGTCATTGCTTATAATTATTAATTTATTTTTCCAAGTGTCTGTGTGTAGGTCTTATTTAAATGGATTTTTTTTTTTTTCACATACATTTGTGTAATTTTTTCGATATTTTTCCCCTCCACATAGATACCTCATTTTCTTAACTTTTTTTCACTTTTACGCATTGTTTTGTTTACACTGATTTTATTGCAACTTAATAAAGGTTTAATATATGGGTAGTTGGCATGAAATTTAAAGCACTATTTATCTAATTGTATAATAAAATGATTATACATGTTGTTTTATCATGTCATATTAATCACCAGGACCGTTTCCAGAACATATATAATTAAATATATAATATAATTTAAAACAATAATATAGTCCAGCATACAACTACACTAAAAACCCATTTGCATTTTGCCTAAAGTCACAAAAACTCTTCAATTCCACCAACAACACAATAATAATAAAAACAATACATACAAAATAGCAATAAATGTACGTCTGTATATTGAAGTGTACTAAAGACATTGTGTGTACTCACCATTGAAATAGTTGAAAGTGATGGGTCTCAGTATTATAAATATGTAATTATGTTTTATTATATTAATTATGTTTCAAGTTCTTTTTTGTTTAATAATGCATTAAATATGAGTTTTTATCAAGTTACCATTATAGAGATTAGTGTTCCTTTGAGCTAAATGCTGGTTAAGACGTTTCGTTATGGAATATGTGAATGGCCAAATCCACAGATCTAATATTATTTTTGCTCTCAATAGTAAGTTTGGGGAAGAAACCACTTGTTGTGTTTGCAGTAGTTATAGGCCTATCATTTTAATGTCATGACCATTTTTAAACCTATAGAGTCCATTTTCATGACCATGTGAATAACATAAACGATACGATAACATAAAACTTACTTACTTACAGCCTTGTTCTGTCTACAGAGGAGGGTTTTTCTGAAATTAGTGAAAAATAAGATATGAGACAGACCTTTATCAGTTGTCCATCACTGGTTCCTATGAACAACACAATCCAGGATCCACTTCTATCTGCTGCCACTGATGACATTGAGCTGTACTTGAACACCACAGAGAGCGGCTGAAGGTTACTACCACTCTGCAACACAAAGAACAAAAATATTATGACTTTGGTGAATAGTGAAATTAAGTTTTGTCATGCAACATATTATATATTCTATTACAACTATACATAACTCAAATCGGTAGAACAGCTAAACATTTGTAAAAAACATTTTTTTATAATAAGAAATAATTTTAAAAAATTAAAAAAGCATCTATGGTGAGCACATAAATGCTGATTTTCCAACCTCAGAATCACATCTTTCACCAGTAGCGCAGAAACCCTTCACTTTGCCTTGAACTCTACTGATGTCGTACAGAGCCAGCGCGGTGTTCTCCGGATCCTGCTGATTCTGCGCACTGAACACTCCTGCCCAAATAACACCGTTCCCTGAGGGAATAACGGTGGAGGAGACGAGCACTGGACGAGCTTTATCATTGCAGCACTCTATCGTTGCAGCCTGTAGGGATTTAAAGATGTCTGTCTTTTTTCTTTTATTGCTGTCCATCCGCAGGACGTGCACTTTCCTCTCAGAGTCAGTCTTTGCGTTGAGAAATAAGTAGGACTCTGAGGGAGAAACTCTCTGGAATCCGTCAACAAACTCCACATCTCTAGCGGTGCTCTGGATGAAGGGGGTTAATCCGTCTTCTATGTAGTTGAAAATCCCACCAGTTTGAGACTGTAAAGTGTTCCACAATTTAACAACAGGATACGGATCTTGAGGTTTTGTTTGTTCATCCTTTTTCCCAACCAAAAGGTACTTACTGGTACTTGGACCTGCTATGAACGCAACAGATGTCTCATTCTGTCTCGGTCCTACCGATATACTTTCATCGTAAATACTCTTTGTAATGTCATTCAGATCAAGAACTTCACAATATCCATCTCTAAAAGTCCCACAGGTTATCAGGGTGTCGTTGTCGTCAAAAGGCACTAGAATGTTGACTCTATTTTGATGAGTGGCATTAGTGATGTCCTTCCTCTTCTCCTCAGAAAGATCGAGTCTCATCTGATGTAGTCGATGGTCAGTAAGAACGAACAACTTACTTTTACCAACTACAAAGTCCTTGATGTCTCCATCAAAGTTCACCACATCACCGCAAATGCAATGTTTCAAAAGTGGGACCACAAATATTGCAAGTAAGTATCCTCTCATCTTGCATATCTGAGAGATCAGCTGAAGTTTCGAGATCTTGTCACAGAGATCAACTGCGCTCAGATGCGTCCACGGCTGAAGTGGATAGAAGTGAAAGCAGCGGCTCTGAAGATGCCTGATGACTTCCTGGCTTGTTTTGTAAGTTATACCATTTCATGATGAGACACTTTTCATAATCCTACATAAAATAAGAGTAAAAGGAACTCTCTCTTGAAATCATTTTATTGACTTTATATTTATTATAATCTTAAATAACTCTTATCTTAAATATCTGAACGAGCAGTTGGACAGGCCTACTTTTGTAAGAGACAGTTGGACAGGCCTTCTTTTGTGAGATCCTGTTACAGTGATCATTCTGCTCTCAGATGTGTCCATGGGCAAGCCCGGATTACCCATTGGGCATTATGGGAACAGCCCAGGGGCCCATGCACACTTGGAGCCCAAGCGAGGGGAAGGATTTTCTTTACATTTCAGATAATGACACCATTTATAACCAATAGGGCTGTAACAATACACCAATCCCGGTTTACATAAGCAGAGAGCAGTCTGTTTTCTTTTGTTTCGAAGTTTAAAAGTATATATTTCAAACTTTCTTTTTTTTTTTTAACATTCTCTTTATTAAATTTTCTACATTGGCACATACACCTAAAAATAAAAAAAATAAAAAATAAAAAAAAAATAAAAAAAACTCCAACAAAATTCACTTTGCGAGTACAGTGTGCAGAAATATTAGTATATGTAAACAATTTATATTTTAACACAAGTAATGATATAGGGAAGAAAGAAAGAGGAATAGAGAAGAGAAAAAAAAAGAAAAAAAAAAGAAAAAAAAAAAAAAGAAGAAAAAAAAAAAAAAAGGGGGGATAGTATAATTAGTATTGGGGTTAAGGTTCAATTATTGCTGTCTTATTAAAATAATGAATAAAGGGTTTCCATACTGCATAAAAATGATCAGTCTTACTTTTTAAGGAAAATCTAATCTTTTCTAGTTGAAGGTGGTGCATAACATCTCTAATCAGGATATTTCAAACTTTCTATAGATATATTTCTCAGGTCTGTGAGGCAAGTAGGTTACCGTATACGCTTAGTTTCCATTCATTTATGAGACTAGCTCCAGTTCACTCGCCGGTGCCTCCGTGTCGTGATTATCTATTGTCTGCTATATTTACTAAATCCAGGCAATTGGTTGATGAAACATTGATTAAAATGATTTTTCCACCTAAAAGTTAAAGATTTTTTTGTGTCACGTCCGTAACGCATGTGTATTTTCCTCATATTAAATCTAAAACCATGTGTAGACTGATATTTTTCTAATGTCTGGACGCCTTTATTAAGGGAGTATGGATATATAAACAGACGTTTCAATATATTGGTAGTAAATGCATTTTCTGAGAATTTATATTTCAAGTTTTTACTGCAGACGTGATCCATAACGTTGAAATTGCCCAATTTTTAAAGAATTTATCCTCAACTAGTTTTGTGGTGTAGGTCTACGTATTTTATAATGCTAACTTCAAATAATACTAATAGTAATTTAAAGATGTGGTAGCATTGGATCTGGACGGGAAGGATAACTCTGGGAGTTGGAAGGGACGTGTCCCGCTTCTTCCTTCTCACACCAGGTTTGTGGATCTGAGCGTCTGATTTCGGTTTCATATCGCATATCGTTACAGCCCTATAACCAATAAAAAGCATGCTGATATTTGTATTAATTTAAATAAAATTAAATAATTGGTCAAGCGCAGGTGTAGAAAGCACTGACGTAACAACCCACCCCTGCGCTGTCTTCAAATAACCCCGCGCTGAATTGAATTTTGAAATGCAAAAGCTTGATTGTGTGGGTGGGGAGGGGGGCCCTAGAAGACATTGTGCCCAGGGGCCTCTGAATTCTTAATCCGGGCTTGTCCGCGAGTGAAGTGAGTGGAAGTGAAGCAGTGCTGTGAGAGGAGGGTGGGGTGCTTTAAATACAGAGAAATTGTAGCTTACTTTCTGAAACATTTAGGCTATCTATCCAAAAAGTTACTTGAAAGTTCATTTAAATGTAAAAATTATTATTATTTTTTTAAAATCTGCGTTCCTTGTATACCGAAGCACACAATTAAAACGTAGAATAGGCCAAAACGTTTTAGAAATTATCTGATGACATCAAGAGGAAGGGGTTTTTTATGAAGTAAGATTTTTTTCCACGTAGTTTGTATAACAACTTGTTTAATAATAACATTCGTATTAGTGTCCTGACTGTAAGGCTCTGAAAATCAATATGAAACAAATATCGTAACTGGACACAAATATCACGCACTTCGCAGACGATAGAAAAAGCATAGGTCTACATTTGTAGCCTACAGTATATGCAGAAAGAAAGTAGTTTAAGAACATAATTCTTTACATTGAAATCATTATTTAACTCATCGGTTCATCTGGCATAATAATGATGATGATCATAATAATAACAACAAAAACAGCCTAATAATAATATTAGCTTAGCTGAACTAGGCTGATATTTGCACACTTTTGTATATGTTATGTTATTGAATGTATGAAATATAAAGGCACTACAATGAAATATTACAATTTTATGCACAGCTGGTATGTTTGTAAAAAATGTAGAATATTTAGTATACAACATGTGATGATGATACATATAGAACAATTCGGATCTGTGTTTAGAAGACCTTTTAATGTTCTTAAGATATTTAAGGTTTATATCATGTTATAGATATAGACAAATTATATTCTATTCTATTTTATTTTAGAGTAACCACGCTGTGCTCTGAAATGTGTGCTGGTGACTTACAGAACTAAAAGCATGTTTCTGTGAGTTCATGTGTGCTTGTTAATTTAAATCAGACCAGACTCTTTTTTAAAGGATTTTATGTTTGGCATGTTTATTAGTAAGTATGAGGTGTAAGGCAGTATAATGATAACATACATTTTTAGATTAATAACAAAAAATGACAGAAAAATGTTGTAGGTGTTCGATGAAAAAGAATCAATGAAAGCATTCTCCTACAAAATAACTGTAAATAAACCAGTCCCCTGCAGGAACTTTGAATTGATTGTAAGTGTATATATATATATATATATATAGCGCCACCTGATGTTCAGTCTCAGGATTGCTTATATATATATATATATATATATGAAGAATATAAAAGAAAATGCAAACTGCTCAAATGCATAATTCCATAGAAATATGCAAATATAAAAAGTATAGAGCTCTCTTGTCTTAGAAAGATTTTTTTTTTTTTTTTTTTTGAGAATCAATTTTTTTTTTTCTGTGAGTGTGTTCATTGCTCTTTCATACTTGGCCAGGTGTGTTCTATGGACTGAGGCAGAACAAATCCTTTGTACTCCCCATCCTGAGAACATAATTCCCAATCGTGATCTAAATGACAATGAAAAGCAATGTCTTTTAATCTCATAAAGTTGATTTAATAATATTTACATTAAACTTAACACAGCAGTGTTAGCAGCAATTATCAAGTCAAATTATGAACTTCCATGTTTATACATTTACCAAAGAATTGAAGATATCAAAAACAGACGTACAGTTATTGAGTCCACTTCTGTGACGGCTCCTGATTCTCCTTTAATCTTACAGATGATGGCATTGTACACAAACACCTCCAAAACACACTGACACTGCTGATTTCCCTGTAGACCCGTCACTTTCACCTCACTCATACTCAAGGTCAATGCATCTGCCTTTTTCTGAGAAATAGAGATCCACAAGATGAATTTGTGTTAACTCAAATTATAAAGTTCAGGTCTTGCTCAGTTTTTAGCAATTTTTTACCTGAATGTTCACCAGTAGGTCGTTGGCCACCTGTAAGGTGGTGAATGTGAATTCTGGATCAGGCTCGTAGGACAAATACCCACAGTCAATAGTGGAGTTCACAACTTTCAATAATAAGCTTAACAGTCCACTGCCATAATAACGGGGGGAATGAAACGAAAAGCCCTGAGAAAAGAGAGACAATGAAAAATGCCTCCAATATGACTTTAATTAAAGATTTTATCCCCTTGATTCTTTGACTTAAGTTGCCCTTTGACTTCTGTGTGTCAGTCTTACCCCTGAGCTTCTGCTGTATTGTGTTTGAAGCTCTTTATTAGAGTGACGGACAATAACAGATTCCACAGATTCCATATTGCTCCCCTGAACATGAATCTTCCTTCCACCACTGAATAAAGAGATATTAAAACCAATTTCAGTCAATAATACATATTAATGTTAAAGTAAAAGTACAGTATTAACATTTTAATTCCTCCCACTAACTTTCCTGAATGTGTATTTCACATACACAAACACACAAAATTCAAGATGTTTCAGCAACCAATGGAAGTAAAACCTGCCGAAAACATGAAAACAAACAGTCTGGCTGTTAGGAAGCAGTTTGCTCTTACTAAACTAAAGACTAGTCTTGGTCACACATGAGTCAGTAAACTTTGTAACACAAAGTTGAGATGTTGTTGCCCAGAGAGAAAAACAATATGTGGTGTCGGAGGAAAAGAGGGACGAGAGATGAGAGATGCGTATTTTCCCCGGGTTTAATAAAATGACTTAAACGTCACACTCATCCGCGTACATGAGAAAAAGCATACAAATAAACATTCAACTCTGGTCACAAATAGAAAGGGAAATAAAGGAAAGTGTACAAAAGTCGGCAGAGCGGTTATCTCTTCTCCTGCTCACCTTTTACATCTTTTACAGACACACTCTCTACGCACATGTGCGGTTCCCTTTCAAAAGCTACAATCGATGCTGCGCTGCTTAGCGCATTGGGAACATCTTTAATCGTGACTAGCTGTGAATATTGTGTGTAACACGTCAATAGAATTGGAGGTAATATAGCCTCGGTCGATGACGTCATCGGCGCGCACCTGCGACACAAGGCTATAAATAGATGAGCCACAGGTGCATCGTCAGGTCTTTTGTCTTCAGACCATACTGTGCATGTGTGCGTCAAAACTCTCTCCACTATCTCTTATCTGACTACAGATCTTTGCTAGGAGTTAGTTTCATCAGGCAGTGTGCAGAAAATTTGAATTTCTCAATCTTTTTCTCTCAAAGTCTGTTAATAGAGTTTAAGAAGTCAAAAAAGAAAAGAAATGAATCAACAGCAGAGTAAGCGCTGTGTTCCTCCAAGCTGGACACACATGATTACTGCTTTGTTTGTTTGGGGGAAGAGCACGCGGTTCTGGCATTAGAGAAAGGCGAGTGCGAGCATTGTGAACTGTTCACAGTGAAAATGCTGCTTGCTCGTCTGAACTATTTCCAGACCGCACCCACATTACCATCGTGGGGCTCTCGCATGGATCTGTGTGACAAGCAAGAGACGGGTCCGTCTCTTTCGCTTGCTCAGTCACCAGATCCACACGTCCCTTCTCGTGATCCCGAAGCGCGCTCCGGTGCTTCTTCGGCTCACGAGGGGGTTGATATATCTCTTGGGTCTGCGGACCTCAAGCAGCCTACCTCTGAGCGTTCCTCTTGCGAAAGAAGATCTGTCGAGGAATTGCTCGAGGTGGTTACTCACGCAGTGGACAGGTTACAGCTTGACTGGCCACGCGAACAAGAGACCCCCAAACGTAGTAAGCTAGAGGATAGGTTTCTGTCCGGTGGCAGGGGGTAGAGACCACAACATCAGTCTCTCCCCTTCTTCGAAGACCTCCATGATGAGCTGTCTAAGTCATGGAGTAAACCATATACTTCCCGTGTCTTTGTGCCCTCGACGTCGACTTTTTCGACTATCGTGGGTGCGAAGTTGCGGGGGTATTCGGAGATGCCTCGGGTTGAAGAGACGTTCGCGAGCTATCTCTCGCTCGAATCGGCATCTTCGATTAAGAAACCTACCCTCCCCACGAAGCCATGTAGAACAACATCAGCGCTCGTGGGTAAAGCTTACCAAGCTGCAGGTCAGGCTGGTGCTGCGCTGCACACTATGGCAGTGTTACAGGCGTACCAGGCTGACCTGTTGAAGGACTTGAGTGCGGGCAGTACGATCGACAAGGAAGCGTTCTCTGAGCTTTGTCGAGCCACAGATCTGTCTCTCCGTGCGACCAAGCAAACGGCCCGTGCCATCGGCTGTTCACTGTCGGCTTTAGTCAGCACGGAGAGGTACCTGTGGCTTAATCTGACAGGTATCAAAGAGAAAGATCGTTTGTTTCTATAGATTCCCCTGTTTCTCCCTCTGGCCTGTTTGGCGACTCTGTCAATACTGTCGTCACCAGGTTCAAGGAAGTCCAGAAGCACGAAGAAGCATTCGTTCAGTTCCTTCCTCGTCGCACTCAAGGGGAGGGGCCATTGGCCACCCAACCTCGCCCGGTCCTTCAAAAGCCAGGGAGGTGAAGAAGCAGAGAATGCTTGGAAACTTCTGCCAGGCATTTCTGCGTGGGTATTCAAGGAGAACTCCGGTCAATTTTAACATTGAGCTCATTTTTTTGTACATTTGAAGTGCTGTCAATACAGAGAACAACGACAAAAATCGGTGTTGCCTACACCGAGTTATTCTATTTTTAAAATTTGCACCCTGTTGACTTCATAGGTTTAGTTACCTATGATCACGCGCGTAAACTCGGCAATCGACTACTTTGGACTTCAACTGAAAACAGGATGTAAACACAGGTATGTGCGCTGGCTTAAATAACATCATTTTTATACATATCTTTCACATCTACTGCAGTCAGATTCACTCGTGTTCACTCTGAAGGAATCACTCACATTTTCTGTGCACTTGTAATGACACATCAAGGATGTTAAGAGGCTAAAAGCAGGTTTAAAACTTGCCCCATTGAAGTCAACAGGGTGCAAATTTTAAAAATAGAATAACTCGGTGTAGGCAACACCGATTTTTGTCGTTGTTCTCTGTATTGACAGCACTCCAAATGTACAAAAAATGAGCTCAATGTTAAAATTGACCAGAGTTCTCCTTTAAGCACAGTTCAGATAGGATACAGAATCCAATTTATTCGTCGTCCTCCGCGTTTCAACGGCGTGGTCTCCACTTCCGTGAAACCGGAGCTGATGCACGTACTGTCACAAGAGCTACAAAATCTTCTGAGCAAAGAGGCCATAGAACATGTTCCTCTTCCAGAGAGAGAGTCAGGCTATTACAGCAGATACTTCCTGGTTCCCAAGAAGGATGGGGGGTTGCGTCCAATCTTAGATCTTTGAGGCTTAAACCGTACAGTCAAAGCGCTCAAGTTCAAGATGTTAACCGTCAAAACGGTCGTGTCGCAAATTCAACATCACGATTGGTTCGTCACGATCGATCTGAAGGACGCATATTTTCACATAGAAATATTGCCACAACACAGGAAGTTCCTGAGGTTCGCTTTCGGGGGCGAAGTATACCAATTTCGGGTTGTTCCATTTGGCCTAGCCTTGTCACCCCGCACATACACAAAATGCATGGATGCAGCACTGGCTCCTTTACGACTCCAGGGCATTCACATTTTGAATTACATCGACGATTGGTTAATACTAGCACAATCGCAAGAGATGGCGCTCTTTCTCTAGGGATGAGACTCAACACCAAGAAAAGTGTTCTTTCTCCTGCCCAGAGAACGACTTATCTCGAGATCGTTTGGGATTCGATCACGATGCAGGGACAACTGTCTCCCGCTCGAATCGAGACCATTCGGCAGACCATGAGCGAAGTCATGCTAGGCCAAGATTGCACTGTTCATCAGTACCAAAAAATGTTAGGTTTCATGGCTTCAGCATCCACGGTGATTCCTCTGGGGCTGTTGCACATGAGACCGTTTCAGTTGTGGCTAAAAGCCAGGGAATTTCATCCAAGGGCCAATCCTCAAAGGCAAATAAAAGTGACGCGCTGCGGGCTTCGTACACTATCTCTGTGGCTCAGACCCTGGTTCCTCGCCTTGGGTCCCACTCTAGGGGCGCCTTGTTGTCGCAGACTGTTAAAGACAGACGCCTCCCTGATGGGCTAGGGAGCGGTCTTAAGTGGTCGTCCAGCTCAAGGGGAATGGGAGGGTCGTCAGCTCGATTGCCACATCAACTGCCTCGAGCTGATGGCCGTATTTCTGGCCCTGAAATATTTTCTCCTTCAGTTGAGAGGTTGTCATGTCCTAGTGCGGGTGGACAACACAGCGGCAGTCTCTTATATAAATCACCAGGGAGGTCTGCGCTCACGCAATCTGAACAGAATAGCGAGGCAGATTTTTCTCTGGGCCCAGGACAAGTTCCTGTCACTCAGGGCAGTATACATTCCAGGGCATCTGAATGTGTGAGCGGATTTACTGTCCAGACAGAAACTACCGATGGGGGAATGGAAACTCCACCCTGAAGTAGTGAAACAGATTTGGACCAGATTTTATGAAGCGGAGGTGGACCTCTTCACCTCCCATCAGACAGCGCAATGTCCCCTCTATTTCTCCCCCCTGGGTCTGGATGCGATGGCGCACACATGGCCCAAAATGCGCCTGTATGTGTTTCCTCCAGTTTCTCTGCTCCCGGGAGTTCTAGCCAGAGTTCGCAACAAGGGTCTTGCCTCTTACTGATAGTGCCACGTTGGCCGAACAGAGTATGGTTCTCGGAGATAATATCTCTCTTCGACGGCTCGCCATGGGCGATTCTGGAGAGGAGGGACCTTCTGTCTCAGGCGGAGGACACGATATTCCATCCCAGGCCCAACCTGTGGAATCTTCATGTTTGGACCCTGATGGGTACCAATTGAGAGAGACTGGGCTTTCGCCGGATATTATTGAGTGCTAGGGCTTCCTCCAATAGAAAGAGTTACGTCAGCAAATGGGGTGTTCTTGAAAGGTGCTGTGTTGTACACAATGTAGATCCGGTCAACTGCCAGATTGCTTCAGTTCTGGATTTCATGTAGGAGAAGTTATCAACAGGCACATGCCCCGCC
Source organism: Squalius cephalus (assembly GCF_949319135.1). Classification (NCBI taxonomy): domain Eukaryota; kingdom Metazoa; phylum Chordata; class Actinopteri; order Cypriniformes; family Leuciscidae; genus Squalius; species Squalius cephalus. The sequence goes on from NC_137125.1 coordinate 41,632,753, forward strand.
ACTTTCAAGGTTTATGTGGCCGCTCTTTCAGGCTTACCACACCTTGGTTGACGGGGTGCCACTCGGGAGGAATCCTCTGCTCGCTCGTTTCATTCGTGGGGCCAGACGACTGAGGCCTCCAGTAAGAACCAAGATCCCTTCATGGGACTTAGCTATAGTCCTCGAGGGTCTGGTTGAGACCCCCTTTGAACCTATAGAATCAGCGTCTGACAAACTTCTGACTCTAAAAATGGTTGAAAAGAATTGGGGATACGCAGGCTCTGTCCATCTCGCCATCCTGCTTAGACTTTGCCCCAGGAATGGTGAAAGTGATTTTGCACCCTCATCCTGACTACCTTCCTTTCTCGACTGTACATCCTGTCACTCTCGAGGCCGTCTGTCCTCCGCCATTCATAGCGCCGGAGCAGGAGAGATCTCAAAGACTGTGTCCAGTTCGTGGCTCTTCAGGTTTACATCCACCGCACTAGCCAGTGGCGTAAGTCAGAGCAACTGTTCGTCTGTTATGGGGGGTAGTAACAAAGGGGCAGCTGCCACCAAGCAGACCATGCCTCATTGGGTCAGGGATGCTATTGCTCTTGCCTATGAGGCGCACGGTCAAGCTCCGCCAATAGGTCTTAGGGCTCACTCCACCAGGGGGGTCGCCTCCTCTAGTGCTTTGGCAAGGGGTGCCCCCTTACAACTTGTTTGTGATGCGGCAGGCTGGTCCTCTCCGCACACATTCATAAGATTTTATAGTTTGGATGTTCATGCTACTCCGGGCACTCACGTCCTTGAGTCGACGTCACAAGCTAATGTCTGAGGCCTTCTTACGTTCTTGTGAGCACACCTGCACAACCGTAGGGGTCCAGACACTTTCAAGCACGGCGGCATGGGTATTCTCGTTCCCAATGCGCTAAGTAGCACAGCATCGATTGTAGCTTTTGAAAGGTAACGTTCTGAGTTACTTGACTGTAACCCTGTTCCCTGAAAAAGCGTAACGAGATGCTGCGCTACTTTGCCGTGCTGAAGATGTCCCGGGACTACTCTTCAGACAAAATATCCTGACAATGCACCTGTGGCTCATCTATTTATAGCCTCGTGTCGCGGATGCACGCCGATGACGTCATCGATCGAGGCTATATTACCTCTGGGTCAATTCTGTTGACGTGTTACACACAATATTCACAACTGGTCACGATTAAAGACGTTCCCAATGCGCTAAGCAGCACAGCATCTCGTTCCGCTTTTTCAGGGAACAGGGTTACAGTCAAGTAACCCGGAACATTCTCATTCTACCTCAAATTACCGTACGTGCACAAAGTGACCGTTACAAACTGCAGCTCTCAGAACAAAGACAAAACATGGAAATGACCTGACCTTTCTTGCATATGAGTGGGTTTTTTATTAGGGCCCGAGCACCGATGGTGAGAGGACCCTATTGTTTTTGCTCCGTTTATTAGGGCCCGAGCACCGATGGTGAGAGGACCCTATTGTTTTTGCTCCGTTTATTAGGGCCCGAGCACCGATGGTGAGAGGACCCTATTGTTTTTGCTCCGTTTATTAGGGCCCGAGCACCGATGGTGAGAGGACCCTATTGTTTTTGCTCCGTTTATTAGGGCCCGAGCACCGATGGTGAGAGGACCCTATTGTTTTTGCTCCGTTTATTATTAGGGCCCGAGCACCGATGGTGAGAGGACCCTATTGTTTTTGCTCCGTTTATTATTATTCTTCTTCTCCAAAGTGAATCGCTTTTTAGAGGGCCTAAACATGCTCGAAAACTCATGAAACTTTGCACACGCTTCAGAAGTGGTGAAAATTTACGTGTGATATGGTTTTCAGAATTGGGGGGGGCAAATTCGGTAAATTATTGCCCCCACATTTTGCCCCGGCTCCTGGTTTCACGTACAGGTATGAAATTTGGTACATACATGTAATGACCCAATACCTACAGAAAAGTCTCTTGGAGCATAGCCCTAAACACAACAGGAAGTGAGCTATTTTGAACTTCCTCCTGGATTTTGGGCATTTTTCGTAATTTCCTGATGTTGTACTTTAACGAACTCCTCCTACAGATTTGATCCGATACTCTTCAAATTTGGTGAGTGTAATCTTAAGGCCTTTGTGACGTTAAATTGCGAAGATCTAGAGTTTTCGTCGAAGGGTGTGCCCTCGGCGGCCTGACAAACATCTATCTATAAATTACAGGAACGTCTGTCTGTCTGTCTGTCTGTGTGTGTGTGTGTCTGTTCCTCGCATATCTCTCGAACCGTTAGTCCGATTGATTTCAAACTCGACAGGTGTCTCGCCACGGGCACGAGTAAGTGCAGTGCCAAGTTTGACATTGTTTGGATGAGAAATGCAAAAGATATCGTTAAATATATCATTTTTAGAAGGTTGTGGTTTAAAAATAAACATTCTGACATTAGAGAGTTGTATCGGTCAAAGAAGCCCCAAGAAGGCTGTGGTTTAAAAATAAACATTCTGACATAAACACTCAGTCAGCTACACTGTTTACTTCTGAATATTATAGTTTGGTTCCCGAACGTGATAAATCCATCTATCTATAAATTACAGAAACGTCCGTCTGTCTGTCTGTGTGTTATTCGCATATCTCTCGAATGTGAGATAACCACTAAATGTGTGAAAACCACTATTTTCTGTTTCAAACTTTCACATAGAATCTTTAGGTTATAACAACATTGAAAATCAAAATCTGGATTTGAATTTTTTAAGATTTATTATAAAAACGGATTATTTTTTCCCAAAAATGCAATAAATTCATGACTTTTTTTTTTTTTTTCAAAATGCTATTAATCCATTGAATCAATATAAAGTTATTTTTGATCATATTGCCATCGCAAGAAATATCTCCTGAACTTTTTTGACGGCGATCAGCTCACAAAAACTGATTTTGCACGGGCACTTTGCACTGCTCCCTGAATCGAGGTGCTTATTCATTTGTGGATGTAAACTGAATCTGTATGTCAGCTATGCTGTTAGTGTTTACTTCTGAATATTATATTTCATTCTGGTGCGCTTAACGTTGTCGCTACTGTGTAATAATAGCCTATGCTATTCACCAACTAAACATATCCTATTCAATGCGTTCACAGTCTCTTTCACGGGCATCATTTGTAGTTGCCTATTCACAAACTGTTTGCTCAAGCATAGCGTTTTCTCGGAGTTCACTGTGTGCTTTTTACCATGCACAAATAAAAATGTCACTGAACTTTTGCTGTGTAATTGTAACAATGAGCACACACCAAACCAACAATTACTAAAAACACACACAAAAACTGATTTTGCACGGGCATTTTTTGCACTAGTTCACCCAATTTCGGCCTTTTGGTGATATATGCATGATCAGATAAGTTCAATATTAATGTTGCTTGCAGTTCTGATGTTGCTAGGCAACCACAGACAGCCTGCAGTAACTCAGGCATACAATTTTCAATCTGCCACAAACTTCACATGTTTGATAAGACTCCTGTCCTGAACACATGCCAATGCTCATTATGATTATAGCAATAGCACCACCTGCTGGTAGCAGGAAGTGTGGCAAATACAAAACGTGCTCGAAAAATCATGAAACTTTGCACACGCTTCAGAAGTGGTGACAATTTACGTGTGATGTGGTTTTAAAAATTGGGTGGGGCAAAATGGCTTACTTATTGCCCCTACATTTTGCCCCGGCTCGACGTTTCACGTACAGGTATGAAATTTGGTACACACATGTAAAGACCCAATACCTACAAAAAAGTCTCTTGGAGCATAGCCCTAAACACAACAGGAAGTCAGTTATTTTGAACTTCCTGTCAGATTTTGGGCAGTTTTTGCCATTTCCTGATGTTGTACTTTAACAAACTCCTCCTACAGTTTTGATCTGATCCTCTTCAAATTTGGTGAGTGTAATCTTAAGGCCTTTCCTAAAGGTGCCGGGTGGCGGTGGCAGGGGTGCGAGGGCCCTTTTCATCGCTGCTTGCAGCTTTAATTAGGGCCCGAGCACCGATGGTGAGAGGACCCTATTGTTTTTGCTCCGTTTATTATTATTCTTCTTCTCCAAAGTGAATCGCTTTTTAGAGGGCCTAAACATGCTCGAAAACTCATGAAACTTTGCACACGCTTCAGAAGTGGTGAAAATTTACGTGTGATATGGTTTTCAGAATTGGGGGGGGCAAATTCGGTAAATTATTGCCCCCACATTTTGCCCCGGCTCCTGGTTTCACGTACAGGTATGAAATTTGGTACATACATGTAATGACCCAATACCTACAGAAAAGTCTCTTGGAGCATAGCCCTAAACACAACAGGAAGTGAGCTATTTTGAACTTCCTCCTAGATTTTGGGCATTTTTCATAATTTCCTGATGTTGTACTTTAACGAACTCCTCCTACAGATTTGATCTGATCCTCTTCAAATTTGGTGAGTGTAATCTTAAGGCCTTTGTGACGTTAAATTGCGAAGATCTAGAGTTTTCGTCGAAGGGTGTGCCCTCGGCGGCCTGACAAACATCTATCTATAAATTACAGGAACGTCTGTCTGTCTGTCTGTCTGTGTGTGTGTGTGTCTGTTCCTCGCATATCTCTCAAACCGTTAGTCCGATTGATTTCAAACTCGACAGGTGTCTTGCCACGGGCACGAGTAAGTGCAGTGCCAAGTTTGACATTGTTTGGATGAGAAATGCAAAAGATATCGTTAAATATATCATTTTTAGAAGGTTGTGGTTTAAAAATAAACATTCTGACATTAGAGAGTTGTATCGGTCAAAGAAGCCCCAAGAAGGTTGTGGTTTAAAAATAAACATTCTGACATAAACACTCAGTCAGCTACACTGTTTACTTCTGAATATTATAGTTTGGTTCCCGAACGTGATAAATCCATCTATCTATAAATTACAGAAACGTCCGTCTGTCTGTCTGTGTGTTATTCGCATATCTCTCGAATGTGAGATAACCACTAAATGTGTGAAAACCACTATTTTCTGTTTCAAACTTTCACATAGCATCTTTAGGTTATAACAACATTGAAAATCAAAATCTGGATTTGAATTTTTTAAGATTTATTATAAAAACGGATTATTTTTTCCCAAAAATGCAATAAATTCATGACTTTTTTTTTTTTTTTTCAAAATGCTATTAATCCATTGAATCAATATAAAGTTATTTTTGATCATATTGCCATCGCAAGAAATATCTCCTGAACTTTTTTGACGGCGATCAGCTCACAAAAACTGATTTTGCACGGGCACTTTGCACTGCTCCCTGAATCGAGGTGCTTATTCATTTGTGGATGTAAACTGAATCTGTAAGTCAGCTATGCTGTTAGTGTTTACTTCTGAATATTATATTTCATTCTGGTGCGCTTAACGTTGTCGCTACTGTGTAATAGTAGCCTATGCTATTCACCAACTAAACATATCCTATTCAATGCGTTCACAGTCTCTTTCACGGGCATCATTTGTAGTTGCCTATTCACAAACTGTTTGCTCAAGCATAGCGTTTTCTCGGAGTTCACTGTGTGCTTTTTACCATGCACAAATAAAAATGTCACTGAACTTTTGCTGTGTAATTGTAACAATGAGCACACACCAAACCAACAATTACTAAAAACACACACAAAAACTGATTTTGCACGGGCATTTTTTGCACTAGTTCACCCAATTTCGGCCTTTTGGTGATATATGCATGATCAGATAAGTTCAATATTAATGTTGCTTGCAGTTCTGATGTTGCTAGGCAACCACAGACAGCCTGCAGTAACTCAGGCATACAATTTTCAATTTGCCCCAAACTTCACATGTTTGATAAGAGTCCTGTCCTGAACACATGCCAATGCTCATTATGATTATAGCAATAGCGCCACCTGCTGGTAGCAGGAAGTGTGGCAAATACAAAACGTGCTCGAAAAATCATGAAACTTTGCACACGCTTCAGAAGTGGTGACAATTTACGTGTGATGTGGTTTTAAAAATTGGGTGGGGCAAAATGGCTTACTTATTGCCCCTACATTTTGCCCCGGCTCGACGTTTCACGTACAGGTATGAAATTTGGTACACACATGTAAAGACCCAATACCTACAAAAAAGTCTCTTGGAGAATAGCCCTAAACACAACAGGAAGTCAGTTATTTTGAACTTCCTGTCAGATTTTGGGCAGTTTTTGCCATTTCCTGATGTTGTACTTTAACAAACTCCTCCTACAGTTTTGATCTGATCCTCTTCAAATTTGGTGAGTGTAATCTTAAGGCCTTTCCTAAAGGTGCCGGGTGGCGGTGGCAGGGGTGCGAGGGCCCTTTTCATCGCTGCTTGCAGCTTTAATTAGGGCCCGAGCACCGATGGTGAGAGGACCCTATTGTTTTTGCTCCGTTTATTATTATTCTTCTTCTCCAAAGTGAATCGCTTTTTAGAGGGCCTAAACATGCTCGAAAACTCATGAAACTTTGCACACGCTTCAGAAGTGGTGAAAATTTACGTGTGATATGGTTTTCAGAATTGTGGGGGGCAAATTCGGTAAATTATTGCCCCCACATTTTGCCCCGGCTCCTGGTTTCACGTACAGGTATGAAATTTGGTACATACATGTAATGACCCAATACCTACAGAAAAGTCTCTTGGAGCATAGCCCTAAACACAACAGGAAGTGAGCTATTTTGAACTTCCTCCTGGATTTTGGGCATTTTTCGTAATTTCCTGATGTTGTACTTTAACGAACTCCTCCTACAGATTTGATCTGATACTCTTCAAATTTGGTGAGTGTAATCTTAAGGCCTTTGTGACGTTAAATTGCGAAGATCTAGAGTTTTCGTCGAAGGGTGTGCCCTCGGCGGCCTGACAAACATCTATCTATAAATTACAGGAACGTCTGTCTGTCTGTCTGTCTGTGTGTGTGTGTGTCTGTTCCTCGCATATCTCTCGAACCGTTAGTCCGATTGATTTCAAACTCGACAGGTGTCTTGCCACGGGCACGAGTAAGTGCAGTGCCAAGTTTGACATTGTTTGGATGAGAAATGCAAAAGATATCGTTAAATATATCATTTTTAGAAGGTTGTGGTTTAAAAATAAACATTCTGACATTAGAGAGTTGTATCGGTCAAAGAAGCCCCAAGAAGGCTGTGGTTTAAAAATAAACATTCTGACATAAACACTCAGTCAGCTACACTGTTTACTTCTGAATATTATAGTTTGGTTCCCGAACGTGATAAATCCATCTATCTATAAATTACAGAAACGTCCGTCTGTCTGTCTGTGTGTTATTCGCATATCTCTCGAATGTGAGATAACCACTAAATGTGTGAAAACCACTATTTTCTGTTTCAAACTTTCACATAGCATCTTTAGGTTATAACAACATTGAAAATCAAAATCTGGATTTGAATTTTTTAAGATTTATTATAAAAACGGATTATTTTTTCCCAAAAATGCAATAAATTCATGACTTTTTTTTTTTTTTTCAAAATGCTATTAATCCATTGAATCAATATAAAGTTATTTTTGATCATATTGCCATCGCAAGAAATATCTCCTGAACTTTTTTGACGGCGATCAGCTCACAAAAACTGATTTTGCACGGGCACTTTGCACTGCTCCCTGAATCGAGGTGCTTATTCATTTGTGGATGTAAACTGAATCTGTATGTCAGCTATGCTGTTAGTGTTTACTTCTGAATATTATATTTCATTCTGGTGCGCTTAACGTTGTCGCTACTGTGTAATAATAGCCTATGCTATTCACCAACTAAACATATCCTATTCAATGCGTTCACAGTCTCTTTCACGGGCATCATTTGTAGTTGCCTATTCACAAACTGTTTGCTCAAGCATAGCGTTTTCTCGGAGTTCACTGTGTGCTTTTTACCATGCACAAATAAAAATGTCACTGAACTTTTGCTGTGTAATTGTAACAATGAGCACACACCAAACCAACAATTACTAAAAACACACACAAAAACTGATTTTGCACGGGCATTTTTTGCACTAGTTCACCCAATTTCGGCCTTTTGGTGATATATGCATGATCAGATAAGTTCAATATTAATGTTGCTTGCAGTTCTGATGTTGCTAGGCAACCACAGACAGCCTGCAGTAACTCAGGCATACAATTTTCAATCTGCCACAAACTTCACATGTTTGATAAGACTCCTGTCCTGAACACATGCCAATGCTCATTATGATTATAGCAATAGCACCACCTGCTGGTAGCAGGAAGTGTGGCAAATACAAAACGTGCTCGAAAAATCATGAAACTTTGCACACGCTTCAGAAGTGGTGACAATTTACGTGTGATGTGGTTTTAAAAATTGGGTGGGGCAAAATGGCTTACTTATTGCCCCTACATTTTGCCCCGGCTCGACGTTTCACGTACAGGTATGAAATTTGGTACACACATGTAAAGACCCAATACCTACAAAAAAGTCTCTTGGAGCATAGCCCTAAACACAACAGGAAGTCAGTTATTTTGAACTTCCTGTCAGATTTTGGGCAGTTTTTGCCATTTCCTGATGTTGTACTTTAACAAACTCCTCCTACAGTTTTGATCTGATCCTCTTCAAATTTGGTGAGTGTAATCTTAAGGCCTTTCCTAAAGGTGCCGGGTGGCGGTGGCAGGGGTGCGAGGGCCCTTTTCATCGCTGCTTGCAGCTTTAATTATTATTATTATTCTTCTCCAAAGTGAATCGCTTTTTAGAGGGCCTAAACATGCTCGAAAACTCATGAAACTTTGCACACGCTTCAGAAGTGGTGAAAATTTACGTGTGATATGGTTTTCAAAATTGGGTGGGGCAAATTCGGTAAATTATTGCCCCCACATTTTGCCCCGGCTCCTGGTTTCACGCACAGGTATGAAATTTGGTACATACATGTAATGACCCAATACCTACAAAAAAGTCTCTTGGAGCATAGCCCTAAACACAACAGGAAGTGAGCTATTTTGAACTTCCTCCTAGATTTTGGGCATTTTTCGTAATTTCCTGATGTTGTACTTTAACGAACTCCTCCTACAGTTTTGATCTGATCCTCTTCAAATTTGGTGAGTGTAATCTGAAGGCCTTTGCGACGTTAAATTGCGAAGATCTTGAGTTTTCGTCGAAGGGTGTGCCCTCGGCGGCCTGACAAACGTTCACCCAATTTCGGCCTTTTGGTGATATATGCATGATCAGATAAGTTCAATAATAATGTTGCTTGCAGTTCCGATGTTGCTAGGCAACCACAGACAGCCTGCAGTAACTCAGCCATACATTTTTCAATCTGCCCCAAACTTCACATGTTTGATAAGAGTCCTGTCCTGAACACATGACCATGCTCATTATGGTTATAGCAATAGCGCCACCTGCTGGTAGCAGGAAGTGTGGCAAATACAAAACGTGCTCGAAAAATCATGAAACTTTGCACACGCTTCAGATGTGGTGAAAATTTACGTGTGATGTGGTTTTCAAAATTGGGTGGGGCAAAATGGCTTACTTATTGCCCCTATATTTTGCCCCGGCTCCTGGTTTCACGTACAGGTATGAAATTTGGTACATACATGTAAAGACCCAATACCTACAAAAAAGTCTCTTGGCGCGTAGCCCTAAACACAACAGGAAGTCAGCTATTTTGAACTTCCTCTCAGATTTTGGGCAGTTTTTGCCATTTCCTGATGTTGTACTTTAACAAACTCCTCCTACAGTTTTGATCTGATCCTCTTCAAATTTGGTGAGTGTAATCTTAAGGCATTTCCTAAAGGCGCCGGGTGGCGGTGGCAGGGGTGCGAGGGCCCTTTCATCGCTGCTTGCAGCTTTAATTAGGGCCCGAGCACCGATGGTGAGAGGACCCTATTGTTTTTGCTCCGTTTATTATTATTCTTCTTCTCCAAAGTGAATCGCTTTTTAGAGGGCCTAAACATGCTCGAAAACTCATGAAACTTTGCACACGCTTCAGAAGTGGTGAAAATTTACGTGTGATATGGTTTTCAGAATTGGGGGGGGCAAATTCGGTAAATTATTGCCCCCACATTTTGCCCCGGCTCCTGGTTTCACGTACAGGTATGAAATTTGGTACATACATGTAATGACCCAATACCTACAGAAAAGTCTCTTGGAGCATAGCCCTAAACACAACAGGAAGTGAGCTATTTTGAACTTCCTCCTGGATTTTGGGCATTTTTCGTAATTTCCTGATGTTGTACTTTAACGAACTCCTCCTACAGATTTGATCCGATACTCTTCAAATTTGGTGAGTGTAATCTTAAGGCCTTTGTGACGTTAAATTGCGAAGATCTAGAGTTTTCGTCGAAGGGTGTGCCCTCGGCGGCCTGACAAACATCTATCTATAAATTACAGGAACGTCTGTCTGTCTGTCTGTCTGTGTGTGTGTGTGTCTGTTCCTCGCATATCTCTCGAACCGTTAGTCCGATTGATTTCAAACTCGACAGGTGTCTCGCCACGGGCACGAGTAAGTGCAGTGCCAAGTTTGACATTGTTTGGATGAGAAATGCAAAAGATATCGTTAAATATATCATTTTTAGAAGGTTGTGGTTTAAAAATAAACATTCTGACATTAGAGAGTTGTATCGGTCAAAGAAGCCCCAAGAAGGCTGTGGTTTAAAAATAAACATTCTGACATAAACACTCAGTCAGCTACACTGTTTACTTCTGAATATTATAGTTTGGTTCCCGAACGTGATAAATCCATCTATCTATAAATTACAGAAACGTCCGTCTGTCTGTCTGTGTGTTATTCGCATATCTCTCGAATGTGAGATAACCACTAAATGTGTGAAAACCACTATTTTCTGTTTCAAACTTTCACATAGAATCTTTAGGTTATAACAACATTGAAAATCAAAATCTGGATTTGAATTTTTTAAGATTTATTATAAAAACGGATTATTTTTTCCCAAAAATGCAATAAATTCATGACTTTTTTTTTTTTTTTCAAAATGCTATTAATCCATTGAATCAATATAAAGTTATTTTTGATCATATTGCCATCGCAAGAAATATCTCCTGAACTTTTTTGACGGCGATCAGCTCACAAAAACTGATTTTGCACGGGCACTTTGCACTGCTCCCTGAATCGAGGTGCTTATTCATTTGTGGATGTAAACTGAATCTGTATGTCAGCTATGCTGTTAGTGTTTACTTCTGAATATTATATTTCATTCTGGTGCGCTTAACGTTGTCGCTACTGTGTAATAATAGCCTATGCTATTCACCAACTAAACATATCCTATTCAATGCGTTCACAGTCTCTTTCACGGGCATCATTTGTAGTTGCCTATTCACAAACTGTTTGCTCAAGCATAGCGTTTTCTCGGAGTTCACTGTGTGCTTTTTACCATGCACAAATAAAAATGTCACTGAACTTTTGCTGTGTAATTGTAACAATGAGCACACACCAAACCAACAATTACTAAAAACACACACAAAAACTGATTTTGCACGGGCATTTTTTGCACTAGTTCACCCAATTTCGGCCTTTTGGTGATATATGCATGATCAGATAAGTTCAATATTAATGTTGCTTGCAGTTCTGATGTTGCTAGGCAACCACAGACAGCCTGCAGTAACTCAGGCATACAATTTTCAATCTGCCACAAACTTCACATGTTTGATAAGACTCCTGTCCTGAACACATGCCAATGCTCATTATGATTATAGCAATAGCACCACCTGCTGGTAGCAGGAAGTGTGGCAAATACAAAACGTGCTCGAAAAATCATGAAACTTTGCACACGCTTCAGAAGTGGTGACAATTTACGTGTGATGTGGTTTTAAAAATTGGGTGGGGCAAAATGGCTTACTTATTGCCCCTACATTTTGCCCCGGCTCGACGTTTCACGTACAGGTATGAAATTTGGTACACACATGTAAAGACCCAATACCTACAAAAAAGTCTCTTGGAGCATAGCCCTAAACACAACAGGAAGTCAGTTATTTTGAACTTCCTGTCAGATTTTGGGCAGTTTTTGCCATTTCCTGATGTTGTACTTTAACAAACTCCTCCTACAGTTTTGATCTGATCCTCTTCAAATTTGGTGAGTGTAATCTTAAGGCCTTTCCTAAAGGTGCCGGGTGGCGGTGGCAGGGGTGCGAGGCATATGGCAATTCAAACAATTTTAATTGTTGTGGAGTTGTATAGAGCCTGATGGGAACTGTTTCTTCCGAGCTATCTCTCAAGCTGTGAGTTAATTATTAGGGCCCGAGCACCGATGGTGAGAGGACCCTATTGTTTTTGCTCCGTTTATTATTATTCTTCTTCTCCAAAGTGAATCGCTTTTTAGAGGGCCTAAACATGCTCGAAAACTCATGAAACTTTGCACACGCTTCAGAAGTGGTGAAAATTTACGTGTGATATGGTTTTCAGAATTGGGGGGGGCAAATTCGGTAAATTATTGCCCCCACATTTTGCCCCGGCTCCTGGTTTCACGTACAGGTATGAAATTTGGTACATACATGTAATGACCCAATACCTACAGAAAAGTCTCTTGGAGCATAGCCCTAAACACAACAGGAAGTGAGCTATTTTGAACTTCCTCCTGGATTTTGGGCATTTTTCGTAATTTCCTGATGTTGTACTTTAACGAACTCCTCCTACAGATTTGATCTGATACTCTTCAAATTTGGTGAGTGTAATCTTAAGGCCTTTGTGACGTTAAATTGCGAAGATCTAGAGTTTTCGTCGAAGGGTGTGCCCTCGGCGGCCTGACAAACATCTATCTATAAATTACAGGAACGTCTGTCTGTCTGTCTGTCTGTGTGTGTGTGTGTCTGTTCCTCGCATATCTCTCGAACCGTTAGTCCGATTGATTTCAAACTCGACAGGTGTCTCGCCACGGGCACGAGTAAGTGCAGTGCCAAGTTTGACATTGTTTGGATGAGAAATGCAAAAGATATCGTTAAATATATCATTTTTAGAAGGTTGTGGTTTAAAAATAAACATTCTGACATTAGAGAGTTGTATCGGTCAAAGAAGCCCCAAGAAGGCTGTGGTTTAAAAATAAACATTCTGACATAAACACTCAGTCAGCTACACTGTTTACTTCTGAATATTATAGTTTGGTTCCCGAACGTGATAAATCCATCTATCTATAAATTACAGAAACGTCCGTCTGTCTGTCTGTGTGTTATTCGCATATCTCTCGAATGTGAGATAACCACTAAATGTGTGAAAACCACTATTTTCTGTTTCAAACTTTCACATAGCATCTTTAGGTTATAACAACATTGAAAATCAAAATCTGGATTTGAATTTTTTAAGATTTATTATAAAAACGGATTATTTTTTCCCAAAAATGCAATAAATTCATGACTTTTTTTTTTTTTCAAAATGCTATTAATCCATTGAATCAATATAAAGTTATTTTTGATCATATTGCCATCGCAAGAAATATCTCCTGAACTTTTTTGACGGCGATCAGCTCACAAAAACTGATTTTGCACGGGCACTTTGCACTGCTCCCTGAATCGAGGTGCTTATTCATTTGTGGATGTAAACTGAATCTGTAAGTCAGCTATGCTGTTAGTGTTTACTTCTGAATATTATATTTCATTCTGGTGCGCTTAACGTTGTCGCTACTGTGTAATAGTAGCCTATGCTATTCACCAACTAAACATATCCTATTCAATGCGTTCACAGTCTCTTTCACGGGCATCATTTGTAGTTGCCTATTCACAAACTGTTTGCTCAAGCATAGCGTTTTCTCGGAGTTCACTGTGTGCTTTTTACCATGCACAAATAAAAATATCACTGAACTTTTGCTGTGTAATTGTAACAATGAGCACACACCAAACCAACAATTACTAAAAACACACACAAAAACTGATTTTGCACGGGCATTTTTTGCACTAGTTCACCCAATTTCGGCCTTTTGGTGATATATGCATGATCAGATAAGTTCAATATTAATGTTGCTTGCAGTTCTGATGTTGCTAGGCAACCACAGACAGCCTGCAGTAACTCAGGCATACAATTTTCAATCTGCCCCAAACTTCACATGTTTGATAAGAGTCCTGTCCTGAACACATGCCAATGCTCATTATGATTATAGCAATAGCGCCACCTGCTGGTAGCAGGAAGTGTGGCAAATACAAAACGTGCTCGAAAAATCATGAAACTTTGCACACGCTTCAGAAGTGGTGACAATTTACGTGTGATGTGGTTTTAAAAATTGGATGGGGCAAAATGGCTTACTTATTGCCCCTACATTTTACCCCGGCTCGACGTTTCACGTACAGGTATGAAATTTGGTACACACATGTAAGGACCCAATACCTACAAAAAAGTCTCTTGGAGCATAGCCCTAAACACAACAGGAAGTCAGTTATTTTGAACTTCCTGTCAGATTTTGGGCAGTTTTTGCCATTTCCTGATGTTGTACTTTAACAAACTCCTCCTACAGTTTTGATCTGATCCTCTTCAAATTTGGTGAGTGTAATCTTAAGGCCTTTCCTAAAGGTGCCGGGTGGCGGTGGCAGGGGTGCGAGGGCCCTTTTCATCGCTGCTTGCAGCTTTAATTATTATTATTATTCTTCTCCAAAGTGAATCGCTTTTTAGAGGGCCTGAACATGCTCGAAAACTCATGAAACTTTGCACACGCTTCAGAAGTGGTGAAAATTTACGTGTGATATGGTTTTCAAAATTGGGTGGGGCAAATTCGGTAAATTATTGCCCCCACATTTTGCCCCGGCTCCTGGTTTCACTTACAGGTATGAAATTTGGTACATACATGTAATGACCCAATACCTACAAAAAAGTCTCTTGGAGCATAGCCCTAAACACAACAGGAAGTGAGCTATTTTGAACTTCCTCCTAGATTTTGGGCATTTTTCGTAATTTCCTGATGTTGTACTTTAACGAACTCCTCCTACAGTTTTGATCTGATCCTCTTCAAATTTGGTGAGTGTAATCTGAAGGCCTTTGCGACGTTAAATTGCGAAGATCTTGAGTTTTCGTCGAAGAGTGTGCCCTCGGCGGCCTGACAAACGTTCACCCAATTTCGGCCTTTTGGTGATATATGCATGATCAGATAAGTTCAATAATAATGTTGCTTGCAGTTCCGATGTTGCTAGGCAACCACAGACAGCCTGCAGTAACTCAGCCATACATTTTTCAATCTGCCCCAAACTTCACATGTTTGATAAGAGTCCTGTCCTGAACACATGACCATGCTCATTATGGTTATAGCAATAGCGCCACCTGCTGGTAGCAGGAAGTGTGGCAAATACAAAACGTGCTCGAAAAATCATGAAACTTTGCACATGCTTCAGATGTGGTGAAAATTTACGTGTGATGTGGTTTTCAAAATTGGGTGGGGCAAAATGGCTTACTTATTGCCCCTATATTTTGCCCCGTCTCCTGGTTTCACGTACAGGTATGAAATTTGGTACATACATGTAAAGACCCAATACCTACAAAAAAGTCTCTTGGCGCGTAGCCCTAAACACAACAGGAAGTCAGCTATTTTGAACTTCCTCTCAGATTTTGGGCAGTTTTTGCCATTTCCTGATGTTGTACTTTAACAAACTCCTCCTACAGTTTTGATCTGATCCTCTTCAAATTTGGTGAGTGTAATCTTAAGGCATTTCCTAAAGGCGCCGGGTGGTGGTGGCAGGGGTGCGAGGGCCCTTTCATCGCTGCTTGCAGCTTTAATTAGGGCCCGAGCACCGATGGTGAGAGGACCCTATTGTTTTTGCTCCGTTTATTAGGGCCCGAGCACCGATGGTGAGAGGACCCTATTGTTTTTGCTCCGTTTATTATTAGGGCCCGAGCACCGATGGTGAGAGGACCCTATTGTTTTTGCTCCGTTTATTATTATTATTCTTCTCCAAAGTGAATCGCTTTTTAGAGGGCCTAAACATGCTCGAAAACTCATGAAACTTTGCACACGCTTCAGAAGTGGTGAAAATTTACGTGTGATATGGTTTTCAGAATTGGGGGGGGCAAATTCGGTAAATTATTGCCCCCACATTTTGCCCCGGCTCCTGGTTTCACGTACAGGTATGAAATTTGGTACATACATGTAATGACCCAATACCTACAGAAAAGTCTCTTGGAGCATAGCCCTAAACACAACAGGAAGTGAGCTATTTTGAACTTCCTCCTAGATTTTGGGCATTTTTCGTAATTTCCTGATGTTGTACTTTAACGAACTCCTCCTACAGATTTGATCTGATCCTCTTCAAATTTGGTGAGTGTAATCTTAAGGCCTTTGTGACGTTAAATTGCGAAGATCTAGAGTTTTCGTCGAAGGGTGTGCCCTCGGCGGCCTGACAAACGTTCACCCAATTTCGGCCTTCTGGTGATATATGCATGATCAGATAAGTTCAATATTAATGTTGCTTGCAGTTCCGATGTTGCTAGGCAACCACAGACAGCCTGCAGTAACTCAGCCATACAATTTCCAATCTGTCCCAAACTTCACATGTTTGATAAGAGTCCTGTCCTGAACACATGACCATGCTCATATTTGGTTATAGCAATAGCGCCACCTGCTGGTAGCAGGAAGTGTGGCAAATACAAAACATGCTCGAAAAATCATGAAACTTTGCACACGCCTCAGAAGTGGTGAAAATTTACGTGTGATATGGTTTTCAGAATTGGGGGGGGCAAATTCGGTAAATTATTGCCCCCACATTTTGCCCCGGCTCCTGGTTTCACGTACAGGTATGAAATTTGGTACATGCATGTATTGACCCAATACCTACAGAAAAGTCTCTTGGAGCATAGCCCTAAACACAACAGGAAGTGATCTATTTTGAACTTCCTCCTAGATTTTGGACATTTTTCGTAATTTCCTGATGTTGTACTTTAACGTACTCCTCCTACAGTTTTGATCTGATCCTCTTCAAATTTGGTGAGTGTAATCTTAA
The DNA here is from genome assembly GCF_949319135.1 of Squalius cephalus. Classification (NCBI taxonomy): domain Eukaryota; kingdom Metazoa; phylum Chordata; class Actinopteri; order Cypriniformes; family Leuciscidae; genus Squalius; species Squalius cephalus. The sequence continues at coordinate 41,649,576 of NC_137125.1, forward strand.
GGCATTTCCTAAAGGCGCCGGGTGGCGGTGGCAGGGGTGCGAGGGCCCTTTTCATCGCTGCTTGCAGCTTTAATTAGGGCCCGAGCACCGATGGTGAGAGGACCCTATTGTTTTTGCTCCGTTTATTATTAGGGCCCGAGCACCGATGGTGAGAGGACCCTATTGTTTTTGCTCCGTTTATTATTATTATTCTTCTCCAAAGTGAATCGCTTTTTAGAGGGCCTAAACATGCTCGAAAACTCATGAAACTTTGCACACGCTTCAGAAGTGGTGAAAATTTACGTGTGATATGGTTTTCAAAATTGGGTGGGGCAAATTCTGTAAATTATTGCCCCCACATTTTGCCCCGGCTCCTGGTTTCACTTACAGGTATGAAATTTGGTACATACATGTAATGACCCAATACCTACAAAAAAGTCTCTTGGAGCATAGCCCTAAACACAACAGGAAGTGAGCTATTTTGAACTTCCTCCTAGATTTTGGGCATTTTTTGTAATTTCCTGATGTTGTACTTTAACGAACTCCTCCTACAGTTTTGATCTGATCCTCTTCAGATTTGGTGAGTGTAATCTGAAGGCCTTTGCGACGTTAAATTGCGAAGATCTTGAGTTTTCGTCGAAGGGTGTGCCCTCGGCGGCCTGACAAACGTTCACCCAATTTCGGCCTTTTGGTGAAATATGCATGATCAGATAAGTTCAATAATAATGTTGCTTGCAGTTCCGATGTTGCTAGGCAACCACAGACAGCCTGCAGTAACTCAGCCATACATTTTTCAATCTGCCCCAAACTTCACATGTTTGATAAGAGTCCTGTCCTGAACACATGACCATGCTCATTATGGTTATAGCAATAGCGCCACCTGCTGGTAGCAGGAAGTGTGGCAAATACAAAACGTGCTCGAAAAATCATGAAACTTTGCACACGCTTCAGAAGTGGTGAAAATTTACGTGTGATGTGGTTTTCAAAATTGGGTGGGGCAAAATGGCTTACTTATTGCCCCTATATTTTGCCCCGGCTCCTGGTTTCACGTACAGGTATGAAATTTGGTACATACATGTAAAGACCCAATACCTACAAAAAAGTCTCTTGGCGCGTAGCCCTAAACACAACAGGAAGTGAGCTATTTTGAACTTCCTCTCAGATTTTGGGCAGTTTTTGCCATTTCCTGATGTTGTACTTTAACAAACTCCTCCTACAGTTTTGATCTGATCCTCTTCAAATTTGATGAGTGTAATCTTAAGGCATTTCCTAAAGGCGCCGGGTGGCGGTGGCAGGGGTGCGAGGGCCCTTTCATCGCTGCTTGCAGCTTTAATTAGGGCCCGAGCACCGATGGTGAGAGGACCCTATTGTTTTTGCTCCGTTTATTATTATTCTTCTTCTCCAAAGTGAATCGCTTTTTAGAGGGCCTAAACATGCTCGAAAACTCATGAAACTTTGCACACGCTTCAGAAGTGGTGAAAATTTACGTGTGATATGGTTTTCAGAATTGTGGGGGGCAAATTCGGTAAATTATTGCCCCCACATTTTGCCCCGGCTCCTGGTTTCACGTACAGGTATGAAATTTGGTACATACATGTAATGACCCAATACCTACAGAAAAGTCTCTTGGAGCATAGCCCTAAACACAACAGGAAGTGAGCTATTTTGAACTTCCTCCTGGATTTTGGGCATTTTTCGTAATTTCCTGATGTTGTACTTTAACGAACTCCTCCTACAGATTTGATCTGATACTCTTCAAATTTGGTGAGTGTAATCTTAAGGCCTTTGTGACGTTAAATTGCGAAGATCTAGAGTTTTCGTCGAAGGGTGTGCCCTCGGCGGCCTGACAAACATCTATCTATAAATTACAGGAACGTCTGTCTGTCTGTCTGTCTGTGTGTGTGTGTGTCTGTTCCTCGCATATCTCTCGAACCGTTAGTCCGATTGATTTCAAACTCGACAGGTGTCTTGCCACGGGCACGAGTAAGTGCAGTGCCAAGTTTGACATTGTTTGGATGAGAAATGCAAAAGATATCGTTAAATATATCATTTTTAGAAGGTTGTGGTTTAAAAATAAACATTCTGACATTAGAGAGTTGTATCGGTCAAAGAAGCCCCAAGAAGGCTGTGGTTTAAAAATAAACATTCTGACATAAACACTCAGTCAGCTACACTGTTTACTTCTGAATATTATAGTTTGGTTCCCGAACGTGATAAATCCATCTATCTATAAATTACAGAAACGTCCGTCTGTCTGTCTGTGTGTTATTCGCATATCTCTCGAATGTGAGATAACCACTAAATGTGTGAAAACCACTATTTTCTGTTTCAAACTTTCACATAGCATCTTTAGGTTATAACAACATTGAAAATCAAAATCTGGATTTGAATTTTTTAAGATTTATTATAAAAACGGATTATTTTTTCCCAAAAATGCAATAAATTCATGACTTTTTTTTTTTTTTTTAAATGCTATTAATCCATTGAATCAATATAAAGTTATTTTTGATCATATTGCCATCGCAAGAAATATCTCCTGAACTTTTTTGACGGCGATCAGCTCACAAAAACTGATTTTGCACGGGCACTTTGCACTGCTCCCTGAATCGAGGTGCTTATTCATTTGTGGATGTAAACTGAATCTGTAAGTCAGCTATGCTGTTAGTGTTTACTTCTGAATATTATATTTCATTCTGGTGCGCTTAACGTTGTCGCTACTGTGTAATAGTAGCCTATGCTATTCACCAACTAAACATATCCTATTCAATGCGTTCACAGTCTCTTTCACGGGCATCATTTGTAGTTGCCTATTCACAAACTGTTTGCTCAAGCATAGCGTTTTCTCGGAGTTCACTGTGTGCTTTTTACCATGCACAAATAAAAATGTCACTGAACTTTTGCTGTGTAATTGTAACAATAAGCACACACCAAACCAACAATTACTAAAAACACACACAAAAACTGATTTTGCACGGGCATTTTTTGCACTAGTTCACCCAATTTCGGCCTTTTGGTGATATATGCATGATCAGATAAGTTCAATATTAATGTTGCTTGCAGTTCTGATGTTGCTAGGCAACCACAGACAGCCTGCAGTAACTCAGGCATACAATTTTCAATCTGCCACAAACTTCACATGTTTGATAAGAGTCCTGTCCTGAACACATGCCAATGCTCATTATGATTATAGCAATAGCACCACCTGCTGGTAGCAGGAAGTGTGGCAAATACAAAACGTGCTCGAAAAATCATGAAACTTTGCACACGCTTCAGAAGTGGTGACAATTTACGTGTGATGTGGTTTTAAAAATTGGGTGGGGCAAAATGGCTTACTTATTGCCCCTACATTTTGCCCCGGCTCGACGTTTCACGTACAGGTATGAAATTTGGTACACACATGTAAAGACCCAATACCTACAAAAAAGTCTCTTGGAGCATAGCCCTAAACACAACAGGAAGTCAGTTATTTTGAACTTCCTGTCAGATTTTGGGCAGTTTTTGCCATTTCCTGATGTTGTACTTTAACAAACTCCTACAGTTTTGATCTGATCCTCTTCAAATTTGGTGAGTGTAATCTTAAGGCCTTTCCTAAAGGTGCCGGGTGGCGGTGGCAGGGGTGCGAGGGCCCTTTTCATCGCTGCTTGCAGCTTTAATTATTATTATTATTCTTCTCCAAAGTGAATCGCTTTTTAGAGGGCCTAAACATGCTCGAAAACTCATGAAACTTTGCACACGCTTCAGAAGTGGTGAAAATTTACGTGTGATATGGTTTTCAAAATTGGGTGGGGCAAATTCGGTAAATTATTGCCCCCACATTTTGCCCCGGCTCCTGGTTTCACGCACAGGTATGAAATTTGGTACATACATGTAATGACCCAATACCTACAAAAAAGTCTCTTGGAGCATAGCCCTAAACACAACAGGAAGTGAGCTATTTTGAACTTCCTCCTAGATTTTGGGCATTTTTCGTAATTTCCTGATGTTGTACTTTAACGAACTCCTCCTACAGTTTTGATCTGATCCTCTTCAAATTTGGTGAGTGTAATCTGAAGGCCTTTGCGACGTTAAATTGCGAAGATCTTGAGTTTTCGTCGAAGGGTGTGCCCTCGGCGGCCTGACAAACGTTCACCCAATTTCAGCCTTTTGGTGATATATGCATGATCAGATAAGTTCAATAATAATGTTGCTTGCAGTTCCGATGTTGCTAGGCAACCACAGACAGCCTGCAGTAACTCAGCCATACATTTTTCAATCTGCCCCAAACTTCACATGTTTGATAAGAGTCCTGTCCTGAACACATGACCATGCTCATTATGGTTATAGCAATAGCGCCACCTGCTGGTAGCAGGAAGTGTGGCAAATACAAAACGTGCTCGAAAAATCATGAAACTTTGCACACGCTTCAGATGTGGTGAAAATTTACGTGTGATGTGGTTTTCAAAATTGGGTGGGGCAAAATGGCTTACTTATTGCCCCTATATTTTGCCCCGGCTCCTGGTTTCACGTACAGGTATGAAATTTGGTACATACATGTAAAGACCCAATACCTACAAAAAAGTCTCTTGGCGCGTAGCCCTAAACACAACAGGAAGTCAGCTATTTTGAACTTCCTCTCAGATTTTGGGCAGTTTTTGCCATTTCCTGATGTTGTACTTTAACAAACTCCTCCTACAGTTTTGATCTGATCCTCTTCAAATTTGGTGAGTGTAATCTTAAGGCATTTCCTAAAGGCGCCGGGTGGCGGTGGCAGGGGTGCGAGGGCCCTTTCATCGCTGCTTGCAGCTTTAATTAGGGCCCGAGCACCGATGGTGAGAGGACCCTATTGTTTTTGCTCCGTTTATTATTATTCTTCTTCTCCAAAGTGAATCGCTTTTTAGAGGGCCTAAACATGCTCGAAAACTCATGAAACTTTGCACACGCTTCAGAAGTGGTGAAAATTTACGTGTGATATGGTTTTCAGAATTGGGGGGGGCAAATTCGGTAAATTATTGCCCCCACATTTTGCCCCGGCTCCTGGTTTCACGTACAGGTATGAAATTTGGTACATACATGTAATGACCCAATACCTACAGAAAAGTCTCTTGGAGCATAGCCCTAAACACAACAGGAAGTGAGCTATTTTGAACTTCCTCCTGGATTTTGGGCATTTTTCGTAATTTCCTGATGTTGTACTTTAACGAACTCCTCCTACAGATTTGATCCGATACTCTTCAAATTTGGTGAGTGTAATCTTAAGGCCTTTGTGACGTTAAATTGCGAAGATCTAGAGTTTTCGTCGAAGGGTGTGCCCTCGGCGGCCTGACAAACATCTATCTATAAATTACAGGAACGTCTGTCTGTCTGTCTGTCTGTGTGTGTGTGTGTCTGTTCCTCGCATATCTCTCGAACCGTTAGTCCGATTGATTTCAAACTCGACAGGTGTCTCGCCACGGGCACGAGTAAGTGCAGTGCCAAGTTTGACATTGTTTGGATGAGAAATGCAAAAGATATCGTTAAATATATCATTTTTAGAAGGTTGTGGTTTAAAAATAAACATTCTGACATTAGAGAGTTGTATCGGTCAAAGAAGCCCCAAGAAGGCTGTGGTTTAAAAATAAACATTCTGACATAAACACTCAGTCAGCTACACTGTTTACTTCTGAATATTATAGTTTGGTTCCCGAACGTGATAAATCCATCTATCTATAAATTACAGAAACGTCCGTCTGTCTGTCTGTGTGTTATTCGCATATCTCTCGAATGTGAGATAACCACTAAATGTGTGAAAACCACTATTTTCTGTTTCAAACTTTCACATAGAATCTTTAGGTTATAACAACATTGAAAATCAAAATCTGGATTTGAATTTTTTAAGATTTATTATAAAAACGGATTATTTTTTCCCAAAAATGCAATAAATTCATGACTTTTTTTTTTTTTTTCAAAATGCTATTAATCCATTGAATCAATATAAAGTTATTTTTGATCATATTGCCATCGCAAGAAATATCTCCTGAACTTTTTTGACGGCGATCAGCTCACAAAAACTGATTTTGCACGGGCACTTTGCACTGCTCCCTGAATCGAGGTGCTTATTCATTTGTGGATGTAAACTGAATCTGTATGTCAGCTATGCTGTTAGTGTTTACTTCTGAATATTATATTTCATTCTGGTGCGCTTAACGTTGTCGCTACTGTGTAATAATAGCCTATGCTATTCACCAACTAAACATATCCTATTCAATGCGTTCACAGTCTCTTTCACGGGCATCATTTGTAGTTGCCTATTCACAAACTGTTTGCTCAAGCATAGCGTTTTCTCGGAGTTCACTGTGTGCTTTTTACCATGCACAAATAAAAATGTCACTGAACTTTTGCTGTGTAATTGTAACAATGAGCACACACCAAACCAACAATTACTAAAAACACACACAAAAACTGATTTTGCACGGGCATTTTTTGCACTAGTTCACCCAATTTCGGCCTTTTGGTGATATATGCATGATCAGATAAGTTCAATATTAATGTTGCTTGCAGTTCTGATGTTGCTAGGCAACCACAGACAGCCTGCAGTAACTCAGGCATACAATTTTCAATCTGCCACAAACTTCACATGTTTGATAAGACTCCTGTCCTGAACACATGCCAATGCTCATTATGATTATAGCAATAGCACCACCTGCTGGTAGCAGGAAGTGTGGCAAATACAAAACGTGCTCGAAAAATCATGAAACTTTGCACACGCTTCAGAAGTGGTGACAATTTACGTGTGATGTGGTTTTAAAAATTGGGTGGGGCAAAATGGCTTACTTATTGCCCCTACATTTTGCCCCGGCTCGACGTTTCACGTACAGGTATGAAATTTGGTACACACATGTAAAGACCCAATACCTACAAAAAAGTCTCTTGGAGCATAGCCCTAAACACAACAGGAAGTCAGTTATTTTGAACTTCCTGTCAGATTTTGGGCAGTTTTTGCCATTTCCTGATGTTGTACTTTAACAAACTCCTCCTACAGTTTTGATCTGATCCTCTTCAAATTTGGTGAGTGTAATCTTAAGGCCTTTCCTAAAGGTGCCGGGTGGCGGTGGCAGGGGTGCGAGGCATATGGCAATTCAAACAATTTTAATTGTTGTGGAGTTGTATAGAGCCTGATGGGAACTGTTTCTTCCGAGCTATCTCTCAAGCTGTGAGTTAATTATTAGGGCCCGAGCACCGATGGTGAGAGGACCCTATTGTTTTTGCTCCGTTTATTATTATTCTTCTTCTCCAAAGTGAATCGCTTTTTAGAGGGCCTAAACATGCTCGAAAACTCATGAAACTTTGCACACGCTTCAGAAGTGGTGAAAATTTACGTGTGATATGGTTTTCAGAATTGGGGGGGGCAAATTCGGTAAATTATTGCCCCCACATTTTGCCCCGGCTCCTGGTTTCACGTACAGGTATGAAATTTGGTACATACATGTAATGACCCAATACCTACAGAAAAGTCTCTTGGAGCATAGCCCTAAACACAACAGGAAGTGAGCTATTTTGAACTTCCTCCTGGATTTTGGGCATTTTTCGTAATTTCCTGATGTTGTACTTTAACGAACTCCTCCTACAGATTTGATCTGATACTCTTCAAATTTGGTGAGTGTAATCTTAAGGCCTTTGTGACGTTAAATTGCGAAGATCTAGAGTTTTCGTCGAAGGGTGTGCCCTCGGCGGCCTGACAAACATCTATCTATAAATTACAGGAACGTCTGTCTGTCTGTCTGTCTGTGTGTGTGTGTGTCTGTTCCTCGCATATCTCTCGAACCGTTAGTCCGATTGATTTCAAACTCGACAGGTGTCTCGCCACGGGCACGAGTAAGTGCAGTGCCAAGTTTGACATTGTTTGGATGAGAAATGCAAAAGATATCGTTAAATATATCATTTTTAGAAGGTTGTGGTTTAAAAATAAACATTCTGACATTAGAGAGTTGTATCGGTCAAAGAAGCCCCAAGAAGGCTGTGGTTTAAAAATAAACATTCTGACATAAACACTCAGTCAGCTACACTGTTTACTTCTGAATATTATAGTTTGGTTCCCGAACGTGATAAATCCATCTATCTATAAATTACAGAAACGTCCGTCTGTCTGTCTGTGTGTTATTCGCATATCTCTCGAATGTGAGATAACCACTAAATGTGTGAAAACCACTATTTTCTGTTTCAAACTTTCACATAGCATCTTTAGGTTATAACAACATTGAAAATCAAAATCTGGATTTGAATTTTTTAAGATTTATTATAAAAACGGATTATTTTTTCCCAAAAATGCAATAAATTCATGACTTTTTTTTTTTTTCAAAATGCTATTAATCCATTGAATCAATATAAAGTTATTTTTGATCATATTGCCATCGCAAGAAATATCTCCTGAACTTTTTTGACGGCGATCAGCTCACAAAAACTGATTTTGCACGGGCACTTTGCACTGCTCCCTGAATCGAGGTGCTTATTCATTTGTGGATGTAAACTGAATCTGTAAGTCAGCTATGCTGTTAGTGTTTACTTCTGAATATTATATTTCATTCTGGTGCGCTTAACGTTGTCGCTACTGTGTAATAGTAGCCTATGCTATTCACCAACTAAACATATCCTATTCAATGCGTTCACAGTCTCTTTCACGGGCATCATTTGTAGTTGCCTATTCACAAACTGTTTGCTCAAGCATAGCGTTTTCTCGGAGTTCACTGTGTGCTTTTTACCATGCACAAATAAAAATATCACTGAACTTTTGCTGTGTAATTGTAACAATGAGCACACACCAAACCAACAATTACTAAAAACACACACAAAAACTGATTTTGCACGGGCATTTTTTGCACTAGTTCACCCAATTTCGGCCTTTTGGTGATATATGCATGATCAGATAAGTTCAATATTAATGTTGCTTGCAGTTCTGATGTTGCTAGGCAACCACAGACAGCCTGCAGTAACTCAGGCATACAATTTTCAATCTGCCACAAACTTCACATGTTTGATAAGACTCCTGTCCTGAACACATGCCAATGCTCATTATGATTATAGCAATAGCACCACCTGCTGGTAGCAGGAAGTGTGGCAAATACAAAACGTGCTCGAAAAATCATGAAACTTTGCACACGCTTCAGAAGTGGTGACAATTTACGTGTGATGTGGTTTTAAAAATTGGGTGGGGCAAAATGGCTTACTTATTGCCCCTACATTTTGCCCCGGCTCGACGTTTCACGTACAGGTATGAAATTTGGTACACACATGTAAAGACCCAATACCTACAAAAAAGTCTCTTGGAGCATAGCCCTAAACACAACAGGAAGTCAGTTATTTTGAACTTCCTGTCAGATTTTGGGCAGTTTTTGCCATTTCCTGATGTTGTACTTTAACAAACTCCTCCTACAGTTTTGATCTGATCCTCTTCAAATTTGGTGAGTGTAATCTTAAGGCCTTTCCTAAAGGTGCCGGGTGGCGGTGGCAGGGGTGCGAGGGCCCTTTTCATCGCTGCTTGCAGCTTTAATTATTATTATTATTCTTCTCCAAAGTGAATCGCTTTTTAGAGGGCCTGAACATGCTCGAAAACTCATGAAACTTTGCACACGCTTCAGAAGTGGTGAAAATTTACGTGTGATATGGTTTTCAAAATTGGGTGGGGCAAATTCGGTAAATTATTGCCCCCACATTTTGCCCCGGCTCCTGGTTTCACTTACAGGTATGAAATTTGGTACATACATGTAATGACCCAATACCTACAAAAAAGTCTCTTGGAGCATAGCCCTAAACACAACAGGAAGTGAGCTATTTTGAACTTCCTCCTAGATTTTGGGCATTTTTCGTAATTTCCTGATGTTGTACTTTAACGAACTCCTCCTACAGTTTTGATCTGATCCTCTTCAAATTTGGTCAGTGTAATCTGAAGGCCTTTGCGACGTTAAATTGCGAAGATCTTGAGTTTTCGTCGAAGAGTGTGCCCTCGGCGGCCTGACAAACGTTCACCCAATTTCGGCCTTTTGGTGATATATGCATGATCAGATAAGTTCAATAATAATGTTGCTTGCAGTTCCGATGTTGCTAGGCAACCACAGACAGCCTGCAGTAACTCAGCCATACAATTTCCAATCTGTCCCAAACTTCACATGTTTGATAAGAGTCCTGTCCTGAACACATGACCATGCTCATATTTGGTTATAGCAGTAGCGCCACCTGCTGGTAGCAGGAAGTGTGGCAAATACAAAACATGCTCGAAAAATCATGAAACTTTGCACACGCCTCGGAAGTGGTGAAAATTTACGTGTGATATGGTTTTCAGAATTGGGGGGGGCAAATTCGGTAAATTATTGCCCCCACATTTTGCCCCGGCTCCTGGTTTCACGTACAGGTATGAAATTTGGTACATGCATGTATTGACCCAATACCTACAGAAAAGTCTCTTGGAGCATAGCCCTAAACATAACAGGAAGTGATCTATTTTGAACTTCCTCCTAGATTTTGGACATTTTTCGTAATTTCCTGATGTTGTACTTTAACGTACTCCTCCTACAGTTTTGATCTGATCTTCTTCAAATTTGGTGAGTGTAATCTTAAGGCATTTCCTAAAGGCGCCGGGTGGCGGTGGCAGGGGTGCGAGGGCCCTTTTCATCGCTGCTTGCAGCTTTAATTAGGGCCCGAGCACCGATGGTGAGAGGACCCTATTGTTTTTGCTCCGTTTATTATTAGGGCCCGAGCACCGATGGTGAGAGGACCCTATTGTTTTTGCTCCGTTTATTAGGGCCCGAGCACCGATGGTGAGAGGACCCTATTGTTTTTGCTCCGTTTATTATTATTCTTCTTCTCCAAAGTGAATCGCTTTTTAGAGGGCCTAAACATGCTCGAAAACTCATGAAACTTTGCACACGCTTCAGAAGTGGTGAAAATTTACGTGTGATATGGTTTTCAGAATTGTGGGGGGCAAATTCGGTAAATTATTGCCCCCACATTTTGCCCCGGCTCCTGGTTTCACGTACAGGTATGAAATTTGGTACATACATGTAATGACCCAATACCTACAGAAAAGTCTCTTGGAGCATAGCCCTAAACACAACAGGAAGTGAGCTATTTTGAACTTCCTCCTGGATTTTGGGCATTTTTCGTAATTTCCTGATGTTGTACTTTAACGAACTCCTCCTACAGATTTGATCTGATACTCTTCAAATTTGGTGAGTGTAATCTTAAGGCCTTTGTGACGTTAAATTGCGAAGATCTAGAGTTTTCGTCGAAGGGTGTGCCCTCGGCGGCCTGACAAACATCTATCTATAAATTACAGGAACGTCTGTCTGTCTGTCTGTCTGTGTGTGTGTGTGTCTGTTCCTCGCATATCTCTCGAACCGTTAGTCCGATTGATTTCAAACTCGACAGGTGTCTTGCCACGGGCACGAGTAAGTGCAGTGCCAAGTTTGACATTGTTTGGATGAGAAATGCAAAAGATATCGTTAAATATATCATTTTTAGAAGGTTGTGGTTTAAAAATAAACATTCTGACATTAGAGAGTTGTATCGGTCAAAGAAGCCCCAAGAAGGCTGTGGTTTAAAAATAAACATTCTGACATAAACACTCAGTCAGCTACACTGTTTACTTCTGAATATTATAGTTTGGTTCCCGAACGTGATAAATCCATCTATCTATAAATTACAGAAACGTCCGTCTGTCTGTCTGTGTGTTATTCGCATATCTCTCGAATGTGAGATAACCACTAAATGTGTGAAAACCACTATTTTCTGTTTCAAACTTTCACATAGCATCTTTAGGTTATAACAACATTGAAAATCAAAATCTGGATTTGAATTTTTTAAGATTTATTATAAAAACGGATTATTTTTTCACAAAAATGCAATAAATTCATGACTTTTTTTTTTTTTTTTTAAATGCTATTAATCCATTGAATCAATATAAAGTTATTTTTGATCATATTGCCATCGCAAGAAATATCTCCTGAACTTTTTTGACGGCGATCAGCTCACAAAAACTGATTTTGCACGGGCACTTTGCACTGCTCCCTGAATCGAGGTGCTTATTCATTTGTGGATGTAAACTGAATCTGTAAGTCAGCTATGCTGTTAGTGTTTACTTCTGAATATTATATTTCATTCTGGTGCGCTTAACGTTGTCGCTACTGTGTAATAGTAGCCTATGCTATTCACCAACTAAACATATCCTATTCAATGCGTTCACAGTCTCTTTCACGGGCATCATTTGTAGTTGCCTATTCACAAACTGTTTGCTCAAGCATAGCGTTTTCTCGGAGTTCACTGTGTGCTTTTTACCATGCACAAATAAAAATGTCACTGAACTTTTGCTGTGTAATTGTAACAATGAGCACACACCAAACCAACAATTACTAAAAACACACACAAAAACTGATTTTGCACGGGCATTTTTTGCACTAGTTCACCCAATTTCGGCCTTTTGGTGATATATGCATGATCAGATAAGTTCAATATTAATGTTGCTTGCAGTTCTGATGTTGCTAGGCAACCACAGACAGCCTGCAGTAACTCAGGCATACAATTTTCAATCTGCCACAAACTTCACATGTTTGATAAGAGTCCTGTCCTGAACACATGCCAATGCTCATTATGATTATAGCAATAGCACCACCTGCTGGTAGCAGGAAGTGTGGCAAATACAAAACGTGCTCGAAAAATCATGAAACTTTGCACACGCTTCAGAAGTGGTGACAATTTACGTGTGATGTGGTTTTAAAAATTGGGTGGGGCAAAATGGCTTACTTATTGCCCCTACATTTTGCCCCGGCTCGACGTTTCACGTACAGGTATGAAATTTGGTACACACATGTAAAGACCCAATACCTACAAAAAAGTCTCTTGGAGCATAGCCCTAAACACAACAGGAAGTCAGTTATTTTGAACTTCCTGTCAGATTTTGGGCAGTTTTTGCCATTTCCTGATGTTGTACTTTAACAAACTCCTCCTACAGTTTTGATCTGATCCTCTTCAAATTTGGTGAGTGTAATCTTAAGGCCTTTCCTAAAGGTGCCGGGTGGCGGTGGCAGGGGTGCGAGGGCCCTTTTCATCGCTGCTTGCAGCTTTAATTAGGGCCCGAGCACCGATGGTGAGAGGACCCTATTGTTTTTGCTCCGTTTATTATTATTCTTCTTCTCCAAAGTGAATCGCTTTTTAGAGGGCCTAAACATGCTCGAAAACTCATGAAACTTTGCACACGCTTCAGAAGTGGTGAAAATTTACGTGTGATATGGTTTTCAGAATTGGGGGGGGCAAATTCGGTAAATTATTGCCCCCACATTTTGCCCCGGCTCCTGGTTTCACGTACAGGTATGAAATTTGGTACATACATGTAATGACCCAATACCTACAGAAAAGTCTCTTGGAGCATAGCCCTAAACACAACAGGAAGTGAGCTATTTTGAACTTCCTCCTGGATTTTGGGCATTTTTCGTAATTTCCTGATGTTGTACTTTAACGAACTCCTCCTACAGATTTGATCTGATACTCTTCAAATTTGGTGAGTGTAATCTTAAGGCCTTTGTGACGTTAAATTGCGAAGATCTAGAGTTTTCGTCGAAGGGTGTGCCCTCGGCGGCCTGACAAACATCTATCTATAAATTACAGGAACGTCTGTCTGTCTGTCTGTCTGTGTGTGTGTGTGTCTGTTCCTCGCATATCTCTCGAACCGTTAGTCCGATTGATTTCAAACTCGACAGGTGTCTTGCCACGGGCACGAGTAAGTGCAGTGCCAAGTTTGACATTGTTTGGATGAGAAATGCAAAAGATATCGTTAAATATATCATTTTTAGAAGGTTGTGGTTTAAAAATAAACATTCTGACATTAGAGAGTTGTATCGGTCAAAGAAGCCCCAAGAAGGCTGTGGTTTAAAAATAAACATTCTGACATAAACACTCAGTCAGCTACACTGTTTACTTCTGAATATTATAGTTTGGTTCCCGAACGTGATAAATCCATCTATCTATAAATTACAGAAACGTCCGTCTGTCTGTCTGTGTGTTATTCGCATATCTCTCGAATGTGAGATAACCACTAAATGTGTGAAAACCACTATTTTCTGTTTCAAACTTTCACATAGCATCTTTAGGTTATAACAACATTGAAAATCAAAATCTGGATTTGAATTTTTTAAGATTTATTATAAAAACGGATTATTTTTTCCCAAAAATGCAATAAATTCATGACTTTTTTTTTTTTTTTTTAAATGCTATTAATCCATTGAATCAATATAAAGTTATTTTTGATCATATTGCCATCGCAAGAAATATCTCCTGAACTTTTTTGACGGCGATCAGCTCACAAAAACTGATTTTGCACGGGCACTTTGCACTGCTCCCTGAATCGAGGTGCTTATTCATTTGTGGATGTAAACTGAATCTGTAAGTCAGCTATGCTGTTAGTGTTTACTTCTGAATATTATATTTCATTCTGGTGCGCTTAACGTTGTCGCTACTGTGTAATAGTAGCCTATGCTATTCACCAACTAAACATATCCTATTCAATGCGTTCACAGTCTCTTTCACGGGCATCATTTGTAGTTGCCTATTCACAAACTGTTTGCTCAAGCATAGCGTTTTCTCGGAGTTCACTGTGTGCTTTTTACCATGCACAAATAAAAATGTCACTGAACTTTTGCTGTGTAATTGTAACAATGAGCACACACCAAACCAACAATTACTAAAAACACACACAAAAACTGATTTTGCACGGGCATTTTTTGCACTAGTTCACCCAATTTCGGCCTTTTGGTGATATATGCATGATCAGATAAGTTCAATATTAATGTTGCTTGCAGTTCTGATGTTGCTAGGCAACCACAGACAGCCTGCAGTAACTCAGGCATACAATTTTCAATCTGCCACAAACTTCACATGTTTGATAAGAGTCCTGTCCTGAACACATGCCAATGCTCATTATGATTATAGCAATAGCACCACCTGCTGGTAGCAGGAAGTGTGGCAAATACAAAACGTGCTCGAAAAATCATGAAACTTTGCACACGCTTCAGAAGTGGTGACAATTTACGTGTGATGTGGTTTTAAAAATTGGGTGGGGCAAAATGGCTTACTTATTGCCCCTACATTTTGCCCCGGCTCGACGTTTCACGTACAGGTATGAAATTTGGTACACACATGTAAAGACCCAATACCTACAAAAAAGTCTCTTGGAGCATAGCCCTAAACACAACAGGAAGTCAGTTATTTTGAACTTCCTGTCAGATTTTGGGCAGTTTTTGCCATTTCCTGATGTTGTACTTTAACAAACTCCTACAGTTTTGATCTGATCCTCTTCAAATTTGGTGAGTGTAATCTTAAGGCCTTTCCTAAAGGTGCCGGGTGGCGGTGGCAGGGGTGCGAGGGCCCTTTTCATCGCTGCTTGCAGCTTTAATTATTATTCTTCTTCTTCTTCTCCAAAGTGAATCGCTTTTTAGAGGGCCTAAACATGCTCGAAAACTCATGAAACTTTGCACACGCTTCAGAAGTGGTGAAAATTTACGTGTGATATGGTTTTCAGAATTGGGAGGGGCAAATTCGGTAAATTATTGCCCCCACATTTTGCCCCGGCTCCTGGTTTCACGTACAGGTATGAAATTTGGTACATACATGTAATGACCCAATACCTACAGAAAAGTCTCTTGGAGCATAGCCCTAAACACAACAGGAAGTGAGCTATTTTGAACTTCCTCCTAGATTTTGGGCATTTTTCGTAATTTCCTGATGTTGTACTTTAACGAACTCCTCCTACAGATTTGATCTGATCCTCTTCAAATTTGGTGAGTGTAATCTTAAGGCCTTTGTGACGTTAAATTGCGAAGATCTAGAGTTTTCGTCGAAGGGTGTGCCCTCGGCGGCCTGACAAACGTTCACCCAATTTCGGCCTTCTGGTGATATATGCATGATCAGATAAGTTCAATATTAATGTTGAATGCAGTTCCGATGTTGCTAGGCAACCACAGACAGCCTGCAGTAGCTCAGCCATACAATTTCCAATCTGTCCCAAACTTCACATGTTTGATAAGAGTCCTGTCCTGAACACATGACCATGCTCATATTTGGTTATAGCAATAGCGCCACCTGCTGGTAGCAGGAAGTGTGGCAAATACAAAACATGCTCGAAAAATCATGAAACTTTGCACACGCCTCAGAAGTGGTGAAAATTTACGTGTGATGTGGTTTTCAGAATTGGGGGGGGGGAAAATTCGGTAAATTATTGCCCCCACATTTTGCCCCGGCTCCTGGTTTCACGTACAGGTATGAAATTTGGTACATGCATGTATTGACCCAATACCTACAGAAAAGTCTCTTGGAGCATAGCCCTAAACACAACAGGAAGTGATCTATTTTGAACTTCCTCCTAGATTTTGGACATTTTTCGTAATTTCCTGATGTTGTACTTTAACGTACTCCTCCTACAGTTTTGATCTGATCCTCTTCAAATTTGGTGAGTGTAATCTTAAGGCATTTCCTAAAGGCGCCGGGTGGCGGTGGCAGGGGTGCGAGGGCCCTTTTCATCGCTGCTTGCAGCTTTAATTAGGGCCCGAGCACCGATGGTGAGAGGACCCTATTGTTTTTGCTCCGTTTATTATTATTCTTCTTCTCCAAAGTGAATCGCTTTTTAGAGGGCCTAAACATGCTCGAAAACTCATGAAACTTTGCACACGCTTCAGAAGTGGTGAAAATTTACGTGTGATATGGTTTTCAGAATTGTGGGGGGCAAATTCGGTAAATTATTGCCCCCACATTTTGCCCCGGCTCCTGGTTTCACGTACAGGTATGAAATTTGGTACATACATGTAATGACCCAATACCTACAGAAAAGTCTCTTGGAGCATAGCCCTAAACACAACAGGAAGTGAGCTATTTTGAACTTCCTCCTGGATTTTGGGCATTTTTCGTAATTTCCTGATGTTGTACTTTAACGAACTCCTCCTACAGATTTGATCTGATACTCTTCAAATTTGGTGAGTGTAATCTTAAGGCCTTTGTGACGTTAAATTGCGAAGATCTAGAGTTTTCGTCGAAGGGTGTGCCCTCGGCGGCCTGACAAACATCTATCTATAAATTACAGGAACGTCTGTCTGTCTGTCTGTCTGTGTGTGTGTGTGTCTGTTCCTCGCATATCTCTCGAACCGTTAGTCCGATTGATTTCAAACTCGACAGGTGTCTTGCCACGGGCACGAGTAAGTGCAGTGCCAAGTTTGACATTGTTTGGATGAGAAATGCAAAAGATATCGTTAAATATATCATTTTTAGAAGGTTGTGGTTTAAAAATAAACATTCTGACATTAGAGAGTTGTATCGGTCAAAGAAGCCCCAAGAAGGCTGTGGTTTAAAAATAAACATTCTGACATAAACACTCAGTCAGCTACACTGTTTACTTCTGAATATTATAGTTTGGTTCCCGAACGTGATAAATCCATCTATCTATAAATTACAGAAACGTCCGTCTGTCTGTCTGTGTGTTATTCGCATATCTCTCGAATGTGAGATAACCACTAAATGTGTGAAAACCACTATTTTCTGTTTCAAACTTTCACATAGCATCTTTAGGTTATAACAACATTGAAAATCAAAATCTGGATTTGAATTTTTTAAGATTTATTATAAAAACGGATTATTTTTTCCCAAAAATGCAATAAATTCATGACTTTTTTTTTTTTTTTTTAAATGCTATTAATCCATTGAATCAATATAAAGTTATTTTTGATCATATTGCCATCGCAAGAAATATCTCCTGAACTTTTTTGACGGCGATCAGCTCACAAAAACTGATTTTGCACGGGCACTTTGCACTGCTCCCTGAATCGAGGTGCTTATTCATTTGTGGATGTAAACTGAATCTGTAAGTCAGCTATGCTGTTAGTGTTTACTTCTGAATATTATATTTCATTCTGGTGCGCTTAACGTTGTCGCTACTGTGTAATAGTAGCCTATGCTATTCACCAACTAAACATATCCTATTCAATGCGTTCACAGTCTCTTTCACGGGCATCATTTGTAGTTGCCTATTCACAAACTGTTTGCTCAAGCATAGCGTTTTCTCGGAGTTCACTGTGTGCTTTTTACCATGCACAAATAAAAATGTCACTGAACTTTTGCTGTGTAATTGTAACAATGAGCACACACCAAACCAACAATTACTAAAAACACACACAAAAACTGATTTTGCACGGGCATTTTTTGCACTAGTTCACCCAATTTCGGCCTTTTGGTGATATATGCATGATCAGATAAGTTCAATATTAATGTTGCTTGCAGTTCTGATGTTGCTAGGCAACCACAGACAGCCTGCAGTAACTCAGGCATACAATTTTCAATCTGCCACAAACTTCACATGTTTGATAAGAGTCCTGTCCTGAACACATGCCAATGCTCATTATGATTATAGCAATAGCACCACCTGCTGGTAGCAGGAAGTGTGGCAAATACAAAACGTGCTCGAAAAATCATGAAACTTTGCACACGCTTCAGAAGTGGTGACAATTTACGTGTGATGTGGTTTTAAAAATTGGGTGGGGCAAAATGGCTTACTTATTGCCCCTACATTTTGCCCCGGCTCGACGTTTCACGTACAGGTATGAAATTTGGTACACACATGTAAAGACCCAATACCTACAAAAAAGTCTCTTGGAGCATAGCCCTAAACACAACAGGAAGTCAGTTATTTTGAACTTCCTGTCAGATTTTGGGCAGTTTTTGCCATTTCCTGATGTTGTACTTTAACAAACTCCTACAGTTTTGATCTGATCCTCTTCAAATTTGGTGAGTGTAATCTTAAGGCCTTTCCTAAAGGTGCCGGGTGGCGGTGGCAGGGGTGCGAGGGCCCTTTTCATCGCTGCTTGCAGCTTTAATTAGGGCCCGAGCACCGATGGTGAGAGGACCCTATTGTTTTTGCTCCGTTTATTATTATTCTTCTTCTCCAAAGTGAATCGCTTTTTAGAGGGCCTAAACATGCTCGAAAACTCATGAAACTTTGCACACGCTTCAGAAGTGGTGAAAATTTACGTGTGATATGGTTTTCAGAATTGGGGGGGGCAAATTCGGTAAATTATTGCCCCCACATTTTGCCCCGGCTCCTGGTTTCACGTACAGGTATGAAATTTGGTACATACATGTAATGACCCAATACCTACAGAAAAGTCTCTTGGAGCATAGCCCTAAACACAACAGGAAGTGAGCTATTTTGAACTTCCTCCTGGATTTTGGGCATTTTTCGTAATTTCCTGATGTTGTACTTTAACGAACTCCTCCTACAGATTTGATCTGATACTCTTCAAATTTGGTGAGTGTAATCTTAAGGCCTTTGTGACGTTAAATTGCGAAGATCTAGAGTTTTCGTCGAAGGGTGTGCCCTCGGCGGCCTGACAAACATCTATCTATAAATTACAGGAACGTCTGTCTGTCTGTCTGTCTGTGTGTGTGTGTGTCTGTTCCTCGCATATCTCTCGAACCGTTAGTCCGATTGATTTCAAACTCGACAGGTGTCTCGCCACGGGCACGAGTAAGTGCAGTGCCAAGTTTGACATTGTTTGGATGAGAAATGCAAAAGATATCGTTAAATATATCATTTTTAGAAGGTTGTGGTTTAAAAATAAACATTCTGACATTAGAGAGTTGTATCGGTCAAAGAAGCCCCAAGAAGGCTGTGGTTTAAAAATAAACATTCTGACATAAACACTCAGTCAGCTACACTGTTTACTTCTGAATATTATAGTTTGGTTCCCGAACGTGATAAATCCATCTATCTATAAATTACAGAAACGTCCGTCTGTCTGTCTGTGTGTTATTCGCATATCTCTCGAATGTGAGATAACCACTAAATGTGTGAAAACCACTATTTTCTGTTTCAAACTTTCACATAGAATCTTTAGGTTATAACAACATTGAAAATCAAAATCTGGATTTGAATTTTTTAAGATTTATTATAAAAACGGATTATTTTTTCCCAAAAATGCAATAAATTCATGACTTTTTTTTTTTTTTTCAAAATGCTATTAATCCATTGAATCAATATAAAGTTATTTTTGATCATATTGCCATCGCAAGAAATATCTCCTGAACTTTTTTGACGGCGATCAGCTCACAAAAACTGATTTTGCACGGGCACTTTGCACTGCTCCCTGAATCGAGGTGCTTATTCATTTGTGGATGTAAACTGAATCTGTATGTCAGCTATGCTGTTAGTGTTTACTTCTGAATATTATATTTCATTCTGGTGCGCTTAACGTTGTCGCTACTGTGTAATAATAGCCTATGCTATTCACCAACTAAACATATCCTATTCAATGCGTTCACAGTCTCTTTCACGGGCATCATTTGTAGTTGCCTATTCACAAACTGTTTGCTCAAGCATAGCGTTTTCTCGGAGTTCACTGTGTGCTTTTTACCATGCACAAATAAAAATGTCACTGAACTTTTGCTGTGTAATTGTAACAATGAGCACACACCAAACCAACAATTACTAAAAACACACACAAAAACTGATTTTGCACGGGCATTTTTTGCACTAGTTCACCCAATTTCGGCCTTTTGGTGATATATGCATGATCAGATAAGTTCAATATTAATGTTGCTTGCAGTTCTGATGTTGCTAGGCAACCACAGACAGCCTGCAGTAACTCAGGCATACAATTTTCAATCTGCCACAAACTTCACATGTTTGATAAGACTCCTGTCCTGAACACATGCCAATGCTCATTATGATTATAGCAATAGCACCACCTGCTGGTAGCAGGAAGTGTGGCAAATACAAAACGTGCTCGAAAAATCATGAAACTTTGCACACGCTTCAGAAGTGGTGACAATTTACGTGTGATGTGGTTTTAAAAATTGGGTGGGGCAAAATGGCTTACTTATTGCCCCTACATTTTGCCCCGGCTCGACGTTTCACGTACAGGTATGAAATTTGGTACACACATGTAAAGACCCAATACCTACAAAAAAGTCTCTTGGAGCATAGCCCTAAACACAACAGGAAGTCAGTTATTTTGAACTTCCTGTCAGATTTTGGGCAGTTTTTGCCATTTCCTGATGTTGTACTTTAACAAACTCCTCCTACAGTTTTGATCTGATCCTCTTCAAATTTGGTGAGTGTAATCTTAAGGCCTTTCCTAAAGGTGCCGGGTGGCGGTGGCAGGGGTGCGAGGGCCCTTTTCATCGCTGCTTGCAGCTTTAATTAGGGCCCGAGCACCGATGGTGAGAGGACCCTATTGTTTTTGCTTCGTTTATTATTATTATTCTTCTCCAAAGTGAATCGCTTTTTAGAGGGCCTAAACATGCTCGAAAACTCATGAAACTTTGCACACGCTTCAGAAGTGGTGAAAATTTACGTGTGATATGGTTTTAAAAATTGGGTGGGGCAAATTCGGTAAATTATTGCCCCCACATTTTGCCCCGGCTCTACGTTTCACGCACAGGTATGAAATTTAGTACATACATGTAATGACCCAATACCTACAAAAAAGTCTCTTGGAGCATAGCCCTAAACACAACAGGAAGTGAGCTATTTTGAACTTCCTCCTAGATTTTGGGCATTTTTCGTAATTTCCTGATGTTGTACTTTAACGAACTCCTCCTACAGATTTGATCTGATCCTCTTCAAATTTGGTGAGTGTAATCTGAAGGCCTTTGCGACGTTAAATTGCGAAGATCTTGAGTTTTCGTCGAAGGGTGTGCCCTCGGTGGCCTGACAAACGTTCACCCAATTTCGGCCTTTTGGTGATATATGCATGATCAGATAAGTTCAATATTAATGTTGCTTGCAGTTCCGATGTTGCTAGGCAACCACAGACAGCCTGCAGTAACTCAGCCATACATTTTCCAATCTGTCCCAAACTTCACATGTTTGATAAGAGTCCTGTCCTGAACACATGACCATGCTCATTATGGTTATACCAATAGCGCCACCTGCTGGTAGCAGGAAGTGTGGCAAATACAAAACGTGCTCGAAAAATCATGAAACTTTGCACACGCTTCAGAAGTGGTGAAAATTTACGTGTGATGTGGTTTTCAAAATTGGGTGGGGCAAAATGGCTTACTTATTGCCCCTACATTTTGCCCCGGCTCGACGTTTCACGTACAGGTATGAAATTTGGTACATACATGTAAAGACCCAATTCCTACAAAAAAGTCTCTTGGAGCGTAGCCCTAAACACAACAGGAAGTGAGCTATTTTGAACTTCCTCTCAGATTGTGTGCAGTTTTTGCCATTTCCTGATGTTGTACTTTAACAAACTCCTCCTACAGTTTTGATCTGATCCTCTTCAAATTTGGTGAGTGTAATCTTAAGGCATTTCCTAAAGACGCCGGGTGGCGGTGGCAGGGGTGCGAGGGCCCTTTTCATCGCTGCTTGCAGCTTTAATTAGGGCCCGAGCACCGATGGTGAGAGGACCCTATTGTTTTTGCTCCGTTTATTATTATTCTTCTTCTCCAAAGTGAATCGCTTTTTAGAGGGCCTAAACATGCTCGAAAACTCATGAAACTTTGCACACGCTTCAGAAGTGGTGAAAATTTACGTGTGATATGGTTTTCAGAATTGGGGGGGGCAAATTCGGTAAATTATTGCCCCCACATTTTGCCCCGGCTCCTGGTTTCACGTACAGGTATGAAATTTGGTACATACATGTAATGACCCAATACCTACAGAAAAGTCTCTTGGAGCATAGCCCTAAACACAACAGGAAGTGAGCTATTTTGAACTTCCTCCTGGATTTTGGGCATTTTTCGTAATTTCCTGATGTTGTACTTTAACGAACTCCTCCTACAGATTTGATCCGATACTCTTCAAATTTGGTGAGTGTAATCTTAAGGCCTTTGTGACGTTAAATTGCGAAGATCTAGAGTTTTCGTCGAAGGGTGTGCCCTCGGCGGCCTGACAAACATCTATCTATAAATTACAGGAACGTCTGTCTGTCTGTCTGTCTGTCTGTGTGTGTGTGTGTCTGTTCCTCGCATATCTCTCGAACCGTTAGTCCGATTGATTTCAAACTCGACAGGTGTCTCGCCACGGGCACGAGTAAGTGCAGTGCCAAGTTTGACATTGTTTGGATGAGAAATGCAAAAGATATCGTTAAATATATCATTTTTAGAAGGTTGTGGTTTAAAAATAAACATTCTGACATTAGAGAGTTGTATCGGTCAAAGAAGCCCCAAGAAGGCTGTGGTTTAAAAATAAACATTCTGACATAAACACTCAGTCAGCTACACTGTTTACTTCTGAATATTATAGTTTGGTTCCCGAACGTGATAAATCCATCTATCTATAAATTACAGAAACGTCCGTCTGTCTGTCTGTGTGTTATTCGCATATCTCTCGAATGTGAGATAACCACTAAATGTGTGAAAACCACTATTTTCTGTTTCAAACTTTCACATAGAATCTTTAGGTTATAACAACATTGAAAATCAAAATCTGGATTTGAATTTTTTAAGATTTATTATAAAAACGGATTATTTTTTCCCAAAAATGCAATAAATTCATGACTTTTTTTTTTTTTTTCAAAATGCTATTAATCCATTGAATCAATATAAAGTTATTTTTGATCATATTGCCATCGCAAGAAATATCTCCTGAACTTTTTTGACGGCGATCAGCTCACAAAAACTGATTTTGCACGGGCACTTTGCACTGCTCCCTGAATCGAGGTGCTTATTCATTTGTGGATGTAAACTGAATCTGTATGTCAGCTATGCTGTTAGTGTTTACTTCTGAATATTATATTTCATTCTGGTGCGCTTAACGTTGTCGCTACTGTGTAATAATAGCCTATGCTATTCACCAACTAAACATATCCTATTCAATGCGTTCACAGTCTCTTTCACGGGCATCATTTGTAGTTGCCTATTCACAAACTGTTTGCTCAAGCATAGCGTTTTCTCGGAGTTCACTGTGTGCTTTTTACCATGCACAAATAAAAATGTCACTGAACTTTTGCTGTGTAATTGTAACAATGAGCACACACCAAACCAACAATTACTAAAAACACACACAAAAACTGATTTTGCACGGGCATTTTTTGCACTAGTTCACCCAATTTCGGCCTTTTGGTGATATATGCATGATCAGATAAGTTCAATATTAATGTTGCTTGCAGTTCTGATGTTGCTAGGCAACCACAGACAGCCTGCAGTAACTCAGGCATACAATTTTCAATCTGCCACAAACTTCACATGTTTGATAAGACTCCTGTCCTGAACACATGCCAATGCTCATTATGATTATAGCAATAGCACCACCTGCTGGTAGCAGGAAGTGTGGCAAATACAAAACGTGCTCGAAAAATCATGAAACTTTGCACACGCTTCAGAAGTGGTGACAATTTACGTGTGATGTGGTTTTAAAAATTGGGTGGGGCAAAATGGCTTACTTATTGCCCCTACATTTTGCCCCGGCTCGACGTTTCACGTACAGGTATGAAATTTGGTACACACATGTAAAGACCCAATACCTACAAAAAAGTCTCTTGGAGCATAGCCCTAAACACAACAGGAAGTCAGTTATTTTGAACTTCCTGTCAGATTTTGGGCAGTTTTTGCCATTTCCTGATGTTGTACTTTAACAAACTCCTCCTACAGTTTTGATCTGATCCTCTTCAAATTTGGTGAGTGTAATCTTAAGGCCTTTCCTAAAGGTGCCGGGTGGCGGTGGCAGGGGTGCGAGGCATATGGCAATTCAAACAATTTTAATTGTTGTGGAGTTGTATAGAGCCTGATGGGAACTGTTTCTTCCGAGCTATCTCTCAAGCTGTGAGTTAATTATTAGGGCCCGAGCACCGATGGTGAGAGGACCCTATTGTTTTTGCTCCGTTTATTATTATTCTTCTTCTCCAAAGTGAATCGCTTTTTAGAGGGCCTAAACATGCTCGAAAACTCATGAAACTTTGCACACGCTTCAGAAGTGGTGAAAATTTACGTGTGATATGGTTTTCAGAATTGTGGGGGGCAAATTCGGTAAATTATTGCCCCCACATTTTGCCCCGGCTCCTGGTTTCACGTACAGGTATGAAATTTGGTACATACATGTAATGACCCAATACCTACAGAAAAGTCTCTTGGAGCATAGCCCTAAACACAACAGGAAGTGAGCTATTTTGAACTTCCTCCTGGATTTTGGGCATTTTTCGTAATTTCCTGATGTTGTACTTTAACGAACTCCTCCTACAGATTTGATCTGATACTCTTCAAATTTGGTGAGTGTAATCTTAAGGCCTTTGTGACGTTAAATTGCGAAGATCTAGAGTTTTCGTCGAAGGGTGTGCCCTCGGCGGCCTGACAAACATCTATCTATAAATTACAGGAACGTCTGTCTGTCTGTCTGTCTGTGTGTGTGTGTGTCTGTTCCTCGCATATCTCTCGAACCGTTAGTCCGATTGATTTCAAACTCGACAGGTGTCTTGCCACGGGCACGAGTAAGTGCAGTGCCAAGTTTGACATTGTTTGGATGAGAAATGCAAAAGATATCGTTAAATATATCATTTTTAGAAGGTTGTGGTTTAAAAATAAACATTCTGACATTAGAGAGTTGTATCGGTCAAAGAAGCCCCAAGAAGGCTGTGGTTTAAAAATAAACATTCTGACATAAACACTCAGTCAGCTACACTGTTTACTTCTGAATATTATAGTTTGGTTCCCGAACGTGATAAATCCATCTATCTATAAATTACAGAAACGTCCGTCTGTCTGTCTGTGTGTTATTCGCATATCTCTCGAATGTGAGATAACCACTAAATGTGTGAAAACCACTATTTTCTGTTTCAAACTTTCACATAGCATCTTTAGGTTATAACAACATTGAAAATCAAAATCTGGATTTGAATTTTTTAAGATTTATTATAAAAACGGATTATTTTTTCCCAAAAATGCAATAAATTCATGACTTTTTTTTTTTTTTTTTAAATGCTATTAATCCATTGAATCAATATAAAGTTATTTTTGATCATATTGCCATCGCAAGAAATATCTCCTGAACTTTTTTGACGGCGATCAGCTCACAAAAACTGATTTTGCACGGGCACTTTGCACTGCTCCCTGAATCGAGGTGCTTATTCATTTGTGGATGTAAACTGAATCTGTAAGTCAGCTATGCTGTTAGTGTTTACTTCTGAATATTATATTTCATTCTGGTGCGCTTAACGTTGTCGCTACTGTGTAATAGTAGCCTATGCTATTCACCAACTAAACATATCCTATTCAATGCGTTCACAGTCTCTTTCACGGGCATCATTTGTAGTTGCCTATTCACAAACTGTTTGCTCAAGCATAGCGTTTTCTCGGAGTTCACTGTGTGCTTTTTACCATGCACAAATAAAAATGTCACTGAACTTTTGCTGTGTAATTGTAACAATGAGCACACACCAAACCAACAATTACTAAAAACACACACAAAAACTGATTTTGCACGGGCATTTTTTGCACTAGTTCACCCAATTTCGGCCTTTTGGTGATATATGCATGATCAGATAAGTTCAATATTAATGTTGCTTGCAGTTCTGATGTTGCTAGGCCTGTCCTGAACACATGCCAATGCTCATTATGATTATAGCAATAGCACCACCTGCTGGTAGCAGGAAGTGTGGCAAATACAAAACGTGCTCGAAAAATCATGAAACTTTGCACACGCTTCAGAAGTGGTGACAATTTACGTGTGATGTGGTTTTAAAAATTGGGTGGGGCAAAATGGCTTACTTATTGCCCCTACATTTTGCCCCGGCTCGACGTTTCACGTACAGGTATGAAATTTGGTACACACATGTAAAGACCCAATACCTACAAAAAAGTCTCTTGGAGCATAGCCCTAAACACAACAGGAAGTCAGTTATTTTGAACTTCCTGTCAGATTTTGGGCAGTTTTTGCCATTTCCTGATGTTGTACTTTAACAAACTCCTACAGTTTTGATCTGATCCTCTTCAAATTTGGTGAGTGTAATCTTAAGGCCTTTCCTAAAGGTGCCGGGTGGCGGTGGCAGGGGTGCGAGGGCCCTTTTCATCGCTGCTTGCAGCTTTAATTATTATTATTATTCTTCTCCAAAGTGAATCGCTTTTTAGAGGGCCTAAACATGCTCGAAAACTCATGAAACTTTGCACACGCTTCAGAAGTGGTGAAAATTTACGTGTGATATGGTTTTCAAAATTGGGTGGGGCAAATTCGGTAAATTATTGCCCCCACATTTTGCCCCGGCTCCTGGTTTCACGCACAGGTATGAAATTTGGTACATACATGTAATGACCCAATACCTACAAAAAAGTCTCTTGGAGCATAGCCCTAAACACAACAGGAAGTGAGCTATTTTGAACTTCCTCCTAGATTTTGGGCATTTTTCGTAATTTCCTGATGTTGTACTTTAACGAACTCCTCCTACAGTTTTGATCTGATCCTCTTCAAATTTGGTGAGTGTAATCTGAAGGCCTTTGCGACGTTAAATTGCGAAGATCTTGAGTTTTCGTCGAAGGGTGTGCCCTCGGCGGCCTGACAAACGTTCACCCAATTTCAGCCTTTTGGTGATATATGCATGATCAGATAAGTTCAATAATAATGTTGCTTGCAGTTCCGATGTTGCTAGGCAACCACAGACAGCCTGCAGTAACTCAGCCATACATTTTTCAATCTGCCCCAAACTTCACATGTTTGATAAGAGTCCTGTCCTGAACACATGACCATGCTCATTATGGTTATAGCAATAGCGCCACCTGCTGGTAGCAGGAAGTGTGGCAAATACAAAACGTGCTCGAAAAATCATGAAACTTTGCACACGCTTCAGATGTGGTGAAAATTTACGTGTGATGTGGTTTTCAAAATTGGGTGGGGCAAAATGGCTTACTTATTGCCCCTATATTTTGCCCCGGCTCCTGGTTTCACGTACAGGTATGAAATTTGGTACATACATGTAAAGACCCAATACCTACAAAAAAGTCTCTTGGCGCGTAGCCCTAAACACAACAGGAAGTCAGCTATTTTGAACTTCCTCTCAGATTTTGGGCAGTTTTTGCCATTTCCTGATGTTGTACTTTAACAAACTCCTCCTACAGTTTTGATCTGATCCTCTTCAAATTTGGTGAGTGTAATCTTAAGGCATTTCCTAAAGGCGCCGGGTGGCGGTGGCAGGGGTGCGAGGGCCCTTTCATCGCTGCTTGCAGCTTTAATTAGGGCCCGAGCACCGATGGTGAGAGGACCCTATTGTTTTTGCTCCGTTTATTAGGGCCCGAGCACCGATGGTGAGAGGACCCTATTGTTTTTGCTCCGTTTATTATTAGGGCCCGAGCACCGATGGTGAGAGGACCCTATTGTTTTTGCTCCGTTTATTATTATTAGGGCCCGAGCACCGATGGTGAGAGGACCCTATTGTTTTTGCTCCGTTTATTATTATTCTTCTTCTCCAAAGTGAATCGCTTTTTAGAGGGCCTAAACATGCTCGAAAACTCATGAAACTTTGCACACGCTTCAGAAGTGGTGAAAATTTACGTGTGATATGGTTTTCAGAATTGGGGGGGGCAAATTCGGTAAATTATTGCCCCCACATTTTGCCCCGGCTCCTGGTTTCACGTACAGGTATGAAATTTGGTACATACATGTAATGACCCAATACCTACAGAAAAGTCTCTTGGAGCATAGCCCTAAACACAACAGGAAGTGAGCTATTTTGAACTTCCTCCTGGATTTTGGGCATTTTTCGTAATTTCCTGATGTTGTACTTTAACGAACTCCTCCTACAGATTTGATCCGATACTCTTCAAATTTGGTGAGTGTAATCTTAAGGCCTTTGTGACGTTAAATTGCGAAGATCTAGAGTTTTCGTCGAAGGGTGTGCCCTCGGCGGCCTGACAAACATCTATCTATAAATTACAGGAACGTCTGTCTGTCTGTCTGTCTGTGTGTGTGTGTGTCTGTTCCTCGCATATCTCTCGAACCGTTAGTCCGATTGATTTCAAACTCGACAGGTGTCTCGCCACGGGCACGAGTAAGTGCAGTGCCAAGTTTGACATTGTTTGGATGAGAAATGCAAAAGATATCGTTAAATATATCATTTTTAGAAGGTTGTGGTTTAAAAATAAACATTCTGACATTAGAGAGTTGTATCGGTCAAAGAAGCCCCAAGAAGGCTGTGGTTTAAAAATAAACATTCTGACATAAACACTCAGTCAGCTACACTGTTTACTTCTGAATATTATAGTTTGGTTCCCGAACGTGATAAATCCATCTATCTATAAATTACAGAAACGTCCGTCTGTCTGTCTGTGTGTTATTCGCATATCTCTCGAATGTGAGATAACCACTAAATGTGTGAAAACCACTATTTTCTGTTTCAAACTTTCACATAGAATCTTTAGGTTATAACAACATTGAAAATCAAAATCTGGATTTGAATTTTTTAAGATTTATTATAAAAACGGATTATTTTTTCCCAAAAATGCAATAAATTCATGACTTTTTTTTTTTTTTTTCAAAATGCTATTAATCCATTGAATCAATATAAAGTTATTTTTGATCATATTGCCATCGCAAGAAATATCTCCTGAACTTTTTTGACGGCGATCAGCTCACAAAAACTGATTTTGCACGGGCACTTTGCACTGCTCCCTGAATCGAGGTGCTTATTCATTTGTGGATGTAAACTGAATCTGTATGTCAGCTATGCTGTTAGTGTTTACTTCTGAATATTATATTTCATTCTGGTGCGCTTAACGTTGTCGCTACTGTGTAATAATAGCCTATGCTATTCACCAACTAAACATATCCTATTCAATGCGTTCACAGTCTCTTTCACGGGCATCATTTGTAGTTGCCTATTCACAAACTGTTTGCTCAAGCATAGCGTTTTCTCGGAGTTCACTGTGTGCTTTTTACCATGCACAAATAAAAATGTCACTGAACTTTTGCTGTGTAATTGTAACAATGAGCACACACCAAACCAACAATTACTAAAAACACACACAAAAACTGATTTTGCACGGGCATTTTTTGCACTAGTTCACCCAATTTCGGCCTTTTGGTGATATATGCATGATCAGATAAGTTCAATATTAATGTTGCTTGCAGTTCTGATGTTGCTAGGCCTGTCCTGAACACATGCCAATGCTCATTATGATTATAGCAATAGCACCACCTGCTGGTAGCAGGAAGTGTGGCAAATACAAAACGTGCTCGAAAAATCATGAAACTTTGCACACGCTTCAGAAGTGGTGACAATTTACGTGTGATGTGGTTTTAAAAATTGGGTGGGGCAAAATGGCTTACTTATTGCCCCTACATTTTGCCCCGGCTCGACGTTTCACGTACAGGTATGAAATTTGGTACACACATGTAAAGACCCAATACCTACAAAAAAGTCTCTTGGAGCATAGCCCTAAACACAACAGGAAGTCAGTTATTTTGAACTTCCTGTCAGATTTTGGGCAGTTTTTGCCATTTCCTGATGTTGTACTTTAACAAACTCCTCCTACAGTTTTGATCTGATCCTCTTCAAATTTGGTGAGTGTAATCTTAAGGCCTTTCCTAAAGGTGCCGGGTGGCGGTGGCAGGGGTGCGAGGCATATGGCAATTCAAACAATTTTAATTGTTGTGGAGTTGTATAGAGCCTGATGGGAACTGTTTCTTCCGAGCTATCTCTCAAGCTGTGAGTTAATTATTAGGGCCCGAGCACCGATGGTGAGAGGACCCTATTGTTTTTGCTCCGTTTATTATTATTCTTCTTCTCCAAAGTGAATCGCTTTTTAGAGGGCCTAAACATGCTCGAAAACTCATGAAACTTTGCACACGCTTCAGAAGTGGTGAAAATTTACGTGTGATATGGTTTTCAGAATTGTGGGGGGCAAATTCGGTAAATTATTGCCCCCACATTTTGCCCCGGCTCCTGGTTTCACGTACAGGTATGAAATTTGGTACATACATGTAATGACCCAATACCTACAGAAAAGTCTCTTGGAGCATAGCCCTAAACACAACAGGAAGTGAGCTATTTTGAACTTCCTCCTGGATTTTGGGCATTTTTCGTAATTTCCTGATGTTGTACTTTAACGAACTCCTCCTACAGATTTGATCTGATACTCTTCAAATTTGGTGAGTGTAATCTTAAGGCCTTTGTGACGTTAAATTGCGAAGATCTAGAGTTTTCGTCGAAGGGTGTGCCCTCGGCGGCCTGACAAACATCTATCTATAAATTACAGGAACGTCTGTCTGTCTGTCTGTCTGTGTGTGTGTGTGTCTGTTCCTCGCATATCTCTCGAACCGTTAGTCCGATTGATTTCAAACTCGACAGGTGTCTTGCCACGGGCACGAGTAAGTGCAGTGCCAAGTTTGACATTGTTTGGATGAGAAATGCAAAAGATATCGTTAAATATATCATTTTTAGAAGGTTGTGGTTTAAAAATAAACATTCTGACATTAGAGAGTTGTATCGGTCAAAGAAGCCCCAAGAAGGCTGTGGTTTAAAAATAAACATTCTGACATAAACACTCAGTCAGCTACACTGTTTACTTCTGAATATTATAGTTTGGTTCCCGAACGTGATAAATCCATCTATCTATAAATTACAGAAACGTCCGTCTGTCTGTCTGTGTGTTATTCGCATATCTCTCGAATGTGAGATAACCACTAAATGTGTGAAAACCACTATTTTCTGTTTCAAACTTTCACATAGCATCTTTAGGTTATAACAACATTGAAAATCAAAATCTGGATTTGAATTTTTTAAGATTTATTATAAAAACGGATTATTTTTTCCCAAAAATGCAATAAATTCATGACTTTTTTTTTTTTTTTTTAAATGCTATTAATCCATTGAATCAATATAAAGTTATTTTTGATCATATTGCCATCGCAAGAAATATCTCCTGAACTTTTTTGACGGCGATCAGCTCACAAAAACTGATTTTGCACGGGCACTTTGCACTGCTCCCTGAATCGAGGTGCTTATTCATTTGTGGATGTAAACTGAATCTGTAAGTCAGCTATGCTGTTAGTGTTTACTTCTGAATATTATATTTCATTCTGGTGCGCTTAACGTTGTCGCTACTGTGTAATAGTAGCCTATGCTATTCACCAACTAAACATATCCTATTCAATGCGTTCACAGTCTCTTTCACGGGCATCATTTGTAGTTGCCTATTCACAAACTGTTTGCTCAAGCATAGCGTTTTCTCGGAGTTCACTGTGTGCTTTTTACCATGCACAAATAAAAATGTCACTGAACTTTTGCTGTGTAATTGTAACAATGAGCACACACCAAACCAACAATTACTAAAAACACACACAAAAACTGATTTTGCACGGGCATTTTTTGCACTAGTTCACCCAATTTCGGCCTTTTGGTGATATATGCATGATCAGATAAGTTCAATATTAATGTTGCTTGCAGTTCTGATGTTGCTAGGCCTGTCCTGAACACATGCCAATGCTCATTATGATTATAGCAATAGCACCACCTGCTGGTAGCAGGAAGTGTGGCAAATACAAAACGTGCTCGAAAAATCATGAAACTTTGCACACGCTTCAGAAGTGGTGACAATTTACGTGTGATGTGGTTTTAAAAATTGGGTGGGGCAAAATGGCTTACTTATTGCCCCTACATTTTGCCCCGGCTCGACGTTTCACGTACAGGTATGAAATTTGGTACACACATGTAAAGACCCAATACCTACAAAAAAGTCTCTTGGAGCATAGCCCTAAACACAACAGGAAGTCAGTTATTTTGAACTTCCTGTCAGATTTTGGGCAGTTTTTGCCATTTCCTGATGTTGTACTTTAACAAACTCCTACAGTTTTGATCTGATCCTCTTCAAATTTGGTGAGTGTAATCTTAAGGCCTTTCCTAAAGGTGCCGGGTGGCGGTGGCAGGGGTGCGAGGGCCCTTTTCATCGCTGCTTGCAGCTTTAATTATTATTATTATTCTCCAAAGTGAATCGCTTTTTAGAGGGCCTAAACATGCTCGAAAACTCATGAAACTTTGCACACGCTTCAGAAGTGGTGAAAATTTACGTGTGATATGGTTTTCAAAATTGGGTGGGGCAAATTCGGTAAATTATTGCCCCCACATTTTGCCCCGGCTCCTGGTTTCACGCACAGGTATGAAATTTGGTACATACATGTAATGACCCAATACCTACAAAAAAGTCTCTTGGAGCATAGCCCTAAACACAACAGGAAGTGAGCTATTTTGAACTTCCTCCTAGATTTTGGGCATTTTTCGTAATTTCCTGATGTTGTACTTTAACGAACTCCTCCTACAGTTTTGATCTGATCCTCTTCAAATTTGGTGAGTGTAATCTGAAGGCCTTTGCGACGTTAAATTGCGAAGATCTTGAGTTTTCGTCGAAGGGTGTGCCCTCGGCGGCCTGACAAACGTTCACCCAATTTCAGCCTTTTGGTGATATATGCATGATCAGATAAGTTCAATAATAATGTTGCTTGCAGTTCCGATGTTGCTAGGCAACCACAGACAGCCTGCAGTAACTCAGCCATACATTTTTCAATCTGCCCCAAACTTCACATGTTTGATAAGAGTCCTGTCCTGAACACATGACCATGCTCATTATGGTTATAGCAATAGCGCCACCTGCTGGTAGCAGGAAGTGTGGCAAATACAAAACGTGCTCGAAAAATCATGAAACTTTGCACACGCTTCAGATGTGGTGAAAATTTACGTGTGATGTGGTTTTCAAAATTGGGTGGGGCAAAATGGCTTACTTATTGCCCCTATATTTTGCCCCGGCTCCTGGTTTCACGTACAGGTATGAAATTTGGTACATACATGTAAAGACCCAATACCTACAAAAAAGTCTCTTGGCGCGTAGCCCTAAACACAACAGGAAGTCAGCTATTTTGAACTTCCTCTCAGATTTTGGGCAGTTTTTGCCATTTCCTGATGTTGTACTTTAACAAACTCCTCCTACAGTTTTGATCTGATCCTCTTCAAATTTGGTGAGTGTAATCTTAAGGCATTTCCTAAAGGCGCCGGGTGGCGGTGGCAGGGGTGCGAGGGCCCTTTCATCGCTGCTTGCAGCTTTAATTAGGGCCCGAGCACCGATGGTGAGAGGACCCTATTGTTTTTGCTCCGTTTATTCTTCTTCTTCTTCTTCTTCTCCAAAGTGAATCGCTTTTTAGAGGGCCTAAACACGCTCGAAAACTCATGAAACTTTGCACACGCTTCAGAAGTGGTGAAAATTTACGTGTGATATGGTTTTCAGAATTGGGGGGGGCAAATTCGGTAAATTATTGCCCCCACATTTTGCCCCGGCTCCTGGTTTCACGTACAGGTATGAAATTTGGTACATACATGTAATGACCCAATACCTACAGAAAAGTCTCTTGGAGCATAGCCCTAAACACAACAGGAAGTGAGCTATTTTGAACTTCCTCCTGGATTTTGGGCATTTTTCGTAATTTCCTGATGTTGTACTTTAACGAACTCCTCCTACAGATTTGATCTGATCCTCTTCAAATTTGGTGAGTGTAATCTTAAGGCCTTTGTGACGTTAAATTGCGAAGATCTAGAGTTTTCGTCGAAGGGTGTGCCCTCGGCGGCCTGACAAACATCTATCTATAAATTACAGGAACGTCTGTCTGTCTGTCTGTCTGTGTGTGTGTGTGTCTGTTCCTCGCATATCTCTCGAACCGTTAGTCCGATTAATTTCAAACTCGACAGGTGTCTTGCCACGGGCACGAGTAAGTGCAGTGCCAAGTTTGACATTGTTTGGATGAGAAATGCAAAAGATATCGTTAAATATATCATTTTTAGAAGGTTGTGGTTTAAAAATAAACATTCTGACATTAGAGAGTTGTATCGGTCAAAGAAGCCCCAAGAAGGTTGTGGTTTAAAAATAAACATTCTGACATAAACACTCAGTCAGCTACACTGTTTACTTCTGAATATTATAGTTTGGTTCCCGAACGTGATAAATCCATCTATCTATAAATTACAGAAACGTCCGTCTGTCTGTCTGTGTGTTATTCGCATATCTCTCGAATGTGAGATAACCACTAAATGTGTGAAAACCACTATTTTCTGTTTCAAACTTTCACATAGCATCTTTAGGTTATAACAACATTGAAAATCAAAATCTGGATTTGAATTTTTTTAAGATTTATTATAAAAACGGATTATTTTTTCCCAAAAATGCAATAAATTCCTGACTTTTTTTTTTTCAAAATGCTATTAATCCATTGAATCAATATAAAGTTATTTTTGATCATATTGCCATCGCAAGAAATATCTCCTGAACTTTTTTGATGGCGATCAGCTCACAAAAACTGATTTTGCACAGGCACTTTGCACTGCTCCCTGAATCGAGGTGCTTATTCATTTGTGGATGTAAACTGAATCTGTAAGTCAGCTATGCTGTTAGTGTTTACTTCTGAATATTATATTTCATTCTGGTGCGCTTAACGTTGTCGCTACTGTGTAATAGTAGCCTATGCTATTCACCAACTAAACATATCCTATTCAATGCGTTCACAGTCTCTTTCACGGGCATCATTTGTAGTTGCCTATTCACAAACTGTTTGCTCAAGCATAGCGTTTTCTCAGAGTTCACTGTGTGCTTTTTACCATGCACAAATAAAAATGTCACTGAACTTTTGCTGTGTAATTGTAACAATGAGCACACACCAAACCAACAATTACTAAAAACACACACAAAAACTGATTTTGCACGGGCATTTTTTGCACTAGTTCACCCAATTTCGGCCTTTTGGTGATATATGCATGATCAGATAAGTTCAATATTAATGTTGCTTGCAGTTCTGATGTTGCTAGGCAACCACAGACAGCCTGCAGTAACTCAGGCATACAATTTTCAATCTGCCCCAAACTTCACATGTTTGATAAGAGTCCTGTCCTGAACACATGCCAATGCTCATTATGATTATAGCAATAGCGCCACCTGCTGGTAGCAGGAAGTGTGGTAAATACAAAACGTGCTCGAAAAATCATGAAACTGTGCACACGCTTCAGAAGTGGTGACAATTTACGTGTGATGTGGTTTTAAAAATTGGGTGGGGCAAAATGGCTTACTTATTGCCCCTACATTTTGCCCCGGCTCGACGTTTCACGTACAGGTATGAAATTTGGTACACACATGTAAGGACCCAATACCTACAAAAAAGTCTCTTGGAGCATAGCCCTAAACACAACAGGAAGTCAGTTATTTTGAACTTCCTGTCAGATTTTGGGCAGTTTTTGCCATTTCCTGATGTTGTACTTTAACAAACTCCTCCTACAGTTTTGATCTGATCCTCTTCAAATTTGGTGAGTGTAATCTTAAGGCCTTTCCTAAAGGTGCCGGGTGGCGGTGGCAGGGGTGCGAGGGCCCTTTTCATCGCTGCTTGCAGCTTTAATTAGGGCCCGAGCACCGATGGTGTGAGGACCCTCTTGGAATTGCTCTGTTTATTATTATTATTATTATTCTTCTCCGCATTGAATTGCATTTTTGAGGGCCTAAACATGCGCGAAAACTCACGAAACTTTGCACACGCGTCAGAACTGGCGAAAATTTACATCTGATATAGGTTTCAGAATTGGACGGGGCAAAATGGCTCGATAGCGCCACCTATAAAAGTTCAACGGAGTGCGCCTCCTGCAACGTTCCACGTACGTGCACGAAATTCGGTACATACGTGTAATGACCTAATACCTACAAAAAAGTCTCTTGGAGCATAGCCCTAAACACAACAGGAAGTCAGCCATTTTGAACTTCCTCTCAGATTTTTGTGCAGTTTTTGCCATTTTCAGGCCTCGTACTTTAACGAACTCCTCCTACAGTTTTAATCTGATCATCTTCAAATTTGGTGAGTGTAATCTTAAGGCCTTTGCGACGTTAAATTGCGAAGATCTTGAGTTTTCGTCGAAGGGCGGGTCCTCGGCGGCCTTACAAATTTCGATGTTTCGCCATGAAACAGGAAGTTGCTGTAACTCAGGCATGGAATGTCCAATCTCCCCCAAACTTCACACGTTTGATAAGAGTTCTGTCCTGAACACATGGCCATGCTCATATTCAGTTATAGTCATAGCGCCACCTGCTGGCAACAGGAAGTGACATGTTTAACACTGTTATGGACTCCTAATAACATATAAAAAAGTGCCAGCAAGTGCGAAACATGCTAACAACATACTAGAAGCATGCTAAAACATGCTAGCAAACTCTTAGCTAAGTGCTAAAGCATGCTATTATTGCAATTAAATAGGAATTTGCTGTAACTCAGGCATGGAATGTCCAATCTGCCCCAAACTTCACACTTTTGATAAGCGTTCTGTCCTGAACACATCTACATGATAATATTCAGTTATAGTAATAGCGCCACCTACTGGCAACAGGAAGTGTCATGTTTAACACGTTGATGCCATTCTAGCAACATGTTAAAAATGCCATTGAGGTCTAAACATGCTAGAAACATGTTAAAACATGCTAGCAATACTTAGCTAAGTGCTAAAGCATGCTAATTCAATGAAACAGGATGTTGTTGTTACTCAAGAAGGCAATGTCCAATATGCGCCAAACTTCACACTTTTAATAAACGTTCTGTCCTGAACACATGACCATGCTCATATTCAGTTACAGTCATAGTGCCACCTGCTGGCAACAGGAAGTGACATGTTAAACACTGTTGTGGACATATAAAAACATATAAAAAAAGTGCCAGCAAGTGCTAAACATGCTAACAACATACTAGAAACATGCTAAAACATGCTAGCAAACACTTAGCTAAGTGCTAAAGCATGCTATTGCTGCAATTAAATAGGAATTTGCTGTAACACAGGCATGGAATGTCCAATCTGCCCCAAACTTCACACGTTTGATAAGAGTCATGGCCTGAACACATCTACATGAGAATATTCAGTTATAGTAATAGCGCCACCTGCTGTCAACAGGAAGTGACATGTTTAACACTGTTGTGGTCTCCTAATAACATATATAAAAGAGCCAGCAAGTGCTAAACAGGTTAGCAACATACTAGAAACATGCTAGCAAACACTTAGCTAAGTGATAAAGCATGCTATTACTGCAATTAAATAGGAATTTGCTGTAACTCAGGCATGGAACGTCCAATCTGCCCCAAACTTCACATGTTTGATAAGAATCATGGCCTGAACGCATGCCTATGCTCAAATTCAGTTATAGTAATAGCGCCACCTACTGGCAACAGGAAGTGACATGTTTAACACGTTGATGCCGTTCTAGCAACATGTTAAAAATGCCATTGAGTTCTAAACATGCTAGAAACATATTAAAACATGCTAGCAATACTTAGCTAAGTGCTAAAGCATGCTAATTCAATGAAACAGGACTTTGTTGTTACTCAAGAAGGCAATGTACAATCTACCCCAAACGTCACACGTTTGATAAGAGTTATCTCTTGAACACATGTCCATGCTCATATTTAGTTATAGTCATAGCGCCACCTGCTGGCAACAGGAAGTGACGTTTAACACTGTTCTTGACTCCTAATAACATATAAAAAAATGCCAGTAGGTGCTAAACATCCTACCAACATACTAGAGACATGCTAAAACATAATAGCAAACACTTAGCTAAGTGCTAAAGAATGATATTACTGCAATTAAATATGAATTTGCTGTAACTCAGGCATGGAATGTCCAATCTGCCCCAAACTTCACACTTTTGATAAGCGTTCTGTCCTGAACACATGACCATGCTTATATTCAGTTACAGTCATAGCGCCACCTGCTGGCAACAGGAAGTGACATGTTTAACACTGTTGTGGACTCCTAATAACATATAAAAAAGTGCCAGCAAGTGTTAAACATGCTAACAACATACTAGAAACATGCTAAAACATGCTAGCAAACTCTTAGCCAAGTG
Source organism: Squalius cephalus (assembly GCF_949319135.1). Lineage (NCBI taxonomy): Eukaryota > Metazoa > Chordata > Actinopteri > Cypriniformes > Leuciscidae > Squalius > Squalius cephalus. Next base: position 41,688,366 of record NC_137125.1, read on the forward strand.
CTAAAGCATGCTATTATTGCAATTAAATAGGAATTTGCTGTAACTCAGGCATGGAATGTCCAATCTGCCCCAAACTTCACACTTTTGATAAGAGTCATGGCCTGAACACATCTACATGAGAATGTTCAGTTATAGTAATAGCGCCACCAACTGGCAACAGGAAGTGACATGTTTAACACGTTGATGCCGTTCTAGCAACATGTTAAAACATGCTAACAATGCTTAGCTAAGTTCTAAAGAATGCTAATTCAATGAAACATGACTTTGTTGTTACTCAAGAAGGCAATGTCCAATTTGCACCAAACTTCACATGTTTGATAAGAGTTCTGTCCTGAACACACATCCATGCACATATTCAGTTATAGTCATAACGCCACCTACTGGCAACAGAAACTGACATGGTTAACACAGTAATGCAGTACTAACCACATAATTATTGTGTACTAAGCATGCTAGAAACAGACTGAACATGCTAGCAACACTTAGCTGAGTCATGAAGCATGCTATTATCACCATTATACAAAACATTTTGTAACTGACTTTGACATACTCTTACTATATATACCTCCTTAAATGTACATTTCCCAACCATGCTCTGCCTTCCTAAAGCCACCGAGTGTTGATGGCACGGGTGCGAGGGCCCTTTCATCGCTGCTTGCAGCTTTAATTAGGGCCCGAGCACCGATGGTGAGAGGACCCTATTGTTTTTGCTCCGTTTATTATTATTCTTCTTCTCCAAAGTGAATCGCTTTTTAGAGGGCCTAAACATGCTCGAAAACTCATGAAACTTTGCACACGCTTCAGAAGTGGTGAAAATTTACGTGTGATATGGTTTTCAGAATTGGGGGGGGCAAATTCGGTAAATTATTGCCCCCACATTTTGCCCCGGCTCCTGGTTTCACGTACAGGTATGAAATTTGGTACATACATGTAATGACCCAATACCTACAGAAAAGTCTCTTGGAGCATAGCCCTAAACACAACAGGAAGTGAGCTATTTTGAACTTCCTCCTGGATTTTGGGCATTTTTCGTAATTTCCTGATGTTGTACTTTAACGAACTCCTCCTACAGATTTGATCCGATACTCTTCAAATTTGGTGAGTGTAATCTTAAGGCCTTTGTGACGTTAAATTGCGAAGATCTAGAGTTTTCGTCGAAGGGTGTGCCCTCGGCGGCCTGACAAACATCTATCTATAAATTACAGGAACGTCTGTCTGTCTGTCTGTCTGTGTGTGTGTGTGTCTGTTCCTCGCATATCTCTCGAACCGTTAGTCCGATTGATTTCAAACTCGACAGGTGTCTCGCCACGGGCACGAGTAAGTGCAGTGCCAAGTTTGACATTGTTTGGATGAGAAATGCAAAAGATATCGTTAAATATATCATTTTTAGAAGGTTGTGGTTTAAAAATAAACATTCTGACATTAGAGAGTTGTATCGGTCAAAGAAGCCCCAAGAAGGCTGTGGTTTAAAAATAAACATTCTGACATAAACACTCAGTCAGCTACACTGTTTACTTCTGAATATTATAGTTTGGTTCCCGAACGTGATAAATCCATCTATCTATAAATTACAGAAACGTCCGTCTGTCTGTCTGTGTGTTATTCGCATATCTCTCGAATGTGAGATAACCACTAAATGTGTGAAAACCACTATTTTCTGTTTCAAACTTTCACATAGAATCTTTAGGTTATAACAACATTGAAAATCAAAATCTGGATTTGAATTTTTTAAGATTTATTATAAAAACGGATTATTTTTTCCCAAAAATGCAATAAATTCATGACTTTTTTTTTTTTTTTCAAAATGCTATTAATCCATTGAATCAATATAAAGTTATTTTTGATCATATTGCCATCGCAAGAAATATCTCCTGAACTTTTTTGACGGCGATCAGCTCACAAAAACTGATTTTGCACGGGCACTTTGCACTGCTCCCTGAATCGAGGTGCTTATTCATTTGTGGATGTAAACTGAATCTGTATGTCAGCTATGCTGTTAGTGTTTACTTCTGAATATTATATTTCATTCTGGTGCGCTTAACGTTGTCGCTACTGTGTAATAATAGCCTATGCTATTCACCAACTAAACATATCCTATTCAATGCGTTCACAGTCTCTTTCACGGGCATCATTTGTAGTTGCCTATTCACAAACTGTTTGCTCAAGCATAGCGTTTTCTCGGAGTTCACTGTGTGCTTTTTACCATGCACAAATAAAAATGTCACTGAACTTTTGCTGTGTAATTGTAACAATGAGCACACACCAAACCAACAATTACTAAAAACACACACAAAAACTGATTTTGCACGGGCATTTTTTGCACTAGTTCACCCAATTTCGGCCTTTTGGTGATATATGCATGATCAGATAAGTTCAATATTAATGTTGCTTGCAGTTCTGATGTTGCTAGGCAACCACAGACAGCCTGCAGTAACTCAGGCATACAATTTTCAATCTGCCACAAACTTCACATGTTTGATAAGACTCCTGTCCTGAACACATGCCAATGCTCATTATGATTATAGCAATAGCACCACCTGCTGGTAGCAGGAAGTGTGGCAAATACAAAACGTGCTCGAAAAATCATGAAACTTTGCACACGCTTCAGAAGTGGTGACAATTTACGTGTGATGTGGTTTTAAAAATTGGGTGGGGCAAAATGGCTTACTTATTGCCCCTACATTTTGCCCCGGCTCGACGTTTCACGTACAGGTATGAAATTTGGTACACACATGTAAAGACCCAATACCTACAAAAAAGTCTCTTGGAGCATAGCCCTAAACACAACAGGAAGTCAGTTATTTTGAACTTCCTGTCAGATTTTGGGCAGTTTTTGCCATTTCCTGATGTTGTACTTTAACAAACTCCTCCTACAGTTTTGATCTGATCCTCTTCAAATTTGGTGAGTGTAATCTTAAGGCCTTTCCTAAAGGTGCCGGGTGGCGGTGGCAGGGGTGCGAGGCATATGGCAATTCAAACAATTTTAATTGTTGTGGAGTTGTATAGAGCCTGATGGGAACTGTTTCTTCCGAGCTATCTCTCAAGCTGTGAGTTAATTATTAGGGCCCGAGCACCGATGGTGAGAGGACCCTATTGTTTTTGCTCCGTTTATTATTATTCTTCTTCTCCAAAGTGAATCGCTTTTTAGAGGGCCTAAACATGCTCGAAAACTCATGAAACTTTGCACACGCTTCAGAAGTGGTGAAAATTTACGTGTGATATGGTTTTCAGAATTGGGGGGGGCAAATTCGGTAAATTATTGCCCCCACATTTTGCCCCGGCTCCTGGTTTCACGTACAGGTATGAAATTTGGTACATACATGTAATGACCCAATACCTACAGAAAAGTCTCTTGGAGCATAGCCCTAAACACAACAGGAAGTGAGCTATTTTGAACTTCCTCCTGGATTTTGGGCATTTTTCGTAATTTCCTGATGTTGTACTTTAACGAACTCCTCCTACAGATTTGATCTGATACTCTTCAAATTTGGTGAGTGTAATCTTAAGGCCTTTGTGACGTTAAATTGCGAAGATCTAGAGTTTTCGTCGAAGGGTGTGCCCTCGGCGGCCTGACAAACATCTATCTATAAATTACAGGAACGTCTGTCTGTCTGTCTGTCTGTGTGTGTGTGTGTCTGTTCCTCGCATATCTCTCGAACCGTTAGTCCGATTGATTTCAAACTCGACAGGTGTCTCGCCACGGGCACGAGTAAGTGCAGTGCCAAGTTTGACATTGTTTGGATGAGAAATGCAAAAGATATCGTTAAATATATCATTTTTAGAAGGTTGTGGTTTAAAAATAAACATTCTGACATTAGAGAGTTGTATCGGTCAAAGAAGCCCCAAGAAGGCTGTGGTTTAAAAATAAACATTCTGACATAAACACTCAGTCAGCTACACTGTTTACTTCTGAATATTATAGTTTGGTTCCCGAACGTGATAAATCCATCTATCTATAAATTACAGAAACGTCCGTCTGTCTGTCTGTGTGTTATTCGCATATCTCTCGAATGTGAGATAACCACTAAATGTGTGAAAACCACTATTTTCTGTTTCAAACTTTCACATAGCATCTTTAGGTTATAACAACATTGAAAATCAAAATCTGGATTTGAATTTTTTAAGATTTATTATAAAAACGGATTATTTTTTCCCAAAAATGCAATAAATTCATGACTTTTTTTTTTTTTCAAAATGCTATTAATCCATTGAATCAATATAAAGTTATTTTTGATCATATTGCCATCGCAAGAAATATCTCCTGAACTTTTTTGACGGCGATCAGCTCACAAAAACTGATTTTGCACGGGCACTTTGCACTGCTCCCTGAATCGAGGTGCTTATTCATTTGTGGATGTAAACTGAATCTGTAAGTCAGCTATGCTGTTAGTGTTTACTTCTGAATATTATATTTCATTCTGGTGCGCTTAACGTTGTCGCTACTGTGTAATAGTAGCCTATGCTATTCACCAACTAAACATATCCTATTCAATGCGTTCACAGTCTCTTTCACGGGCATCATTTGTAGTTGCCTATTCACAAACTGTTTGCTCAAGCATAGCGTTTTCTCGGAGTTCACTGTGTGCTTTTTACCATGCACAAATAAAAATATCACTGAACTTTTGCTGTGTAATTGTAACAATGAGCACACACCAAACCAACAATTACTAAAAACACACACAAAAACTGATTTTGCACGGGCATTTTTTGCACTAGTTCACCCAATTTCGGCCTTTTGGTGATATATGCATGATCAGATAAGTTCAATATTAATGTTGCTTGCAGTTCTGATGTTGCTAGGCAACCACAGACAGCCTGCAGTAACTCAGGCATACAATTTTCAATCTGCCCCAAACTTCACATGTTTGATAAGAGTCCTGTCCTGAACACATGCCAATGCTCATTATGATTATAGCAATAGCGCCACCTGCTGGTAGCAGGAAGTGTGGCAAATACAAAACGTGCTCGAAAAATCATGAAACTTTGCACACGCTTCAGAAGTGGTGACAATTTACGTGTGATGTGGTTTTAAAAATTGGATGGGGCAAAATGGCTTACTTATTGCCCCTACATTTTACCCCGGCTCGACGTTTCACGTACAGGTATGAAATTTGGTACACACATGTAAGGACCCAATACCTACAAAAAAGTCTCTTGGAGCATAGCCCTAAACACAACAGGAAGTCAGTTATTTTGAACTTCCTGTCAGATTTTGGGCAGTTTTTGCCATTTCCTGATGTTGTACTTTAACAAACTCCTCCTACAGTTTTGATCTGATCCTCTTCAAATTTGGTGAGTGTAATCTTAAGGCCTTTCCTAAAGGTGCCGGGTGGCGGTGGCAGGGGTGCGAGGGCCCTTTTCATCGCTGCTTGCAGCTTTAATTATTATTATTATTCTTCTCCAAAGTGAATCGCTTTTTAGAGGGCCTGAACATGCTCGAAAACTCATGAAACTTTGCACACGCTTCAGAAGTGGTGAAAATTTACGTGTGATATGGTTTTCAAAATTGGGTGGGGCAAATTCGGTAAATTATTGCCCCCACATTTTGCCCCGGCTCCTGGTTTCACTTACAGGTATGAAATTTGGTACATACATGTAATGACCCAATACCTACAAAAAAGTCTCTTGGAGCATAGCCCTAAACACAACAGGAAGTGAGCTATTTTGAACTTCCTCCTAGATTTTGGGCATTTTTCGTAATTTCCTGATGTTGTACTTTAACGAACTCCTCCTACAGTTTTGATCTGATCCTCTTCAAATTTGGTGAGTGTAATCTGAAGGCCTTTGCGACGTTAAATTGCGAAGATCTTGAGTTTTCGTCGAAGAGTGTGCCCTCGGCGGCCTGACAAACGTTCACCCAATTTCGGCCTTTTGGTGATATATGCATGATCAGATAAGTTCAATAATAATGTTGCTTGCAGTTCCGATGTTGCTAGGCAACCACAGACAGCCTGCAGTAACTCAGCCATACATTTTTCAATCTGCCCCAAACTTCACATGTTTGATAAGAGTCCTGTCCTGAACACATGACCATGCTCATTATGGTTATAGCAATAGCGCCACCTGCTGGTAGCAGGAAGTGTGGCAAATACAAAACGTGCTCGAAAAATCATGAAACTTTGCACATGCTTCAGATGTGGTGAAAATTTACGTGTGATGTGGTTTTCAAAATTGGGTGGGGCAAAATGGCTTACTTATTGCCCCTATATTTTGCCCCGTCTCCTGGTTTCACGTACAGGTATGAAATTTGGTACATACATGTAAAGACCCAATACCTACAAAAAAGTCTCTTGGCGCGTAGCCCTAAACACAACAGGAAGTCAGCTATTTTGAACTTCCTCTCAGATTTTGGGCAGTTTTTGCCATTTCCTGATGTTGTACTTTAACAAACTCCTCCTACAGTTTTGATCTGATCCTCTTCAAATTTGGTGAGTGTAATCTTAAGGCATTTCCTAAAGGCGCCGGGTGGTGGTGGCAGGGGTGCGAGGGCCCTTTCATCGCTGCTTGCAGCTTTAATTATTATTATTCTTCTCCAAAGTGAATCGCTTTTTAGAGGGCCTAAACATGCTCGAAAACTCATGAAACTTTGCACACGCTTCAGAAGTGGTGAAAATTTACGTGTGATATGGTTTTCAAAATTGGGTGGGGCAAATTCGGTAAATTATTGCCCCCACATTTTGCCCCGGCTCCTGGTTTCACGCACAGGTATGAAATTTGGTACATACATGTAATGACCCAATACCTACAAAAAAGTCTCTTGGAGCATAGCCCTAAACACAACAGGAAGTGAGCTATTTTGAACTTCCTCCTAGATTTTGGGCATTTTTCGTAATTTCCTGATGTTGTACTTTAACAAACTCCTCCTACAGTTTTGATCTGATCCTCTTCAAATTTGGTGAGTGTAATCTGAAGGCCTTTGCGACGTTAAATTGCGAAGATCTTGAGTTTTCGTCGAAGGGTGTGCCCTCGGCGGCCTGACAAACGTTCACCCAATTTCAGCCTTTTGGTGATATATGCATGATCAGATAAGTTCAATAATAATGTTGCTTGCAGTTCCGATGTTGCTAGGCAACCACAGACAGCCTGCAGTAACTCAGCCATACATTTTTCAATCTGCCCCAAACTTCACATGTTTGATAAGAGTCCTGTCCTGAACACATGACCATGCTCATTATGGTTATAGCAATAGCGCCACCTGCTGGTAGCAGGAAGTGTGGCAAATACAAAACGTGCTCGAAAAATCATGAAACTTTGCACACGCTTCAGATGTGGTGAAAATTTACGTGTGATGTGGTTTTCAAAATTGGGTGGGGCAAAATGGCTTACTTATTGCCCCTATATTTTGCCCCGGCTCCTGGTTTCACGTACAGGTATGAAATTTGGTACACACATGTAAAGACCCAATACCTACAAAAAAGTCTCTTGGAGCATAGCCCTAAACACAACAGGAAGTCAGTTATTTTGAACTTCCTGTCAGATTTTGGGCAGTTTTTGCCATTTCCTGATGTTGTACTTTAACAAACTCCTACAGTTTTGATCTGATCCTCTTCAAATTTGGTGAGTGTAATCTTAAGGCCTTTCCTAAAGGTGCCGGGTGGCGGTGGCAGGGGTGCGAGGGCCCTTTTCATCGCTGCTTGCAGCTTTAATTATTCTTCTTCTTCTTCTCCAAAGTGAATCGCTTTTTAGAGGGCCTAAACATGCTCGAAAACTCATGAAACTTTGCACACGCTTCAGAAGTGGTGAAAATTTACGTGTGATATGGTTTTCAGAATTGGGGGGGGCAAATTCGGTAAATTATTGCCCCCACATTTTGCCCCGGCTCCTGGTTTCATGTACAGGTATGAAATTTGGTACATACATGTAATGACCCAATACCTACAGAAAAGTCTCTTGGAGCATAGCCCTAAACACAACAGGAAGTGAGCTATTTTGAACTTCCTCCTAGATTTTGGGCATTTTTCGGAATTTCCTGATGTTGTACTTTAACGAACTCCTCCTACAGATTTGATTTGATCCTCTTCAAATTTGGTGAGTGTAATCTTAAGGCCTTTGTGACGTTAAATTGCGAAGATCTAGAGTTTTCGTCGAAGGGTGTGCCCTCGGCGGCCTGACAAACGTTCACCCAATTTCGGCCTTCTGGTGATATACATGATCAGATAAGTTCAATATTAATGTTGAATGCAGTTCCGATGTTGCTAGGCAACCACAGACAGCCTGCAGTAGCTCAGCCATACAATTTCCAATCTGTCCCAAACTTCACATGTTTGATAAGAGTCCTGTCCTGAACACATGACCATGCTCATATTTGGTTATAGCAATAGCGCCATCTGCTGGTAGCAGGAAGTGTGGCAAATACAAAACATGCTCGAAAAATCATGAAACTTTGCACACGCCTCAGAAGTGGTGAAAATTTACGTGTGATATGGTTTTCAGAATTGGGGGGGGCAAATTCGGTAAATTATTGCCCCCACATTTTGCCCCGGCTCCTGGTTTCACGTACAGGTATGAAATTTGGTACATGCATGTATTGACCCAATACCTACAGAAAAGTCTCTTGGAGCATAGCCCTAAACACAACAGGAAGTGATCTATTTTGAACTTCCTCCAAGATTTTGGACATTTTTCGTAATTTCCTGATGTTGTACTTTAACGTACTCCTCCTACAGTTTTGATCTGATCCTCTTCAAATTTGGTGAGTGTAATCTTAAGGCATTTCCTAAAGGCGCCGGGTGGCGGTGGCAGGGGTGCGAGGGCCCTTTTCATCGCTGCTTGCAGCTTTAATTAGGGCCCGAGCACCGATGGTGAGAGGACCCTATTGTTTTTGCTCCGTTTATTATTATTCTTCTTCTCCAAAGTGAATCGCTTTTTAGAGGGCCTAAACATGCTCGAAAACTCATGAAACTTTGCACACGCTTCAGAAGTGGTGAAAATTTACGTGTGATATGGTTTTCAGAATTGGGGGGGGCAAATTCGGTAAATTATTGCCCCCACATTTTGCCCCGGCTCCTGGTTTCACGTACAGGTATGAAATTTGGTACATACATGTAATGACCCAATACCTACAGAAAAGTCTCTTGGAGCATAGCCCTAAACACAACAGGAAGTGAGCTATTTTGAACTTCCTCCTGGATTTTGGGCATTTTTCGTAATTTCCTGATGTTGTACTTTAACGAACTCCTCCTACAGATTTGATCCGATACTCTTCAAATTTGGTGAGTGTAATCTTAAGGCCTTTGTGACGTTAAATTGCGAAGATCTAGAGTTTTCGTCGAAGGGTGTGCCCTCGGCGGCCTGACAAACATCTATCTATAAATTACAGGAACGTCTGTCTGTCTGTCTGTCTGTGTGTGTGTGTGTCTGTTCCTCGCATATCTCTCGAACCGTTAGTCCGATTGATTTCAAACTCGACAGGTGTCTCGCCACGGGCACGAGTAAGTGCAGTGCCAAGTTTGACATTGTTTGGATGAGAAATGCAAAAGATATCGTTAAATATATCATTTTTAGAAGGTTGTGGTTTAAAAATAAACATTCTGACATTAGAGAGTTGTATCGGTCAAAGAAGCCCCAAGAAGGCTGTGGTTTAAAAATAAACATTCTGACATAAACACTCAGTCAGCTACACTGTTTACTTCTGAATATTATAGTTTGGTTCCCGAACGTGATAAATCCATCTATCTATAAATTACAGAAACGTCCGTCTGTCTGTCTGTGTGTTATTCGCATATCTCTCGAATGTGAGATAACCACTAAATGTGTGAAAACCACTATTTTCTGTTTCAAACTTTCACATAGAATCTTTAGGTTATAACAACATTGAAAATCAAAATCTGGATTTGAATTTTTTAAGATTTATTATAAAAACGGATTATTTTTTCCCAAAAATGCAATAAATTCATGACTTTTTTTTTTTTTTTCAAAATGCTATTAATCCATTGAATCAATATAAAGTTATTTTTGATCATATTGCCATCGCAAGAAATATCTCCTGAACTTTTTTGACGGCGATCAGCTCACAAAAACTGATTTTGCACGGGCACTTTGCACTGCTCCCTGAATCGAGGTGCTTATTCATTTGTGGATGTAAACTGAATCTGTATGTCAGCTATGCTGTTAGTGTTTACTTCTGAATATTATATTTCATTCTGGTGCGCTTAACGTTGTCGCTACTGTGTAATAATAGCCTATGCTATTCACCAACTAAACATATCCTATTCAATGCGTTCACAGTCTCTTTCACGGGCATCATTTGTAGTTGCCTATTCACAAACTGTTTGCTCAAGCATAGCGTTTTCTCGGAGTTCACTGTGTGCTTTTTACCATGCACAAATAAAAATGTCACTGAACTTTTGCTGTGTAATTGTAACAATGAGCACACACCAAACCAACAATTACTAAAAACACACACAAAAACTGATTTTGCACGGGCATTTTTTGCACTAGTTCACCCAATTTCGGCCTTTTGGTGATATATGCATGATCAGATAAGTTCAATATTAATGTTGCTTGCAGTTCTGATGTTGCTAGGCAACCACAGACAGCCTGCAGTAACTCAGGCATACAATTTTCAATCTGCCACAAACTTCACATGTTTGATAAGACTCCTGTCCTGAACACATGCCAATGCTCATTATGATTATAGCAATAGCACCACCTGCTGGTAGCAGGAAGTGTGGCAAATACAAAACGTGCTCGAAAAATCATGAAACTTTGCACACGCTTCAGAAGTGGTGACAATTTACGTGTGATGTGGTTTTAAAAATTGGGTGGGGCAAAATGGCTTACTTATTGCCCCTACATTTTGCCCCGGCTCGACGTTTCACGTACAGGTATGAAATTTGGTACACACATGTAAAGACCCAATACCTACAAAAAAGTCTCTTGGAGCATAGCCCTAAACACAACAGGAAGTCAGTTATTTTGAACTTCCTGTCAGATTTTGGGCAGTTTTTGCCATTTCCTGATGTTGTACTTTAACAAACTCCTACAGTTTTGATCTGATCCTCTTCAAATTTGGTGAGTGTAATCTTAAGGCCTTTCCTAAAGGTGCCGGGTGGCGGTGGCAGGGGTGCGAGGGCCCTTTTCATCGCTGCTTGCAGCTTTAATTAGGGCCCGAGCACCGATGGTGAGAGGACCCTATTGTTTTTGCTCCGTTTATTATTATTCTTCTTCTCCAAAGTGAATCGCTTTTTAGAGGGCCTAAACATGCTCGAAAACTCATGAAACTTTGCACACGCTTCAGAAGTGGTGAAAATTTACGTGTGATATGGTTTTCAGAATTGTGGGGGGCAAATTCGGTAAATTATTGCCCCCACATTTTGCCCCGGCTCCTGGTTTCACGTACAGGTATGAAATTTGGTACATACATGTAATGACCCAATACCTACAGAAAAGTCTCTTGGAGCATAGCCCTAAACACAACAGGAAGTGAGCTATTTTGAACTTCCTCCTGGATTTTGGGCATTTTTCGTAATTTCCTGATGTTGTACTTTAACGAACTCCTCCTACAGATTTGATCTGATACTCTTCAAATTTGGTGAGTGTAATCTTAAGGCCTTTGTGACGTTAAATTGCGAAGATCTAGAGTTTTCGTCGAAGGGTGTGCCCTCGGCGGCCTGACAAACATCTATCTATAAATTACAGGAACGTCTGTCTGTCTGTCTGTCTGTGTGTGTGTGTGTCTGTTCCTCGCATATCTCTCGAACCGTTAGTCCGATTGATTTCAAACTCGACAGGTGTCTTGCCACGGGCACGAGTAAGTGCAGTGCCAAGTTTGACATTGTTTGGATGAGAAATGCAAAAGATATCGTTAAATATATCATTTTTAGAAGGTTGTGGTTTAAAAATAAACATTCTGACATTAGAGAGTTGTATCGGTCAAAGAAGCCCCAAGAAGGCTGTGGTTTAAAAATAAACATTCTGACATAAACACTCAGTCAGCTACACTGTTTACTTCTGAATATTATAGTTTGGTTCCCGAACGTGATAAATCCATCTATCTATAAATTACAGAAACGTCCGTCTGTCTGTCTGTGTGTTATTCGCATATCTCTCGAATGTGAGATAACCACTAAATGTGTGAAAACCACTATTTTCTGTTTCAAACTTTCACATAGCATCTTTAGGTTATAACAACATTGAAAATCAAAATCTGGATTTGAATTTTTTAAGATTTATTATAAAAACGGATTATTTTTTCACAAAAATGCAATAAATTCATGACTTTTTTTTTTTTTTTTTAAATGCTATTAATCCATTGAATCAATATAAAGTTATTTTTGATCATATTGCCATCGCAAGAAATATCTCCTGAACTTTTTTGACGGCGATCAGCTCACAAAAACTGATTTTGCACGGGCACTTTGCACTGCTCCCTGAATCGAGGTGCTTATTCATTTGTGGATGTAAACTGAATCTGTAAGTCAGCTATGCTGTTAGTGTTTACTTCTGAATATTATATTTCATTCTGGTGCGCTTAACGTTGTCGCTACTGTGTAATAGTAGCCTATGCTATTCACCAACTAAACATATCCTATTCAATGCGTTCACAGTCTCTTTCACGGGCATCATTTGTAGTTGCCTATTCACAAACTGTTTGCTCAAGCATAGCGTTTTCTCGGAGTTCACTGTGTGCTTTTTACCATGCACAAATAAAAATGTCACTGAACTTTTGCTGTGTAATTGTAACAATGAGCACACACCAAACCAACAATTACTAAAAACACACACAAAAACTGATTTTGCACGGGCATTTTTTGCACTAGTTCACCCAATTTCGGCCTTTTGGTGATATATGCATGATCAGATAAGTTCAATATTAATGTTGCTTGCAGTTCTGATGTTGCTAGGCAACCACAGACAGCCTGCAGTAACTCAGGCATACAATTTTCAATCTGCCACAAACTTCACATGTTTGATAAGAGTCCTGTCCTGAACACATGCCAATGCTCATTATGATTATAGCAATAGCACCACCTGCTGGTAGCAGGAAGTGTGGCAAATACAAAACGTGCTCGAAAAATCATGAAACTTTGCACACGCTTCAGAAGTGGTGACAATTTACGTGTGATGTGGTTTTAAAAATTGGGTGGGGCAAAATGGCTTACTTATTGCCCCTACATTTTGCCCCGGCTCGACGTTTCACGTACAGGTATGAAATTTGGTACACACATGTAAAGACCCAATACCTACAAAAAAGTCTCTTGGAGCATAGCCCTAAACACAACAGGAAGTCAGTTATTTTGAACTTCCTGTCAGATTTTGGGCAGTTTTTGCCATTTCCTGATGTTGTACTTTAACAAACTCCTCCTACAGTTTTGATCTGATCCTCTTCAAATTTGGTGAGTGTAATCTTAAGGCCTTTCCTAAAGGTGCCGGGTGGCGGTGGCAGGGGTGCGAGGGCCCTTTTCATCGCTGCTTGCAGCTTTAATTAGGGCCCGAGCACCGATGGTGAGAGGACCCTATTGTTTTTGCTCCGTTTATTATTATTCTTCTTCTCCAAAGTGAATCGCTTTTTAGAGGGCCTAAACATGCTCGAAAACTCATGAAACTTTGCACACGCTTCAGAAGTGGTGAAAATTTACGTGTGATATGGTTTTCAGAATTGTGGGGGGCAAATTCGGTAAATTATTGCCCCCACATTTTGCCCCGGCTCCTGGTTTCACGTACAGGTATGAAATTTGGTACATACATGTAATGACCCAATACCTACAGAAAAGTCTCTTGGAGCATAGCCCTAAACACAACAGGAAGTGAGCTATTTTGAACTTCCTCCTGGATTTTGGGCATTTTTCGTAATTTCCTGATGTTGTACTTTAACGAACTCCTCCTACAGATTTGATCTGATACTCTTCAAATTTGGTGAGTGTAATCTTAAGGCCTTTGTGACGTTAAATTGCGAAGATCTAGAGTTTTCGTCGAAGGGTGTGCCCTCGGCGGCCTGACAAACATCTATCTATAAATTACAGGAACGTCTGTCTGTCTGTCTGTCTGTGTGTGTGTGTGTCTGTTCCTCGCATATCTCTCGAACCGTTAGTCCGATTGATTTCAAACTCGACAGGTGTCTTGCCACGGGCACGAGTAAGTGCAGTGCCAAGTTTGACATTGTTTGGATGAGAAATGCAAAAGATATCGTTAAATATATCATTTTTAGAAGGTTGTGGTTTAAAAATAAACATTCTGACATTAGAGAGTTGTATCGGTCAAAGAAGCCCCAAGAAGGCTGTGGTTTAAAAATAAACATTCTGACATAAACACTCAGTCAGCTACACTGTTTACTTCTGAATATTATAGTTTGGTTCCCGAACGTGATAAATCCATCTATCTATAAATTACAGAAACGTCCGTCTGTCTGTCTGTGTGTTATTCGCATATCTCTCGAATGTGAGATAACCACTAAATGTGTGAAAACCACTATTTTCTGTTTCAAACTTTCACATAGCATCTTTAGGTTATAACAACATTGAAAATCAAAATCTGGATTTGAATTTTTTAAGATTTATTATAAAAACGGATTATTTTTTCCCAAAAATGCAATAAATTCATGACTTTTTTTTTTTTTTTTTAAATGCTATTAATCCATTGAATCAATATAAAGTTATTTTTGATCATATTGCCATCGCAAGAAATATCTCCTGAACTTTTTTGACGGCGATCAGCTCACAAAAACTGATTTTGCACGGGCACTTTGCACTGCTCCCTGAATCGAGGTGCTTATTCATTTGTGGATGTAAACTGAATCTGTAAGTCAGCTATGCTGTTAGTGTTTACTTCTGAATATTATATTTCATTCTGGTGCGCTTAACGTTGTCGCTACTGTGTAATAGTAGCCTATGCTATTCACCAACTAAACATATCCTATTCAATGCGTTCACAGTCTCTTTCACGGGCATCATTTGTAGTTGCCTATTCACAAACTGTTTGCTCAAGCATAGCGTTTTCTCGGAGTTCACTGTGTGCTTTTTACCATGCACAAATAAAAATGTCACTGAACTTTTGCTGTGTAATTGTAACAATGAGCACACACCAAACCAACAATTACTAAAAACACACACAAAAACTGATTTTGCACGGGCATTTTTTGCACTAGTTCACCCAATTTCGGCCTTTTGGTGATATATGCATGATCAGATAAGTTCAATATTAATGTTGCTTGCAGTTCTGATGTTGCTAGGCCTGTCCTGAACACATGCCAATGCTCATTATGATTATAGCAATAGCACCACCTGCTGGTAGCAGGAAGTGTGGCAAATACAAAACGTGCTCGAAAAATCATGAAACTTTGCACACGCTTCAGAAGTGGTGACAATTTACGTGTGATGTGGTTTTAAAAATTGGGTGGGGCAAAATGGCTTACTTATTGCCCCTACATTTTGCCCCGGCTCGACGTTTCACGTACAGGTATGAAATTTGGTACACACATGTAAAGACCCAATACCTACAAAAAAGTCTCTTGGAGCATAGCCCTAAACACAACAGGAAGTCAGTTATTTTGAACTTCCTGTCAGATTTTGGGCAGTTTTTGCCATTTCCTGATGTTGTACTTTAACAAACTCCTACAGTTTTGATCTGATCCTCTTCAAATTTGGTGAGTGTAATCTTAAGGCCTTTCCTAAAGGTGCCGGGTGGCGGTGGCAGGGGTGCGAGGGCCCTTTTCATCGCTGCTTGCAGCTTTAATTATTATTATTATTCTCCAAAGTGAATCGCTTTTTAGAGGGCCTAAACATGCTCGAAAACTCATGAAACTTTGCACACGCTTCAGAAGTGGTGAAAATTTACGTGTGATATGGTTTTCAAAATTGGGTGGGGCAAATTCGGTAAATTATTGCCCCCACATTTTGCCCCGGCTCCTGGTTTCACGCACAGGTATGAAATTTGGTACATACATGTAATGACCCAATACCTACAAAAAAGTCTCTTGGAGCATAGCCCTAAACACAACAGGAAGTGAGCTATTTTGAACTTCCTCCTAGATTTTGGGCATTTTTCGTAATTTCCTGATGTTGTACTTTAACGAACTCCTCCTACAGTTTTGATCTGATCCTCTTCAAATTTGGTGAGTGTAATCTGAAGGCCTTTGCGACGTTAAATTGCGAAGATCTTGAGTTTTCGTCGAAGGGTGTGCCCTCGGCGGCCTGACAAACGTTCACCCAATTTCAGCCTTTTGGTGATATATGCATGATCAGATAAGTTCAATAATAATGTTGCTTGCAGTTCCGATGTTGCTAGGCAACCACAGACAGCCTGCAGTAACTCAGCCATACATTTTTCAATCTGCCCCAAACTTCACATGTTTGATAAGAGTCCTGTCCTGAACACATGACCATGCTCATTATGGTTATAGCAATAGCGCCACCTGCTGGTAGCAGGAAGTGTGGCAAATACAAAACGTGCTCGAAAAATCATGAAACTTTGCACACGCTTCAGATGTGGTGAAAATTTACGTGTGATGTGGTTTTCAAAATTGGGTGGGGCAAAATGGCTTACTTATTGCCCCTATATTTTGCCCCGGCTCCTGGTTTCACGTACAGGTATGACATTTGGTACATACATGTAAAGACCCAATACCTACAAAAAAGTCTCTTGGCGCGTAGCCCTAAACACAACAGGAAGTCAGCTATTTTGAACTTCCTCTCAGATTTTGGGCAGTTTTTGCCATTTCCTGATGTTGTACTTTAACAAACTCCTCCTACAGTTTTGATCTGATCCTCTTCAAATTTGGTGAGTGTAATCTTAAGGCATTTCCTAAAGGCGCCGGGTGGCGGTGGCAGGGGTGCGAGGGCCCTTTCATCGCTGCTTGCAGCTTTAATTAGGGCCCGAGCACCGATGGTGAGAGGACCCTATTGTTTTTGCTCCGTTTATTAGGGCCCGAGCACCGATGGTGTGAGGACCCTCTTGGAATTGCTCTGTTTATTAGGGCCCGAGCACCGATGGTGAGAGGACCCTATTGTTTTTGCTCCGTTTATTATTATTCTTCTTCTCCAAAGTGAATCGCTTTTTAGAGGGCCTAAACATGCTCGAAAACTCATGAAACTTTGCACACGCTTCAGAAGTGGTGAAAATTTACGTGTGATATGGTTTTCAGAATTGGGGGGGGCAAATTCGGTAAATTATTGCCCCCACATTTTGCCCCGGCTCCTGGTTTCACGTACAGGTATGAAATTTGGTACATACATGTAATGACCCAATACCTACAGAAAAGTCTCTTGGAGCATAGCCCTAAACACAACAGGAAGTGAGCTATTTTGAACTTCCTCCTGGATTTTGGGCATTTTTCGTAATTTCCTGATGTTGTACTTTAACGAACTCCTCCTACAGATTTGATCCGATACTCTTCAAATTTGGTGAGTGTAATCTTAAGGCCTTTGTGACGTTAAATTGCGAAGATCTAGAGTTTTCGTCGAAGGGTGTGCCCTCGGCGGCCTGACAAACATCTATCTATAAATTACAGGAACGTCTGTCTGTCTGTCTGTCTGTGTGTGTGTGTGTCTGTTCCTCGCATATCTCTCGAACCGTTAGTCCGATTGATTTCAAACTCGACAGGTGTCTCGCCACGGGCACGAGTAAGTGCAGTGCCAAGTTTGACATTGTTTGGATGAGAAATGCAAAAGATATCGTTAAATATATCATTTTTAGAAGGTTGTGGTTTAAAAATAAACATTCTGACATTAGAGAGTTGTATCGGTCAAAGAAGCCCCAAGAAGGCTGTGGTTTAAAAATAAACATTCTGACATAAACACTCAGTCAGCTACACTGTTTACTTCTGAATATTATAGTTTGGTTCCCGAACGTGATAAATCCATCTATCTATAAATTACAGAAACGTCCGTCTGTCTGTCTGTGTGTTATTCGCATATCTCTCGAATGTGAGATAACCACTAAATGTGTGAAAACCACTATTTTCTGTTTCAAACTTTCACATAGAATCTTTAGGTTATAACAACATTGAAAATCAAAATCTGGATTTGAATTTTTTAAGATTTATTATAAAAACGGATTATTTTTTCCCAAAAATGCAATAAATTCATGACTTTTTTTTTTTTTTTCAAAATGCTATTAATCCATTGAATCAATATAAAGTTATTTTTGATCATATTGCCATCGCAAGAAATATCTCCTGAACTTTTTTGACGGCGATCAGCTCACAAAAACTGATTTTGCACGGGCACTTTGCACTGCTCCCTGAATCGAGGTGCTTATTCATTTGTGGATGTAAACTGAATCTGTATGTCAGCTATGCTGTTAGTGTTTACTTCTGAATATTATATTTCATTCTGGTGCGCTTAACGTTGTCGCTACTGTGTAATAATAGCCTATGCTATTCACCAACTAAACATATCCTATTCAATGCGTTCACAGTCTCTTTCACGGGCATCATTTGTAGTTGCCTATTCACAAACTGTTTGCTCAAGCATAGCGTTTTCTCGGAGTTCACTGTGTGCTTTTTACCATGCACAAATAAAAATGTCACTGAACTTTTGCTGTGTAATTGTAACAATGAGCACACACCAAACCAACAATTACTAAAAACACACACAAAAACTGATTTTGCACGGGCATTTTTTGCACTAGTTCACCCAATTTCGGCCTTTTGGTGATATATGCATGATCAGATAAGTTCAATATTAATGTTGCTTGCAGTTCTGATGTTGCTAGGCAACCACAGACAGCCTGCAGTAACTCAGGCATACAATTTTCAATCTGCCACAAACTTCACATGTTTGATAAGACTCCTGTCCTGAACACATGCCAATGCTCATTATGATTATAGCAATAGCACCACCTGCTGGTAGCAGGAAGTGTGGCAAATACAAAACGTGCTCGAAAAATCATGAAACTTTGCACACGCTTCAGAAGTGGTGACAATTTACGTGTGATGTGGTTTTAAAAATTGGGTGGGGCAAAATGGCTTACTTATTGCCCCTACATTTTGCCCCGGCTCGACGTTTCACGTACAGGTATGAAATTTGGTACACACATGTAAAGACCCAATACCTACAAAAAAGTCTCTTGGAGCATAGCCCTAAACACAACAGGAAGTCAGTTATTTTGAACTTCCTGTCAGATTTTGGGCAGTTTTTGCCATTTCCTGATGTTGTACTTTAACAAACTCCTCCTACAGTTTTGATCTGATCCTCTTCAAATTTGGTGAGTGTAATCTTAAGGCCTTTCCTAAAGGTGCCGGGTGGCGGTGGCAGGGGTGCGAGGGCCCTTTTCATCGCTGCTTGCAGCTTTAATTATTAGGGCCCGAGCACCGATGGTGTGAGGACCCTCTTGGAATTGCTCTGTTTATTATTATTATTATTATTCTTCTCCGCATTTAATTGCATTTTTGAGGGCCTAAACATGCTCGAAAACTCACAAAACTTTGCACACGCATCAGAACTGGCGAAAATTTACATCTGATATAGGTTTCAGAATTGGACGGGGCAAAATGGCTCGATAGCGCCACCTATAAAATTTCAACGGAGTGCGCCTCCCGCAACGTTCCACGTACGTGCACGAAATTCGGTACATACATGTAATGACCTAATACCTACAAAAAAGTCTCTTGGAGCATAGCCCTAAACACAACAGGAAGTCAGCCATTTTGAACTTCCTCTCAGATTTTTGTGCAGTTTTTGCCATTTTCAGGCCTCGTACTTTAACGAACTCCTCCTACAGTTTTAATCTGATCATCTTCAAATTTGGTGAGTGTAATCTTAAGGCCTTTGCGACGTTAAATTGCGAAGATCTTGAGTTTTCGTCAAAGGGCGGGTCCTCGGCGGCCTGATAAATTTCGATGTTTCGCCATGAAACAGGAAGTTGTTGTAACTCAGGCATGGAATGTCCAATCTGCCCCAAACTTCACACGTTTGATAAGAGTTCTGTCCTGAACACATGACCATGCTCATATTCAGTTATAGTCATAGCGCCACCTGCTGGCAACAGGAAGTGACATGTTTAACACTGTTATGGACTCCTAATAACATATAAAAAAGTGCCAGCAAGTGCTAAACATGCTAACAACATACTAGAAGCATGCTAAAACATGCTAGCAAACTCTTAGCTAAGTGCTAAAGCATGCTATTATTGCAATTAAATAGGAATTTGCTGTAACTCAGGCATGGAATGTCCAATCTGCCCCAAACTTCACACTTTTGATAAGCGTTCTGTACTGAACACATCTACATGAGAATATTCAGTTATAGTAATAGCGCCACCTACTGGTAACAGGAAGTGTCATGTTTAACACGTTGATGCCATTCTAGCAACATGTTAAAAATGCCATTGACTTCTAAACATGCTAGAAACATGTTAAAACATGCTAGCAATACTTAGCTAAGTGCTAAAGCATGCTAATTCAATGAAACAGGATGTTGTTGTTACTCAAGAAGGCAATGTCCAATCTGCGCCAAACTTCACACTTTTAATAAACGTTCTATCCTGAACACATGACCATGCTCATATTCAGTTACAGTCATAGTGCCACCTGCTGGCAACAGGAAGTGACATGTTAAACACTGTTGTGGACATATAAAAACATATAAAAAAGTGCCAGCAAGTGCTAAACATGCTAACAACATACTAGAAACATGCTAAAACATGCTAGCAAACACTTAGCTAAGTGCTAAAGCATGCAAATGCTGCAATTAAATAGGAATTTGCTGTAACACAGGCATGGAATGTCCAATCTGCCCCAAATTTCACACGTTTGATAAGAGTCATGGCCTGAACACATCTACATGAGAATATTCAGTTATAGTAATAGCGCCACCTGCTGTCAACAGGAAGTGACATGTTTAACACTGTTGTGGTCTCCTAATAACATATAAAAAAGAGCCAGCAAGTGCTAAACAGGTTAGCAACATACTAGAAACATGCTAGCAAACACTTAGTTAAGTGCTAAAGCATGCTATTACTGCAATTAAATAGGAATTTGCTGTAACTCAGGCATGGAATGTCCAATCTGCCCTAAACTTCACACGTTTGATAAGAATCATGGCCTGAACACATGTCTATGCTCAAATTCAGTTATAGTAATAGCGCCACCTACTGGCAACAGGAAGTGACATGTTTAACACGTTGATGCCGTTCTAGCAACATGTTAAAAATGCCATTGAGTTCTAAACATGCTAGAAACATATTAAAACATGCTAGCAATACTTAGCTAAGTGCTAAAGCATGCTAATTCAATGAAACAGGACTTTGTTGTTACTCAAGAAGGCAATGTACAATCTACCCCAAACTTCACATGTTTGATAAGAGTTATCTCTTGAACACATGTCCATGCTCATATTTAGTTATAGTCATAGCGCCACCTGCTGGCAGCAGGAAGTGACGTTTAACACTGTTCTTGACTCCTAATAACATATAAAAAAATGCCAGTAGATGCTAAACATCCTACCAACATACTAGAGACATAATAAAACATACTAGCAAACACTTAGCTAAGTGCTAAAGAATGATATTACTGCAATTAAATATGAATTTGCTGTAACTCAGGCATGGAATGTCCAATCTGCCCCAAACTTCACACTTTTGATAAGCGTTCTGTCCTGAACACATGACCATGCTTATATTCAGTTACAGTAATAGCGCCACCTGCTGGCAACAGGAAGTGACATGTTTAACACTGTTATGGACTCCTAATAACATATAAAAAAGTGCCAGCAAGTGTTAAACATGCTAACAACATACTAGAAACATGCTAAAACATGCTAGCAAACTCTTAGCTAAGTGCTAAAGCATGCTATTATTGCAATTAAATAGGAATTTGCTGTAACTCAGGCATGGAATGTCCAATCTGCCCCAAACTTCACACTTTTGATAAGAGTCATGGCCTGAACACATCTACATGAGAATGTTCAGTTATAGTAATAGCGCCACCTACTGGCAACAGGAAGTGACATGTTTAACACGTTGATGCCGTTCTAGCAACATGTTAAAAATGCCATTGAGTTCTAAACATGCTAGAAACATATTAAAACATGCTAGTAATGCTTAGCTAAGTGCTAAAGAATGCTAATTCAATGAAACATGACTTTGTTGTTACTCAAGAAGGCAATGTCCAATTTGCACCAAACTTCACAAGTTTGATAAGAGTTCTGTCCTGAACACACATCCATGCTCATATTCAGTTATAGTCATAACGCCACCTACTGGCAACAGAAACTGACATGGTTAACACAGTAATGCAGTACTAACCACATAATTATTGTGTACTAAGCATGCTAGAAACAGACTAAACATGCTAGCAACACTTAGCTGAGTCATGAAGCATGCTATTATCACCATTATACAAAACATTTTGTAACTGACTTTGACATACTCTTACTATATATACCTCCTTAAATGTACATTTCCCAACCATGCTCTGTCTTCCTAAAGCCACCGAGTGTTGATGGCACGGGTGCGAGGGCCCTTTCATCGCTGCTTGCAGCTTTAATTAGGGCCCGAGCACCGATGGTGTGAGGACCCTCTTGGAATTGCTCTGTTTATTAGGGCCCGAGCACCGATGGTGTGAGGACCCTCTTGGAATTGCTCTGTTTATTAGGGCCCGAGCACCGATGGTGTGAGGACCCTCTTGGAATTGCTCTGTTTATTATTATTATTATTATTCTTCTCCGCATTTAATTGCATTTTTGAGGGCCTAAACATGCTCGAAAACTCACAAAACTTTGCACACGCGTCAGAACTGGCGAAAATTTACATCTGATATAGGTTTCAGAATTGGACGGGGCAAAATGGCTCGATAGCGCCACCTATAAAAGTTCAACGGAGTGCGCCTCCCGCAACGTTCCACGTACGTGCACGAAATTCGGTACATACATGTAATGACCTAATACCTACAAAAAAGTCTCTTGGAGCATAGCCCTAAACACAACAGGAAGTCAGCCATTTTGAACTTCCTCTCAGATTTTTGTGCAGTTTTTGCCATTTTCAGGCCTCGTACTTTAACGAACTCCTCCTACAGTTTTCATCTGATCATCTTCAAATTTGGTGAGTGTAATCTTAAGGCCTTTGCGACGTTAAATTGCGAAGATCTTGAGTTTTCGTCAAAGGGCGGGTCCTCGGCGGCCTGATAAATTTCGATGTTTCGCCATGAAACAGGAAGTTGTTGTAACTCAGGCATGGAATGTCCAATCTGCCCCAAACTTCACACGTTTGATAAGAGTTCTGTCCTGAACACATGACCATGCTCATATTCAGTTATAGTCATAGCGCCACCTGCTGGCAACAGGAAGTGACATGTTTAACACTGTTATGGACTCCTAATAACATATAAAAAAGTGCCAGCAAGTGCTAAACATGCTAACAACATACTAGAAGCATGCTAAAACATGCTAGCAAACTCTTAGCTAAGTGCTAAAGCATGCTATTATTGCAATTAAATAGGAATTTGCTGTAACTCAGGCATGGAATGTCCAATCTGCCCCAAACTTCACACTTTTGATAAGCGTTCTGTACTGAACACATCTACATGAGAATATTCAGTTATAGTAATAGCGCCACCTACTGGTAACAGGAAGTGTCATGTTTAACACGTTGATGCCATTCTAGCAACATGTTAAAAATGCCATTGACTTCTAAACATGCTAGAAACATGTTAAAACATGCTAGCAATACTTAGCTAAATGCTAAAGCATGCTAATTCAATGAAACAGGATGTTGTTGTTACTCAAGAAGGCAATGTCCAATCTGCGCCAAACTTCACACTTTTAATAAACGTTCTATCCTGAACACATGACCATGCTCATATTCAGTTACAGTCATAGTGCCACCTGCTGGCAACAGGAAGTGACATGTTAAACACTGTTGTGGACATATAAAAACATATAAAAAAAGTGCCAGCAAGTGCTAAACATGCTAACAACATACTAGAAACTAGAGCCCGACCGATATATCGGCAGGCCGATATTATCGGCCGATATTAGGCATTTTCAAAACTATCGGTATCTAAAACTATCGCATTTAATTGCATTTTTGAGGGCCTAAACATGCTCGAAAACTCACAAAACTTTGCACACGCGTCAGAACTGGCGAAAATTTACATCTGATATAGGTTTCAGAATTGGACGGGGCAAAATGGCTCGATAGCGCCACCTATAAAAGTTCAACGGAGTGCGCCTCCCGCAACGTCATAGTGCCACCTGCTGGCAACAGGAAGTGACATGTTAAACACTGTTGTGGACATATAAAAACATATAAAAAAAGTGCCAGCAAGTGCTAAACATGCTAACAACATACTAGAAACTAGAGCCCGACCGATATATCGGCAGGCCGATATTATCGGCCGATATTAGGCATTTTCAAAACTATCGGTATCGGCATTTATAACGGCCGATAAATAAATATTTCAAAAATAAAATAAAAACGGACGAAACACCCTTCAACCATGTTATGAGTGTTGGCGTTGTATAGTTAGTCCACCAGAGGGTACTCTACACCGTCCCTGTTGGCAACACTCGTGTATAACGCGCCACACATTCTGCAACCTGCTGATCCAGCCAGAGTCGGGCAGAGAGAACCGCGAGTGAGATCATCGGTGAAGTGTGTTCATGGTGAGTTGGTAACGACTCACTAGACATACGTTGCTTGAATAACAATTAAAAGAACATCCCTATCAGTTCTCTTAACTCAAATAAGGATGACAAAATTCGTGACTCATGTCCAGTTTTGCTGCGGTTAAATAAGCCGAGAGTGAAGCGGAACAACGCGACGTAGGCTATATTCACATAAAATGTTAACACTGCAGTTCACAAAAGTTCATAATGTGCATGTGCTTTAATGCTTTGTCGGTTAAACATTTAATTTTAAATGCTGATGCGCTGTTCTAACGTGTGCGTTTCTCAGCGCGTACATGTGAAGCTCACATGCACTAAAAGCCTTTCTACCAGCGCCTGGATACTGGACTAAGTTATCTTTCGAGTATTATTGTGCTAATACTGTTAAATACACACAATATTTACATAAACAAAGTCGGTTGTCTAAAGTGAAGGCAAAATTGAGAGAAAATCTGTTTGTCAAATGCGTGTACATTAGACGTGTCGTGCTCAGCTTTTAAAGAGACAGTAGCAATTGTAAACACATTGCCTCTTGTCCTTAAAGGGATAGTTCACCCAATAATAAAAATGATCTCATTATTTACAGGCACTCTAATGTTGTTCCAACTGTATTAATTTCCTTCTAATATTTTTCTAATATTAATAGTTTGAAGAATGTGGGTATGATAACCAAACAGTAACCAAACAGTAGCTGGTCCCCATTGACTTCCAAAGGAGAAAAATATACTATGGAAGTCACTGGGGTACATCAACTGTTTGGTTACCCACATTCATCCAAATAACTTATTTTCAACAGAAGAAAAAAACAACTTGAGAGAGTAAATTATGACTATTTGAATTTGTTGTCAATTTTAATGTGAAATTGTTGTTTTTGTTCAAAGGACTAAACGTTTAGTCTTAAAAAAAAATCTTAAGTTTGTATTTTTATACATTTTATTTATCAGAACTTTAATATATTTTGATGTTCTTCTGTTCTGTTGTGACAATAAAAGAAACAAGTTTCTTTTTAAAATGCATTATCATATTATTTTAGTTAAAACTCATAAATAACTACAAATAACTAATGTTAGGGAAATTTGTTAATGTTTTGTTGCGCGTTTCTGAAAAAAAAATAAAAAATATCGTCCGATATATCGGAATATCGGATTTTAAAACCAACAAATATTTGTACCGGTATCGGCCTTCAAAATCCTTTATCGGTCGGGCTCTAGTACCCATCAAAAGTTTGTACACACCAATTGTAAAGTGTGTCCAAACTTACTGTACTATAATACACATAAATAATATTGCTACTGTATTATAATATACACATAAATAATATCGGCCGATATATCGGTATCTGGCTTTTTTTTATCGGTATCGGCATCGGCGCCCAAAAATCCATATCGGTCGGGCTCTACTAGAAACATGCTAAAACATGCTAGCAAACACTTAGCTAAGTGCTAAAGCATGCAAATGCTGCAATTAAATAGGAATTTGCTGTAACACAGGCATGGAATGTCCAATCTGCCCCAAATTTCACACGTTTGATAAGAGTCATGGCCTGAACACATCTACATGAGAATATTCAGTTATAGTAATAGCGCCACCTGCTGTCAACAGGAAGTGACATGTTTAACACTGTTGTGGTCTCCTAATAACATATAAAAAAGAGCCAGCAAGTGCTAAACAGGTTAGCAACATACTAGAAACATGCTAGCAAACACTTAGTTAAGTGCTAAAGCATGCTATTACTGCAATTAAATAGGAATTTGCTGTAACTCAGGCATGGAATGTCCAATCTGCCCTAAACTTCACACGTTTGATAAGAATCATGGCCTGAACACATGTCTATGCTCAAATTCAGTTATAGTAATAGCGCCACCTACTGGCAACAGGAAGTGACATGTTTAACACGTTGATGCCGTTCTAGCAACATGTTAAAAATGCCATTGAGTTCTAAACATGCTAGAAACATATTAAAACATGCTAGCAATACTTAGCTAAGTGCTAAAGCATGCTAATTCAATGAAACAGGACTTTGTTGTTACTCAAGAAGGCAATGTACAATCTACCCCAAACTTCACACGTTTGATAAGAGTTATCTCTTGAACACATGTCCATGCTCATATTTAGTTATAGTCATAGCGCCACCTGCTGGCAACAGGAAGTGACGTTTAACACTGTTCTTGACTCCTAATAACATATAAAAAAATGCCAGTAGGTGCTAAACATCCTACCAACATACTATAGACATGCTAAAACATACTAGCAAACACTTAGCTAAGTGCTAAAGAATGATATTACTGCAATTAAATATGAATTTGCTGTAACTCAAATGTCCAATCTGCCCCAAACTTCACACTTTTGATAAGCGTTCTGTCCTGAACACATGACCATGCTTATATTCAGTTACAGTCATAGCGCCACCTGCTGGCAACAGGAAGTGACATGTTTAACACTGTTATGGACTCCTAATAACATATAAAAAAGTGCCAGCAAGTGTTAAACATGCTAACAACATACTAGAAACATGCTAGCAAACTCTTAGCTAAGTGCTAAAGCATGCTATTATTGCAATTAAATAGGAATTTGCTGTAACTCAGGCATGGAATGTCCAATCTGCCCCAAACTTCACACTTTTGATAAGAGTCATGGCCTGAACACATCTACATGAGAATGTTCAGTTATAGTAATAGCGCCACCTACTGGCAACAGGAAGTGACATGTTTAACATGTTGATGCCGTTCTAGCAACATGTTAAAAATGCCATTGATTTCTAAACATGCTAGAAACATGTTAAAACATGCTAACAATGTTTAGCTAAGTGCTAAAGAATGCTAATTCAATGAAACATGACTTTGTTGTTACTCAAGAAGGCAATGTCCAATTTGCACCAAACTTCACACGTTTGATAAGAGTTCTGTCCTGAACACACATCCATGCTCATATTCAGTTATAGTCATAACGCCACCTACTGGCAACAGAAACTGACATGGTTAACACAGTAATGCAGTACTAACCACATAATTATTGTGTACTAAGCATGCTAGAAACAGACTAAACATGCTAGCAACACTTAGCTGAGTCATGAAGCATGCTATTATCACCATTATACAAAACATTTTGTAACTGACTTTGACATACTCTTACTATATATACCTCCTTAAATGTACATTTCCCAACCATGCTCTGTCTTCCTAAAGCCACCGAGTGTTGATGGCACGGGTGCGAGGGCCCTTTCATCGCTGCTTGCAGCTTTAATTATTATTATTATTCTTCTCCGCATTTAATTGCATTTTTGAGGGCCTAAACATGCGCGAAAACTCACGAAACTTTGCACACGCGTCAGAACTGGCGAAAATTTACATCTGATATAGGTTTCAGAATTGGACGGGGCAAAATGGCTCGATAGCGCCACCTATAAAAGTTCAACGGAGTGCGCCTCCTGCAACGTTCCACGTACGTGCACGAAATTCGGTACATACGTGTAATGACCTAATACCTACAAAAAAGTCTCTTGGAGCATAGCCCTAAACACAACAGGAAGTCAGCCATTTTGAACTTCCTCTCAGATTTTTGTGCAGTTTTTGCCATTTTCAGGCCTCGTACTTTAACGAACTCCTCCTACAGTTTTAATCTGATCATCTTCAAATTTGGTGAGTGTAATCTTAAGGCCTTTGCGACGTTAAATTGCGAAGATCTTGAGTTTTCGTCGAAGGGCGGGTCCTCGGCGGCCTTACAAATTTCGATGTTTCGCCATGAAACAGGAAGTTGCTGTAACTCAGGCATGGAATGTCCAATCTCCCCCAAACTTCACACGTTTGATAAGAGTTCTGTCCTGAACACATGGCCATGCTCATATTCAGTTATAGTCATAGCGCCACCTGCTGGCAACAGGAAGTGACATGTTTAACACTGTTATGGACTCCTAATAACATATAAAAAAGTGCCAGCAAGTGCGAAACATGCTAACAACATACTAGAAGCATGCTAAAACATGCTAGCAAACTCTTAGCTAAGTGCTAAAGCATGCTATTATTGCAATTAAATAGGAATTTGCTGTAACTCAGGCATGGAATGTCCAATCTGCCCCAAACTTCACACTTTTGATAAGCGTTCTGTCCTGAACACATCTACATGATAATATTCAGTTATAGTAATAGCGCCACCTACTGGCAACAGGAAGTGTCATGTTTAACACGTTGATGCCATTCTAGCAACATGTTAAAAATGCCATTGAGGTCTAAACATGCTAGAAACATGTTAAAACATGCTAGCAATACTTAGCTAAGTGCTAAAGCATGCTAATTCAATGAAACAGGATGTTGTTGTTACTCAAGAAGGCAATGTCCAATATGCGCCAAACTTCACACTTTTAATAAACGTTCTGTCCTGAACACATGACCATGCTCATATTCAGTTACAGTCATAGTGCCACCTGCTGGCAACAGGAAGTGACATGTTAAACACTGTTGTGGACATATAAAAACATATAAAAAAAGTGCCAGCAAGTGCTAAACATGCTAACAACATACTAGAAACATGCTAAAACATGCTAGCAAACACTTAGCTAAGTGCTAAAGCATGCTATTGCTGCAATTAAATAGGAATTTGCTGTAACACAGGCATGGAATGTCCAATCTGCCCCAAACTTCACACGTTTGATAAGAGTCATGGCCTGAACACATCTACATGAGAATATTCAGTTATAGTAATAGCGCCACCTGCTGTCAACAGGAAGTGACATGTTTAACACTGTTGTGGTCTCCTAATAACATATATAAAAGAGCCAGCAAGTGCTAAACAGGTTAGCAACATACTAGAAACATGCTAGCAAACACTTAGCTAAGTGATAAAGCATGCTATTACTGCAATTAAATAGGAATTTGCTGTAACTCAGGCATGGAACGTCCAATCTGCCCCAAACTTCACATGTTTGATAAGAATCATGGCCTGAACGCATGCCTATGCTCAAATTCAGTTATAGTAATAGCGCCACCTACTGGCAACAGGAAGTGACATGTTTAACACGTTGATGCCGTTCTAGCAACATGTTAAAAATGCCATTGAGTTCTAAACATGCTAGAAACATATTAAAACATGCTAGCAATACTTAGCTAAGTGCTAAAGCATGCTAATTCAATGAAACAGGACTTTGTTGTTACTCAAGAAGGCAATGTACAATCTACCCCAAACGTCACACGTTTGATAAGAGTTATCTCTTGAACACATGTCCATGCTCATATTTAGTTATAGTCATAGCGCCACCTGCTGGCAACAGGAAGTGACGTTTAACACTGTTCTTGACTCCTAATAACATATAAAAAAATGCCAGTAGGTGCTAAACATCCTACCAACATACTAGAGACATGCTAAAACATAATAGCAAACACTTAGCTAAGTGCTAAAGAATGATATTACTGCAATTAAATATGAATTTGCTGTAACTCAGGCATGGAATGTCCAATCTGCCCCAAACTTCACACTTTTGATAAGCGTTCTGTCCTGAACACATGACCATGCTTATATTCAGTTACAGTCATAGCGCCACCTGCTGGCAACAGGAAGTGACATGTTTAACACTGTTGTGGACTCCTAATAACATATAAAAAAGTGCCAGCAAGTGTTAAACATGCTAACAACATACTAGAAACATGCTAAAACATGCTAGCAAACTCTTAGCCAAGTGCTAAAGCATGCTATTATTGCAATTAAATAGGAATTTGCTGTAACTCAGGCATGGAATGTCCAATCTGCCCCAAACTTCACACTTTTGATAAGAGTCATGGCCTGAACACATCTACATGAGAATGTTCAGTTATAGTAATAGCGCCACCAACTGGCAACAGGAAGTGACATGTTTAACACGTTGATGCCGTTCTAGCAACATGTTAAAACATGCTAACAATGCTTAGCTAAGTTCTAAAGAATGCTAATTCAATGAAACATGACTTTGTTGTTACTCAAGAAGGCAATGTCCAATTTGCACCAAACTTCACATGTTTGATAAGAGTTCTGTCCTGAACACACATCCATGCTCATATTCAGTTATAGTCATAACGCCACCTACTGGCAACAGAAACTGACATGGTTAACACAGTAATGCAGTACTAACCACATAATTATTGTGTACTAAGCATGCTAGAAACAGACTGAACATGCTAGCAACACTTAGCTGAGTCATGAAGCATGCTATTATCACCATTATACAAAACATTTTGTAACTGACTTTGACATACTCTTACCATATATACCTCCTTAAATGTACATTTCCCAACCATGCTCTGCCTTCCTAAAGCCACCGAGTGTTGATGGCACGGGTGCGAGGGCCCTTTCATCGCTGCTTGCAGCTTTAATTATTAGGGCCCGAGCACCGATGGTGTGAGGACCCTCTTGGAATTGCTCTGTTTATTATTATTATTATTATTATTATTATTAGGGCCCGAGCACCGATGGTGTGAGGACCCTCTTGGAATTGCTCTGTTTATTATTATTATTAGGGCCCGAGCACCGATGGTGAGAGGACCCTATTGTTTTTGCTCCGTTTATTATTATTATTCTTCTCCAAAGTGAATCGCTTTTTAGAGGGCCTAAACATGCTCGAAAACTCATGAAACTTTGCACACGCTTCAGAAGTGGTGAAAATTTACGTGTGATATGGTTTTCAGAATTGGGGGGGGGCAATTCGGTAAATTATTGCCCCCACATTTTGCCCCGGCTCCTGGTTTCACGTACAGGTATGAAATTTGGTACATACATGTAATGACCCAATACCTACAGAAAAGTCTCTTGGAGCATAGCCCTAAACACAACAGGAAGTGAGCTATTTTGAACTTCCTCCTGGATTTTGGGCATTTTTCGTAATTTCCTGATGTTGTACTTTAACGAACTCCTCCTACAGATTTGATCTGATCCTCTTCAAATTTGGTGAGTGTAATCTTAAGGCCTTTGTGACGTTAAATTGCGAAGATCTAGAGTTTTCGTCGAAGGGTGTGCCCTCGGCGGCCTGACAAACGTTCACCCAATTTCGGCCTTCTGGTGATATATGCATGATCAGATAAGTTCAATATTAATGTTGCTTGCAGTTCCGATGTTGCTAGGCAACCACAGACAGCCTGCAGTAACTCAGCCATACAATTTCCAATCTGTCCCAAACTTCACATGTTTGATAAGAGTCCTGTCCTGAACACATGACCATGCTCATATTTGGTTATAGCAATAGCGCCACCTGCTGGTAGCAGGAAGTGTGGCAAATACAAAACATGCTCGAAAAATCATGAAACTTTGCACACGCTTCAGAAGTGGTGAAAATTTACGTGTGATGTGGTTTTCAGAATTGGGGGGGGCAAAATGGCTTACTTATTGCCCCTACATTTTGCCCCGGCTCGACGTTTCACGTACAGGTATGAAATTTGGTACATACATGTAAAGACCCAATTCCTACAAAAAAGTCTCTTGGAGCGTAGCCCTAAACACAACAGGAAGTGAGCTATTTTGAACTTCCTCTCAGATTTTGGGCAGTTTTTGCCATTTCCTGATGTTGTACTTTAACAAACTCCTCCTACAGTTTTGATCTGATCCTCTTCAAATTTGGTGAGTGTAATCTTAAGGCATTTCCTAAAGGCGCCGGGTGGCGGTGGCAGGGGTGCGAGGGCCCTTTCCATCGCTGCTTGCAGCTTTAATTAGGGCCCGAGCACCGATGGTGAGAGGACCCTATTGTTTTTGCTCCGTTTATTATTATTCTTCTTCTCCAAAGTGAATCGCTTTTTAGAGGGCCTAAACATGCTCGAAAACTCATGAAACTTTGCACACGCTTCAGAAGTGGTGAAAATTTACGTGTGATATGGTTTTCAGAATTGTGGGGGGCAAATTCGGTAAATTATTGCCCCCACATTTTGCCCCGGCTCCTGGTTTCACGTACAGGTATGAAATTTGGTACATACATGTAATGACCCAATACCTACAGAAAAGTCTCTTGGAGCATAGCCCTAAACACAACAGGAAGTGAGCTATTTTGAACTTCCTCCTGGATTTTGGGCATTTTTCGTAATTTCCTGATGTTGTACTTTAACGAACTCCTCCTACAGATTTGATCTGATACTCTTCAAATTTGGTGAGTGTAATCTTAAGGCCTTTGTGACGTTAAATTGCGAAGATCTAGAGTTTTCGTCGAAGGGTGTGCCCTCGGCGGCCTGACAAACATCTATCTATAAATTACAGGAACGTCTGTCTGTCTGTCTGTCTGTGTGTGTGTGTGTCTGTTCCTCGCATATCTCTCGAACCGTTAGTCCGATTGATTTCAAACTCGACAGGTGTCTCGCCACGGGCACGAGTAAGTGCAGTGCCAAGTTTGACATTGTTTGGATGAGAAATGCAAAAGATATCGTTAAATATATCATTTTTAGAAGGTTGTGGTTTAAAAATAAACATTCTGACATTAGAGAGTTGTATCGGTCAAAGAAGCCCCAAGAAGGCTGTGGTTTAAAAATAAACATTCTGACATAAACACTCAGTCAGCTACACTGTTTACTTCTGAATATTATAGTTTGGTTCCCGAACGTGATAAATCCATCTATCTATAAATTACAGAAACGTCCGTCTGTCTGTCTGTGTGTTATTCGCATATCTCTCGAATGTGAGATAACCACTAAATGTGTGAAAACCACTATTTTCTGTTTCAAACTTTCACATAGAATCTTTAGGTTATAACAACATTGAAAATCAAAATCTGGATTTGAATTTTTTAAGATTTATTATAAAAACGGATTATTTTTTCCCAAAAATGCAATAAATTCATGACTTTTTTTTTTTTTTTCAAAATGCTATTAATCCATTGAATCAATATAAAGTTATTTTTGATCATATTGCCATCGCAAGAAATATCTCCTGAACTTTTTTGACGGCGATCAGCTCACAAAAACTGATTTTGCACGGGCACTTTGCACTGCTCCCTGAATCGAGGTGCTTATTCATTTGTGGATGTAAACTGAATCTGTATGTCAGCTATGCTGTTAGTGTTTACTTCTGAATATTATATTTCATTCTGGTGCGCTTAACGTTGTCGCTACTGTGTAATAATAGCCTATGCTATTCACCAACTAAACATATCCTATTCAATGCGTTCACAGTCTCTTTCACGGGCATCATTTGTAGTTGCCTATTCACAAACTGTTTGCTCAAGCATAGCGTTTTCTCGGAGTTCACTGTGTGCTTTTTACCATGCACAAATAAAAATGTCACTGAACTTTTGCTGTGTAATTGTAACAATGAGCACACACCAAACCAACAATTACTAAAAACACACACAAAAACTGATTTTGCACGGGCATTTTTTGCACTAGTTCACCCAATTTCGGCCTTTTGGTGATATATGCATGATCAGATAAGTTCAATATTAATGTTGCTTGCAGTTCTGATGTTGCTAGGCAACCACAGACAGCCTGCAGTAACTCAGGCATACAATTTTCAATCTGCCACAAACTTCACATGTTTGATAAGACTCCTGTCCTGAACACATGCCAATGCTCATTATGATTATAGCAATAGCACCACCTGCTGGTAGCAGGAAGTGTGGCAAATACAAAACGTGCTCGAAAAATCATGAAACTTTGCACACGCTTCAGAAGTGGTGACAATTTACGTGTGATGTGGTTTTAAAAATTGGGTGGGGCAAAATGGCTTACTTATTGCCCCTACATTTTGCCCCGGCTCGACGTTTCACGTACAGGTATGAAATTTGGTACACACATGTAAAGACCCAATACCTACAAAAAAGTCTCTTGGAGCATAGCCCTAAACACAACAGGAAGTCAGTTATTTTGAACTTCCTGTCAGATTTTGGGCAGTTTTTGCCATTTCCTGATGTTGTACTTTAACAAACTCCTCCTACAGTTTTGATCTGATCCTCTTCAAATTTGGTGAGTGTAATCTTAAGGCCTTTCCTAAAGGTGCCGGGTGGCGGTGGCAGGGGTGCGAGGGCCCTTTTCATCGCTGCTTGCAGCTTTAATTAGGGCCCGAGCACCGATGGTGAGAGGACCCTATTGTTTTTGCTCCGTTTATTAGGGCCCAAGCCCTGAAAGGGCGAAGGCCCTATTGTTTTCGTAAGGATTTTTTTTTTTTTTTTCTTCATTATTTTTTTTTTTGCCTTTTTGCCACTTTTGGGGCCCTTAACATGCTCAAAAACTCTTGAAATTTTGCACACACGTCAGAACCTGCGGCCATCAGGGCCGGGCTGAAGCTGGTACCGGGGCGTGGCAGGGGGGCTCGACAGCGCCCCCTGGAATGGGGTCCGAAAACTTGGTCCATAAATCAAACACGCTTGCATGTAATAATATGAAACTCAGTACACATATAGATCTCATCGGGCCGAACAACTTTCGTGCTCTAAGTTTTACAAAAGCCCAACAGGAAGTTGGTTATTATACGTTGTTTGGAAAACGCATACAATGGAATGTGAAATACTCCTCCTAGGGATTTCATCCGATCGCCACCAAACTCGGTGAGAATAAAGTCAAGACATTGAGGATCAATTCTTGCGAACAGATTTTTGATATCTCGAACGGTTTGGCCGTGGCGAGGAAACGAATTTATGGCGAATAATGGGACACAGGAAGTGTGTTATAACTTCTGCATACATTGACTGATCTTGATGAAACTTCAGCAGTGTATTCGTTGTAAGAGGCCGATCACATGGATGTGACTATTGTGAGTCAAAGTTATAGCGCCACCAACTGGCAGCAGGAAGTGTGTCACTTTCAAAATGCTTTGAAGTCACCCTCTTACTTTTACCCGATTTGCTTCAAATTTTATGTGTATAATGTAAACACACGGCAGATGTAGACCTGTGAAAGGATTATTGATATCTTAGATACTGTTGCCGTGGCAACGCATCAAATTTTAATATTCTTTTCGGATGCGTTTGAGACTCTTAGCATGCTTGAAATTGGATGAAACTCGACAGACACATAACACTTATTAGCCAGTAGACATGTGAAAAGATTCAGAAACGGGCGTGGCAGGGGGGCTCAACAGCGCCCTCTTGAACAGGGTCTGAAAACTTGGTCCATATATCAAACACGCTTGCATGAATTAATATGAAACTCGGTACACATATAGATTTCATCGGGCCGAACAACTTTCCCTCTGTCAAGTTTCACACCAGCCCAACAGGAAGTCGGCTATTATGGGTTGTTTGGAAAACGCTTGCTGTGGAATGTGATGTACTCCTCCTAGAGAATTCATTCAATCACCTCCAAACTCAGTCAGCATGAAGTCAAGACATTGAGAATGCTAAATTGCGGACGGATTTTTGATATCTCGAACGGTTTGGCCATGGCGAGGAAACAAATTTATGGCGAGAAAAGAGAGGAGACGAAGTGTTATAACTTCTGCATACATTAACTGATCTTGATGAAACTTTAGCAGTATGTTCGTGGTAAGAGGCCGATCAGATGGATGTAACTATTGTGAGTCAAAGTTATAGCGCCACCAACTGGCAGCAGGAAGTGTGTCACTTTCAACATGCGTTTGACAAAAGTGGGTGGGTTAGTTTTACCAACAGTTACAAAAATCAGTATATATATTGGTCTCACCGAGCCGGACAACTTTCTAATTTACAGTTATTAGCTCCGAGCAAAAGGAAGTCAGATATTTTGGTTTGAATGTGGATTTTTGGGATATTTCAGACTCTGAGTTTTTGAGCTACTCTTCCTAACGGTTTTATTTTATTCACACCAAACTTTTTCAAAATGATAAAGATACATTAAAGATGCTAAATTGTGAACGGATATTAAACATCTCAAACGGTTTTGCTATAGTGAGGGACTAAAGTAAAGTAACACTTAAAGCCTCATCTTCTAAAAATGTAATTAAACACCATTTATTTCTATATAAAAGTATAAAAATGTCACAACTAAACCCATTTTATTCTTTTTTTTTTTCAATTTAATAAATATTTATAAGTTTAAAAATAGTAATTGTACTATTTAGTCCCATAAAAGTCAAGTCATACATAGGGCTATACTGCCGTGCAAAGGCAAAAGACCGTAACTTCGTTTTTGGTCGAAAATGAGTTATTTATATTTTTGGCACATTCAAGACCTTCTTTATCATGTGGATAAGTATCTTGAATCAATTCCGTTTTTTTTTCGAGAAAATAATGATTTGTCTTAACAGTAACTTCCAAAAGCCCATGAGAAACCAAGGCAGAACACCGTAACATCAGTTACCGCTCTTTGGCTTTGTTTTGGAACGCTCAAATTACGAGTTACGGTGCTCTGCCTTTGTTTAGCCGCGCGTCAATATGAAGTTACTGTGCCGGTGTTCAATCAAATAATGCTACCTACCAGATTGTACGGTTATCTGCCTTTGTTTTAATGTCCATTAAAATTTAAATTACGGTGTAGCCTGTGTACTTTGTACAGCTGCCATCAGTCGCTCTAACTTCTGATGTTTTCAGAGCGGTCAGAACATTTAGTATGGTCTGCTCCATCGACAAACGTGCGATATCGATCGCGAAGGATTATGCAGAGTTGACAGAAAAACGTTACACATTGCCGTATCAGATGAATACAACCAAGAATTAAAGCTTGGCAAACTAGCTGGCAGAGTGCCAAAACTTCGCCTTCAGCCCCGCCCTAAACGCGGTCGATCGAGTCAACGCTGGACTAATAGGTATTTTGTCATGTCAAATGTATTAATAATGCCATCAGAATGCAACCAAAGCACAGGATAGCAATAAGTAGATGGCTATAAATAATTGTAAATCATACAAAATAAATGCCATGATCACTAGATTTTATACAGGTGTTACTATAATGATTTTGTTAATGGTGATCAGCAACTAAATATTGATAATGTGGAAGTTACTGCCTTTTGCCTTGGCATGACTTCTCACTTTTTGCTGACAATACAAAGGCAGAGTACAGTAACTTTAAAATAGTGGTCAAAAGTCAAGTTTGAGCTCAAGATTTTTTTATGTATATAATTTCCATTACTAAAACATCTATTTGCCAGATTTCCAGTGTCCTACCTATAATTAATTTGGCGGGACAACTAAAAATCTTTAAAGTCATTTTTCTCAGTTCCACACTCTAGCGACTTAAGGTCTTTTGCCTTTGTAGGGCAGTATACTGCCCTCTTGTGTTCAAAATCAGGTAGGCCTATTGTATCTACATAAAAATATACTAGGTATGTGACGGTGAGAATATTTTACCACCGGTTAATCGACGTGTGACACCGCTGGAGGCTTTTGAATCGCCAACTTAAAAACGAAAGTAAAATATGTTCGTCCACACTGACATTGATAGTGGTTGAGCGAGCGTTTCAAATGAATTCCTATGGAAGTAGGAATTAACTGAAAAACGTTCACTCTGTTCTGCTCGTTCCTCGCCGTGGATGCGCACCGTTATGAATGCCCGTGCAGCCATGAGCATTTTAGTTTAATTTTAAAATTAGCGCCTTTCGGGGGTTGATTGCTTGAAATTATTTTACAAAAGCACAATGTTGTGTTTTATTGCAACTGTACACAAATATAAGTTAACACTTTGCAGTTTGAATGTCGTCCTGTATAATGACGGAGTATGTTTTTATGTGTCCACTGTTCAATCGCGCCCACACCACACACACACACCCACCCACACACACACGGTTTACTATCTTTGTGGGGACTCTCCATAGATTTAATGATTTTTATACTGTACAAACTGTATATTTTATCTCCTTACACTAACCCTACCCCTAAACCTACCCATCACTGAAAACTTTCTGCATTTTTACATTTCCAAAAAAAACTCATTCTGTATGATTTATAAGCTTGTTTACCCATGGGGACCTCTATTTAGGTCCCCACTGTGACACGAGTCCCCATGAGTCTGTGTGCATTCAGGTTGAAGTCCCCACCGGGATAGAAAAACATGAACACACATACACACACACACACACACACACACACACACACACACACACACACACACACACACACACACACACACACACACACACACACAAACACACATTCCAGCATTGCAATCTTGACATCGCAGCCTGTTCATTATAGCCTTAATAAAATATAATAATAAAATAGTTAACCTAACATATAAAAATTACACTGCTCTAAATAGTCAGTAGTACAATTCGTACATTCACAGTAAGCACCGCTCCACTGTGATGTTTCAAGCACATTTTTGCGCGTGTGAAGAGGATGATTTTTTCTGTCGATATTGGAACACGAGTGAAGAACAAAGCCTATAATAAAGAATAGTTTAGCATCCAAATACATCGCAAATGCTGAAACATTTTGATTCTAATGAGAGGGTTACGTAAGCCCAACAGTGCTTACTTTCGTTTTAATTTTTACATTAAATTTAAAAGATTTGTTGTGGGATATTTTGAGTGTATCATAAAATCAGAATAAGCTAATAAGGTTTCTGTCTTATATATATATATATATATATATATATATATATATATATATATATATATATATATAAAATATATATATAAATATAGCTGCGAGCAGCGATGAAGGGCCAAAGCCGGTGGCACCGCCACCCCGGTGCCTTTATGTAACTAAAGGCACCAGGGTGGCGGTGCCACCGGCTTGGGCCCGTAATCGCTGCTCGCAGCTATATTTATTATTATTCTTCTCCAAAGTGAATCGCTTTTTAGAGGGCCTAAACATGCTCGAAAACTCATGAAACTTTGCACACGCTTCAGAAGTGGTGAAAATTTACGTGTGATATGGTTTTCAAAATTGGGTGGGGCAAATTCGGTAAATTATTGCCCCCACATTTTGCCCCGGCTCTACGTTTCACGCACAGGTATGAAATTTGGTACATACATGTAATGACCCAATACCTACAAAAAAGTCTCTTGGAGCATAGCCCTTAACACAACAGGAAGTGAGCTATTTTGAACTCCCTCCTGGATTTTGGGCATTTTTCTCAATTTCCTGATGTTGTACTTTAACGAACTCCTCCTAGAGATTTGATCTGATCCTCTTCAAATTTGGTGAGTGTAATCTGAAGGCCTTTGCGACGTTAAATTGCGAAGATCTTGAGTTTTCGTCGAAGGATGTGCCCTCGGGGGCCTGACAAATGTTCACCCAATTTCGGCCTTTTGGTGATATATGCATGATCAGATAAGTTCAATATTAATGTTGCTTGCAGTTCCGATGTTGCTAGGCAACCACAGACAGCCTGCAGTAACTTAGGCATACAATTTCCAATCTTCCCCAAACTTCACATGTTTGATAAGAGTCCTGTCCTGAACACATGACCATGCTCATATTTGGTTATAGGAATAGCGCCACCTGCTGGTAGCAGGAAGTGTGGCAAATACAAAAAATGCTCGAAAAATCCTGAAACTTTGCACACGCTTCAGAAGTCGTGAAAATGTACGTGTGACATGATTTTCAGAATTGGGTGGGGCAAATTGGCATAGTTATTGCCCCCACATTTTGCCCCAGCTCCTGGTTTCACGTACAGGTATGAAATTTGATACATACATGTAATGACCCAATACCTACAAAAAAGTCTCTTGGAGCATAGCCCTAAACACAACAGGAAGTGAGCTATTTTGAACTTCCACCTAGATTTTGTGCATTTTTCATAATTTCCTGATGTTGTACTTTAACGAACTCCTCCTACAGTTTTGATCTGATCCTCTTCAAATTTGGTGAGTGTAATCTTAAGGCCTTTACTAAAGGCGCCGGGTGGCGGCGGCAGGGGTGCGAGGGCCCTTTTCATCGCTGCTTGCAGCTTTAATTAGGGCCCGAGCACCGATGGTGAGAGGACCCTATTGTTTTTGCTCCGTTTATTATTATTCTTCTTCTCCAAAGTGAATCGCTTTTTAGAGGGCCT
Source organism: Squalius cephalus (assembly GCF_949319135.1). Lineage (NCBI taxonomy): Eukaryota > Metazoa > Chordata > Actinopteri > Cypriniformes > Leuciscidae > Squalius > Squalius cephalus. The sequence continues at coordinate 41,728,750 of NC_137125.1, forward strand.
AAACATGCTCGAAAACTCATGAAACTTTGCACACGCTTCAGAAGTGGTGAAAATTTACGTGTGATATGGTTTTCAGAATTGGGGGGGGCAAATTCGGTAAATTATTGCCCCCACATTTTGCCCCGGCTCCTGGTTTCACGTACAGGTATGAAATTTGGTACATACATGTAATGACCCAATACCTACAGAAAAGTCTCTTGGAGCATAGCCCTAAACACAACAGGAAGTGAGCTATTTTGAACTTCCTCCTGGATTTTGGGCATTTTTCGTAATTTCCTGATGTTGTACTTTAACGAACTCCTCCTACAGATTTGATCCGATACTCTTCAAATTTGGTGAGTGTAATCTTAAGGCCTTTGTGACGTTAAATTGCGAAGATCTAGAGTTTTCGTCGAAGGGTGTGCCCTCGGCGGCCTGACAAACATCTATCTATAAATTACAGGAACGTCTGTCTGTCTGTCTGTCTGTGTGTGTGTGTGTCTGTTCCTCGCATATCTCTCGAACCGTTAGTCCGATTGATTTCAAACTCGACAGGTGTCTCGCCACGGGCACGAGTAAGTGCAGTGCCAAGTTTGACATTGTTTGGATGAGAAATGCAAAAGATATCGTTAAATATATCATTTTTAGAAGGTTGTGGTTTAAAAATAAACATTCTGACATTAGAGAGTTGTATCGGTCAAAGAAGCCCCAAGAAGGCTGTGGTTTAAAAATAAACATTCTGACATAAACACTCAGTCAGCTACACTGTTTACTTCTGAATATTATAGTTTGGTTCCCGAACGTGATAAATCCATCTATCTATAAATTACAGAAACGTCCGTCTGTCTGTCTGTGTGTTATTCGCATATCTCTCGAATGTGAGATAACCACTAAATGTGTGAAAACCACTATTTTCTGTTTCAAACTTTCACATAGAATCTTTAGGTTATAACAACATTGAAAATCAAAATCTGGATTTGAATTTTTTAAGATTTATTATAAAAACGGATTATTTTTTCCCAAAAATGCAATAAATTCATGACTTTTTTTTTTTTTTTCAAAATGCTATTAATCCATTGAATCAATATAAAGTTATTTTTGATCATATTGCCATCGCAAGAAATATCTCCTGAACTTTTTTGACGGCGATCAGCTCACAAAAACTGATTTTGCACGGGCACTTTGCACTGCTCCCTGAATCGAGGTGCTTATTCATTTGTGGATGTAAACTGAATCTGTATGTCAGCTATGCTGTTAGTGTTTACTTCTGAATATTATATTTCATTCTGGTGCGCTTAACGTTGTCGCTACTGTGTAATAATAGCCTATGCTATTCACCAACTAAACATATCCTATTCAATGCGTTCACAGTCTCTTTCACGGGCATCATTTGTAGTTGCCTATTCACAAACTGTTTGCTCAAGCATAGCGTTTTCTCGGAGTTCACTGTGTGCTTTTTACCATGCACAAATAAAAATGTCACTGAACTTTTGCTGTGTAATTGTAACAATGAGCACACACCAAACCAACAATTACTAAAAACACACACAAAAACTGATTTTGCACGGGCATTTTTTGCACTAGTTCACCCAATTTCGGCCTTTTGGTGATATATGCATGATCAGATAAGTTCAATATTAATGTTGCTTGCAGTTCTGATGTTGCTAGGCAACCACAGACAGCCTGCAGTAACTCAGGCATACAATTTTCAATCTGCCACAAACTTCACATGTTTGATAAGACTCCTGTCCTGAACACATGCCAATGCTCATTATGATTATAGCAATAGCACCACCTGCTGGTAGCAGGAAGTGTGGCAAATACAAAACGTGCTCGAAAAATCATGAAACTTTGCACACGCTTCAGAAGTGGTGACAATTTACGTGTGATGTGGTTTTAAAAATTGGGTGGGGCAAAATGGCTTACTTATTGCCCCTACATTTTGCCCCGGCTCGACGTTTCACGTACAGGTATGAAATTTGGTACACACATGTAAAGACCCAATACCTACAAAAAAGTCTCTTGGAGCATAGCCCTAAACACAACAGGAAGTCAGTTATTTTGAACTTCCTGTCAGATTTTGGGCAGTTTTTGCCATTTCCTGATGTTGTACTTTAACAAACTCCTCCTACAGTTTTGATCTGATCCTCTTCAAATTTGGTGAGTGTAATCTTAAGGCCTTTCCTAAAGGTGCCGGGTGGCGGTGGCAGGGGTGCGAGGGCCCTTTTCATCGCTGCTTGCAGCTTTAATTATTATTATTATTCTTCTTCTCCGCATTTAATTGCATTTTTGAGGGCCTAAACATGCTCGAAAACTCACGAAACTTTGCACACGCGTCAGAACTGGCGAAAATTTACATCTGATATAGGTTTCAGAATTGGACGGGGCAAAATGGCTCGATAGCGCCACCTATAAAAGTTCAACGGAGTGCGCCTCCCGCAACGTTCCACGTACGTGCACGAAATTCGGTACATACATGTAATGACCTAATACCTACAAAAAAGTCTCTTGGAGCATAGCCCTAAACACAACAGGAAGTCAGCCATTTTGAACTTCCTCTCAGATTTGTGTGCAGTTTTTGCCATTTTCAGGCCTCGTACTTTAACGAACTCCTCCTACAGTTTTAATCTGATCATCTTCAAATTTGGTGAGTGTAATCTTAAGGCCTTTGCGACGTTAAATTGCGAAGATCTTGAGTTTTCGTCAAAGGGCGGGTCCTCGGCGGCCTGACAAATTTCGATGTTTCGCCATGAAACAGGAAGTTGCTGTAACTCAGGCATGGAATGTCCAATCTGCCCCAAACTTCACACTTTTGATAAGCGTTCTGTCCTGAACACATGACCATGCTCATATTCAGTTACAGTCATAGCGCCACCTGCTGGCAACAGGAAGTGACATGTTTAACACTGATATGGACTCCTAATAACATATAAAAAAGTGCCAGCAAGTGCTAAACATGCTAACAACATAATAGAAGCATGCTAAAACATGCTAGCAAACTCTTAGCTAAGTGCTAAAGCATGCTATTATTGCAATTAAATAGGAATTTGCTGTAACTCAGGCATGGAATGTCCAATCTGCCCCAAACTTCACACTTTTGATAAGCGTTCTGTCCTGAACACATCTACATGAGAAAATTCAGTTATAGTAATAGCGCCACCTACTGGTAACAGGAAGTGACATGTTTAACACTCTTGTGGTCTCCTAATAACATATAAAAAAGAGCCAACAAGTGCTAAACAGGTTAGCAACATACTAGAAACATGCTAGCAAACACTTAGCTAAGTGCTAAAGCATGCTATTACTGCAATTAAATAGGAATTTGCTGTAACTCAGGCATGTAATGTCCAATCTGCCCCAAACTTCACACATTTGATAAGAATCAAGGCCTGAACACATGTCTATGCTCAAATTCAGTTATAGTAATAGCACCACCTACTGGCAAAAGGAAGTGACATGTTTAACACTTTGATGCCGTTCTAGCAACATGTTAAAAATGCCATTGAGTTCTATACATGCTAGAAACATGTTAAAACATGCTAGCAGTACTTAGCTAAGTGCTAAACCATGCTAATTCAATGAAACAGGACTTTGTTGTTACTCAAGAAGGCAATGTACAATCTACCCCAAACTTCACACGTTTGATAAGAGTTATCTCTTGAACACATGTCCATGCTCATATTTAGTTATAGTCATAGCGCCACCTGCTGGCAACAGGAAGTGACGTTTAACACTGTTCTTGACTCCTAATAACATATAAAAAAATGCAAGTAGGTGCTAAACATCCTACCAACATACTAGAGACTTGCTAAAACATACTAGCAAACACTTAGCTAAGTGCTAAAGAATGATATTACTGCAATTAAATATGAATTTGCTGTAACTCAGGCAAGGAATGTCCAATCTGCCCCAAACTTCACACTTTTGATAAGCGTTCTGTCCTGAACACATGATCATGCTTACAGTCATAGCGCCACCTGCTGGCAGCAGGAAGTGACATGTTTAACACTGTTATGGACTCCTAATAACATATAAAAAAGTGCCAGCAAGTGCTAAACATGCTAACAACATACTAGAAACATGCTAAAACATGCTAGCAAACTCTTAGCTAAGTGCTAAAGCATGCTATTATTGCAATTAAATAGGAATTTGCTGTAATTCAGGCATGGAATGTCCAATCTGCCCCAAACTTCACACATTTGATAAGAATCATGGCCTGAACACATGTCTATGCTCAAATTCAGTTATAGTAATAGCGCCACCTACTGGCAACAGGAAGTGACATGTTTAACACTTTTATGCCGTTCTAGCAACATGTTAAAAATGCCATTGAGTTCTAAACATGCTAGAAACATGTTAAAACATGCTAACAATGCTTAGCTAAGTGCTAAAGAATGTTAATTCAATGAAACATGACTTTGTTGTTACTCAAGAAGGCAATGTCCAATTTGCACCAAACTTCACACGTTTGATAAGAGTTCTGTCCTGAACACACATCCATGCTCATATTCAGTTATAGCCATAACGCCACCTACTGGCAACAGAAACTGACATGGTTAACACCGTAATGCAGTACTAACCACATAATTATTGTGTACTAAGCATGCTAGAAACAGACTAAACATGCTAGCAACACTTAGCTGAGTCATGAAGCATGCTATTATCACCATTATACAAAACATTTTGTAACTGACTTTGACATACTCTTACTATATATACCTCCTTAAATGTACATTTCCCAACCATGCTCTGTCTTCCTAAAGCCACCGAGTGTTGATGGCACGGGTGCGAGGGCCCTTTCATCGCTGCTTGCAGCTTTAATTATTATTAGGGCCCGAGCACCGATGGTGAGAGGACCCTATTGTTTTTGCTCCGTTTATTATTATTATTATTATTCTTCTCCAAAGTGAATCGCTTTTTAGAGGGCCTAAACATGCTCGAAAACTCATGAAACTTTGCACACGCTTCAGAAGTGGTGAAAATTTACGTGTGATATGGTTTTCAAAATTGGGTGGGGTAAATTCGGTAAATTATTGCCCCCACATTTTGCCCCGGCTCCTGGTTTCACTTACAGGTATGAAATTTGGTACATACATGTAATGACCCAATACCTACAAAAAAGTCTCTTGGAGCATAGCCCTAAACACAACAGGAAGTGAGCTATTTTGAACTTCCTCCTAGATTTTGGGCATTTTTCGTAATTTCCTGATGTTGTACTTTAACGAACTCCTCCTACAGTTTTGATCTGATCCTCTTCAAATTTGGTGAGTGTAATCTGAAGGCCTTTGCGACGTTAAATTGCGAAGATCTTGAGTTTTCGTCGAAGGGTGTGCCCTCGGCGGCCTGACAAACGTTCACCCAATTTCGGCCTTTTGGTGATATATGCATGATCAGATAAGTTCAATAATAATGTTGCTTGCAGTTCCGATGTTGCTAGGCAACCACAGACAGCCTGCAGTAACTCAGCCATACATTTTTCAATCTGTCCCAAACTTCACATGTTTGATAAGAGTCCTGTCCTGAACACATGACCAAGCTCATATTAGGTTATAGCAATAGCGCCACCTGCTGGTAGCAGGAAGTGTGGCAAATACAAAACATGCTCGAAAAATCATGAAACTTTGCACACGCCTCAGAAGTGGTGAAAATTTACGTGTGATATGGTTTTCAGAATTGGGGGGGCAAATTCGGTAAATTATTGCCCCCACATTTTACCCTGGCTCCTGGTTTCACGTACAGGTATGAAATTTGGTACATGCATGTATTGACCCAATACCTACAGAAAAGTCTCTTGGAGCATAGCCCTAAACACAACAGGAAGTGATCTATTTTGAACTTCTTCCTAGATTTTGGACATTTTTCGTAATTTCCTGATGTTGTACTTTAACATACTCCTCCTACAGTTTTGATCTGATTCTCTTCAAATTTGGTGAGTGTAATCTTAAGGCATTTCCTAAAGGCGCCGGGTGGCGGTGGCAGGGGTGCGAGGGCCCTTTTCATCGCTGCTTGCAGCTTTAATTCTTCTTCTTCTTCTCCAAAGTGAATAGCTTTTTAGAGGGCCTAAACATGCTCGAAAACTCATGAAACTTTGCACACGCTTCAGAAGTGGTGAAAATTTACGTGTGATATGGTTTTCAGAATTGGGGGGGGCAAATTCGGTAAATTATTGCCCCCACATTTTGCCCCGGCTCCTGGTTTCACGTACAGGTATGAAATTTGGTACATACATGTAATGACCCAATACCTACAGAAAAGTCTCTTGGAGCATAGCCCTAAACACAACAGGAAGTGAGCTATTTTGAACTTCCTCCTAGATTTTGGGCATTTTTCGTAATTTCCTGATGTTGTACTTTAACGAACTCCTCCTACAGATTTGATCTGATCCTCTTCAAATTTGGTGAGTGTAATCTTAAGGCCTTTGTGACGTTAAATTGCGAAGATCTAGAGTTTTCGTCGAAGGGTGTGCCCTCGGCGGCCTGACAAACGTTCACCCAATTTCGGCCTTCTGGTGATATATGCATGATCAGATAAGTTCAATATTAATGTTGAATGCAGTTCCGATGTTGCTAGGCAACCACAGACAGCCTGCAGTAACTCAGCCATACAATTTCCAATCTGTCCCAAACTTCACATGTTTGATAAGAGTCCTGTCCTGAACACATGACCATGCTCATATTTGGTTATAGCAATAGCGCCACCTGCTGGTAGCAGGAAGTGTGGCAAATACAAAACTTGCTCGAAAAATCATGAAACTTTGCACACGCCTCAGAAGTGGTGAAAATTTACGTGTGATATTGTTTTCAGAATTGGGGGGGGGGGCAAATTCGGTAAATTATTGCCCCCACATTTTGCCCCGGCTCCTGGTTTCACGTACAGGTATGAAATTTGGTACATGCATGTATTGACCCAATACCTACAGAAAAGTCTCTTGGAGCATAGCCCTAAACACAACAGGAAGTGATCTATTTTGAACTTCCTCCTAGATTTTGGACATTTTTCGTAATTTCCTGATGTTGTACTTTAACGTACTCCTCCTACAGTTTTGATCTGATCCTCTTCAAATTTGGTGAGTGTAATCTTAAGGCATTTCCTAAAGGCGCCGGGTGGCGGTGGCAGGGGTGCGAGGGCCCTTTTCATCGCTGCTTGCAGCTTTAATTAGGGCCCGAGCACCGATGGTGAGAGGACCCTATTGTTTTTGCTCCGTTTATTATTATTATTCTTCTCCAAAGTGAATCGCTTTTTAGAGGGCCTAAACATGCTCGAAAACTCATGAAACTTTGCACACGCTTCAGAAGTGGTGAAAATTTACGTGTGATATGGTTTTCAGAATTGGGGGGGGGCAATTCGGTAAATTATTGCCCCCACATTTTGCCCCGGCTCCTGGTTTCACGTACAGGTATGAAATTTGGTACATACATGTAATGACCCAATACCTACAGAAAAGTCTCTTGGAGCATAGCCCTAAACACAACAGGAAGTGAGCTATTTTGAACTTCCTCCTGGATTTTGGGCATTTTTCGTAATTTCCTGATGTTGTACTTTAACGAACTCCTCCTACAGATTTGATCTGATCCTCTTCAAATTTGGTGAGTGTAATCTTAAGGCCTTTGTGACGTTAAATTGCGAAGATCTAGAGTTTTCGTCGAAGGGTGTGCCCTCGGCGGCCTGACAAACGTTCACCCAATTTCGGCCTTCTGGTGATATATGCATGATCAGATAAGTTCAATATTAATGTTGCTTGCAGTTCCGATGTTGCTAGGCAACCACAGACAGCCTGCAGTAACTCAGCCATACAATTTCCAATCTGTCCCAAACTTCACATGTTTGATAAGAGTCCTGTCCTGAACACATGACCATGCTCATATTTGGTTATAGCAATAGCGCCACCTGCTGGTAGCAGGAAGTGTGGCAAATACAAAACATGCTCGAAAAATCATGAAACTTTGCACACGCTTCAGAAGTGGTGAAAATTTACGTGTGATGTGGTTTTCAGAATTGGGGGGGGCAAAATGGCTTACTTATTGCCCCTACATTTTGCCCCGGCTCGACGTTTCACGTACAGGTATGAAATTTGGTACATACATGTAAAGACCCAATTCCTACAAAAAAGTCTCTTGGAGCGTAGCCCTAAACACAACAGGAAGTGAGCTATTTTGAACTTCCTCTCAGATTTTGGGCAGTTTTTGCCATTTCCTGATGTTGTACTTTAACAAACTCCTCCTACAGTTTTGATCTGATCCTCTTCAAATTTGGTGAGTGTAATCTTAAGGCATTTCCTAAAGGCGCCGGGTGGCGGTGGCAGGGGTGCGAGGGCCCTTTCCATCGCTGCTTGCAGCTTTAATTAGGGCCCGAGCACCGATGGTGAGAGGACCCTATTGTTTTTGCTCCGTTTATTATTATTCTTCTTCTCCAAAGTGAATCGCTTTTTAGAGGGCCTAAACATGCTCGAAAACTCATGAAACTTTGCACACGCTTCAGAAGTGGTGAAAATTTACGTGTGATATGGTTTTCAGAATTGGGGGGGGCAAATTCGGTAAATTATTGCCCCCACATTTTGCCCCGGCTCCTGGTTTCACGTACAGGTATGAAATTTGGTACATACATGTAATGACCCAATACCTACAGAAAAGTCTCTTGGAGCATAGCCCTAAACACAACAGGAAGTGAGCTATTTTGAACTTCCTCCTGGATTTTGGGCATTTTTCGTAATTTCCTGATGTTGTACTTTAACGAACTCCTCCTACAGATTTGATCTGATACTCTTCAAATTTGGTGAGTGTAATCTTAAGGCCTTTGTGACGTTAAATTGCGAAGATCTAGAGTTTTCGTCGAAGGGTGTGCCCTCGGCGGCCTGACAAACATCTATCTATAAATTACAGGAACGTCTGTCTGTCTGTCTGTCTGTGTGTGTGTGTGTCTGTTCCTCGCATATCTCTCGAACCGTTAGTCCGATTGATTTCAAACTCGACAGGTGTCTTGCCACGGGCACGAGTAAGTGCAGTGCCAAGTTTGACATTGTTTGGATGAGAAATGCAAAAGATATCGTTAAATATATCATTTTTAGAAGGTTGTGGTTTAAAAATAAACATTCTGACATTAGAGAGTTGTATCGGTCAAAGAAGCCCCAAGAAGGCTGTGGTTTAAAAATAAACATTCTGACATAAACACTCAGTCAGCTACACTGTTTACTTCTGAATATTATAGTTTGGTTCCCGAACGTGATAAATCCATCTATCTATAAATTACAGAAACGTCCGTCTGTCTGTCTGTGTGTTATTCGCATATCTCTCGAATGTGAGATAACCACTAAATGTGTGAAAACCACTATTTTCTGTTTCAAACTTTCACATAGCATCTTTAGGTTATAACAACATTGAAAATCAAAATCTGGATTTGAATTTTTTAAGATTTATTATAAAAACGGATTATTTTTTCCCAAAAATGCAATAAATTCATGACTTTTTTTTTTTTTTTTTAAATGCTATTAATCCATTGAATCAATATAAAGTTATTTTTGATCATATTGCCATCGCAAGAAATATCTCCTGAACTTTTTTGACGGCGATCAGCTCACAAAAACTGATTTTGCACGGGCACTTTGCACTGCTCCCTGAATCGAGGTGCTTATTCATTTGTGGATGTAAACTGAATCTGTAAGTCAGCTATGCTGTTAGTGTTTACTTCTGAATATTATATTTCATTCTGGTGCGCTTAACGTTGTCGCTACTGTGTAATAGTAGCCTATGCTATTCACCAACTAAACATATCCTATTCAATGCGTTCACAGTCTCTTTCACGGGCATCATTTGTAGTTGCCTATTCACAAACTGTTTGCTCAAGCATAGCGTTTTCTCGGAGTTCACTGTGTGCTTTTTACCATGCACAAATAAAAATGTCACTGAACTTTTGCTGTGTAATTGTAACAATGAGCACACACCAAACCAACAATTACTAAAAACACACACAAAAACTGATTTTGCACGGGCATTTTTTGCACTAGTTCACCCAATTTCGGCCTTTTGGTGATATATGCATGATCAGATAAGTTCAATATTAATGTTGCTTGCAGTTCTGATGTTGCTAGGCAACCACAGACAGCCTGCAGTAACTCAGGCATACAATTTTCAATCTGCCACAAACTTCACATGTTTGATAAGAGTCCTGTCCTGAACACATGCCAATGCTCATTATGATTATAGCAATAGCACCACCTGCTGGTAGCAGGAAGTGTGGCAAATACAAAACGTGCTCGAAAAATCATGAAACTTTGCACACGCTTCAGAAGTGGTGACAATTTACGTGTGATGTGGTTTTAAAAATTGGGTGGGGCAAAATGGCTTACTTATTGCCCCTACATTTTGCCCCGGCTCGACGTTTCACGTACAGGTATGAAATTTGGTACACACATGTAAAGACCCAATACCTACAAAAAAGTATCTTGGAGCATAGCCCTAAACACAACAGGAAGTCAGTTATTTTGAACTTCCTGTCAGATTTTGGGCAGTTTTTGCCATTTCCTGATGTTGTACTTTAACAAACTCCTCCTACAGTTTTGATCTGATCCTCTTCAAATTTGGTGAGTGTAATCTTAAGGCCTTTCCTAAAGGTGCCGGGTGGCGGTGGCAGGGGTGCGAGGGCCCTTTTCATCGCTGCTTGCAGCTTTAATTATTATTATTATTCTTCTCCAAAGTGAATCGCTTTTTAGAGGGCCTAAACATGCTCGAAAACTCATGAAACTTTGCACACGCTTCAGAAGTGGTGAAAATTTACGTGTGATATGGTTTTCAAAATTGGGTGGGGTAAATTCGGTAAATTATTGCCCCCACATTTTGCCCCGGCTCCTGGTTTCACTTACAGGTATGAAATTTGGTACATACATGTAATGACCCAATACCTACAAAAAAGTCTCTTGGAGCATAGCCCTAAACACAACAGGAAGTGAGCTATTTTGAACTTCCTCCTAGATTTTGGGCATTTTTCGTAATTTCCTGATGTTGTACTTTAACGAACTCCTCCTACAGTTTTGATCTGATCCTCTTCAAATTTGGTGAGTGTAATCTGAAGGCCTTTGCGACGTTAAATTGCGAAGATCTTGAGTTTTCGTCGAAGGGTGTGCCCTCGGCGGCCTGACAAACGTTCACCCAATTTCGGCCTTTTGGTGATATATGCATGATCAGATAAGTTCAATAATAATGTTGCTTGCAGTTCCGATGTTGCTAGGCAACCACAGACAGCCTGCAGTAACTCAGCCATACATTTTTCAATCTGTCCCAAACTTCACATGTTTGATAAGAGTCCTGTCCTGAACACATGACCAAGCTCATATTAGATTATAGCAATAGCGCCACCTGCTGGTAGCAGGAAGTGTGGCAAATACAAAACATGCTCGAAAAATCATGAAACTTTGCACACGCCTCAGAAGTGGTGAAAATTTACGTGTGATATGGTTTTCAGAATTGGGGGGGCAAATTCGGTAAATTATTGCCCCCACATTTTACCCTGGCTCCTGGTTTCACGTACAGGTATGAAATTTGGTACATGCATGTATTGACCCAATACCTACAGAAAAGTCTCTTGGAGCATAGCCCTAAACACAACAGGAAGTGATCTATTTTGAACTTCTTCCTAGATTTTGGACATTTTTCGTAATTTCCTGATGTTGTACTTTAACATACTCCTCCTACAGTTTTGATCTGATTCTCTTCAAATTTGGTGAGTGTAATCTTAAGGCATTTCCTAAAGGCGCCGGGTGGCGGTGGCAGGGGTGCGAGGGCCCTTTCATCGCTGCTTGCAGCTTTAATTAGGGCCCGAGCACCGATGGTGAGAGGACCCTATTGTTTTTGCTCCGTTTATTATTAGGGCCCGAGCACCGATGGTGAGAGGACCCTATTGTTTTTGCTCCGTTTATTAGGGCCCGAGCACCGATGGTGAGAGGACCCTATTGTTTTTGCTCCGTTTATTATTATTCTTCTTCTCCAAAGTGAATCGCTTTTTAGAGGGCCTAAACATGCTCGAAAACTCATGAAACTTTGCACACGCTTCAGAAGTGGTGAAAATTTACGTGTGATATGGTTTTCAGAATTGGGGGGGGCAAATTCGGTAAATTATTGCCCCCACATTTTGCCCCGGCTCCTGGTTTCACGTACAGGTATGAAATTTGGTACATACATGTAATGACCCAATACCTACAGAAAAGTCTCTTGGAGCATAGCCCTAAACACAACAGGAAGTGAGCTATTTTGAACTTCCTCCTGGATTTTGGGCATTTTTCGTAATTTCCTGATGTTGTACTTTAACGAACTCCTCCTACAGATTTGATCCGATACTCTTCAAATTTGGTGAGTGTAATCTTAAGGCCTTTGTGACGTTAAATTGCGAAGATCTAGAGTTTTCGTCGAAGGGTGTGCCCTCGGCGGCCTGACAAACATCTATCTATAAATTACAGGAACGTCTGTCTGTCTGTCTGTCTGTGTGTGTGTGTGTCTGTTCCTCGCATATCTCTCGAACCGTTAGTCCGATTGATTTCAAACTCGACAGGTGTCTCGCCACGGGCACGAGTAAGTGCAGTGCCAAGTTTGACATTGTTTGGATGAGAAATGCAAAAGATATCGTTAAATATATCATTTTTAGAAGGTTGTGGTTTAAAAATAAACATTCTGACATTAGAGAGTTGTATCGGTCAAAGAAGCCCCAAGAAGGCTGTGGTTTAAAAATAAACATTCTGACATAAACACTCAGTCAGCTACACTGTTTACTTCTGAATATTATAGTTTGGTTCCCGAACGTGATAAATCCATCTATCTATAAATTACAGAAACGTCCGTCTGTCTGTCTGTGTGTTATTCGCATATCTCTCGAATGTGAGATAACCACTAAATGTGTGAAAACCACTATTTTCTGTTTCAAACTTTCACATAGAATCTTTAGGTTATAACAACATTGAAAATCAAAATCTGGATTTGAATTTTTTAAGATTTATTATAAAAACGGATTATTTTTTCCCAAAAATGCAATAAATTCATGACTTTTTTTTTTTTTTTCCAAATGCTATTAATCCATTGAATCAATATAAAGTTATTTTTGATCATATTGCCATCGCAAGAAATATCTCCTGAACTTTTTTGACGGCGATCAGCTCACAAAAACTGATTTTGCACGGGCACTTTGCACTGCTCCCTGAATCGAGGTGCTTATTCATTTGTGGATGTAAACTGAATCTGTATGTCAGCTATGCTGTTAGTGTTTACTTCTGAATATTATATTTCATTCTGGTGCGCTTAACGTTGTCGCTACTGTGTAATAATAGCCTATGCTATTCACCAACTAAACATATCCTATTCAATGCGTTCACAGTCTCTTTCACGGGCATCATTTGTAGTTGCCTATTCACAAACTGTTTGCTCAAGCATAGCGTTTTCTCGGAGTTCACTGTGTGCTTTTTACCATGCACAAATAAAAATGTCACTGAACTTTTGCTGTGTAATTGTAACAATGAGCACACACCAAACCAACAATTACTAAAAACACACACAAAAACTGATTTTGCACGGGCATTTTTTGCACTAGTTCACCCAATTTCGGCCTTTTGGTGATATATGCATGATCAGATAAGTTCAATATTAATGTTGCTTGCAGTTCTGATGTTGCTAGGCAACCACAGACAGCCTGCAGTAACTCAGGCATACAATTTTCAATCTGCCACAAACTTCACATGTTTGATAAGACTCCTGTCCTGAACACATGCCAATGCTCATTATGATTATAGCAATAGCACCACCTGCTGGTAGCAGGAAGTGTGGCAAATACAAAACGTGCTCGAAAAATCATGAAACTTTGCACACGCTTCAGAAGTGGTGACAATTTACGTGTGATGTGGTTTTAAAAATTGGGTGGGGCAAAATGGCTTACTTATTGCCCCTACATTTTGCCCCGGCTCGACGTTTCACGTACAGGTATGAAATTTGGTACACACATGTAAAGACCCAATACCTACAAAAAAGTCTCTTGGAGCATAGCCCTAAACACAACAGGAAGTCAGTTATTTTGAACTTCCTGTCAGATTTTGGGCAGTTTTTGCCATTTCCTGATGTTGTACTTTAACAAACTCCTCCTACAGTTTTGATCTGATCCTCTTCAAATTTGGTGAGTGTAATCTTAAGGCCTTTCCTAAAGGTGCCGGGTGGCGGTGGCAGGGGTGCGAGGGCCCTTTTCATCGCTGCTTGCAGCTTTAATTATTATTCTTCTTCTTCTTCTCCAAAGTGAATCGCTTTTTAGAGGGCCTAAACATGCTCGAAAACTCATGAAACTTTGCACACGCTTCAGAAGTGGTGAAAATTTACGTGTGATATGGTTTTCAGAATTGGGGGGGGCAAATTCGGTAAATTATTGCCCCCACATTTTGCCCCGGCTCCTGGTTTCATGTACAGGTATGAAATTTGGTACATACATGTAATGACCCAATACCTACAGAAAAGTCTCTTGGAGCATAGCCCTAAACACAACAGGAAGTGAGCTATTTTGAACTTCCTCCTAGATTTTGGGCATTTTTCGGAATTTCCTGATGTTGTACTTTAACGAACTCCTCCTACAGATTTGATTTGATCCTCTTCAAATTTGGTGAGTGTAATCTTAAGGCCTTTGTGACGTTAAATTGCGAAGATCTAGAGTTTTCGTCGAAGGGTGTGCCCTCGGCGGCCTGACAAACGTTCACCCAATTTCGGCCTTCTGGTGATATACATGATCAGATAAGTTCAATATTAATGTTGAATGCAGTTCCGATGTTGCTAGGCAACCACAGACAGCCTGCAGTAGCTCAGCCATACAATTTCCAATCTGTCCCAAACTTCACATGTTTGATAAGAGTCCTGTCCTGAACACATGACCATGCTCATATTTGGTTATAGCAATAGCGCCATCTGCTGGTAGCAGGAAGTGTGGCAAATACAAAACATGCTCGAAAAATCATGAAACTTTGCACACGCCTCAGAAGTGGTGAAAATTTACGTGTGATATGGTTTTCAGAATTGGGGGGGGGCAAATTCGGTAAATTATTGCCCCCACATTTTGCCCCGGCTCCTGGTTTCACGTACAGGTATGAAATTTGGTACATGCATGTATTGACCCAATACCTACAGAAAAGTCTCTTGGAGCATAGCCCTAAACACAACAGGAAGTGATCTATTTTGAACTTCCTCCAAGATTTTGGACATTTTTCGTAATTTCCTGATGTTGTACTTTAACGTACTCCTCCTACAGTTTTGATCTGATCCTCTTCAAATTTGGTGAGTGTAATCTTAAGGCATTTCCTAAAGGCGCCGGGTGGCGGTGGCAGGGGTGCGAGGGCCCTTTTCATCGCTGCTTGCAGCTTTAATTAGGGCCCGAGCACCGATGGTGAGAGGACCCTATTGTTTTTGCTCCGTTTATTATTATTCTTCTTCTCCAAAGTGAATCGCTTTTTAGAGGGCCTAAACATGCTCGAAAACTCATGAAACTTTGCACACGCTTCAGAAGTGGTGAAAATTTACGTGTGATATGGTTTTCAGAATTGTGGGGGGCAAATTCGGTAAATTATTGCCCCCACATTTTGCCCCGGCTCCTGGTTTCACGTACAGGTATGAAATTTGGTACATACATGTAATGACCCAATACCTACAGAAAAGTCTCTTGGAGCATAGCCCTAAACACAACAGGAAGTGAGCTATTTTGAACTTCCTCCTGGATTTTGGGCATTTTTCGTAATTTCCTGATGTTGTACTTTAACGAACTCCTCCTACAGATTTGATCTGATACTCTTCAAATTTGGTGAGTGTAATCTTAAGGCCTTTGTGACGTTAAATTGCGAAGATCTAGAGTTTTCGTCGAAGGGTGTGCCCTCGGCGGCCTGACAAACGTTCACCCAATTTCGGCCTTCTGGTGATATACATGATCAGATAAGTTCAATATTAATGTTGAATGCAGTTCCGATGTTGCTAGGCAACCACAGACAGCCTGCAGTAGCTCAGCCATACAATTTCCAATCTGTCCCAAACTTCACATGTTTGATAAGAGTCCTGTCCTGAACACATGACCATGCTCATATTTGGTTATAGCAATAGCGCCATCTGCTGGTAGCAGGAAGTGTGGCAAATACAAAACATGCTCGAAAAATCATGAAACTTTGCACACGCCTCAGAAGTGGTGAAAATTTACGTGTGATATGGTTTTCAGAATTGGGGGGGGGCAAATTCGGTAAATTATTGCCCCCACATTTTGCCCCGGCTCCTGGTTTCACGTACAGGTATGAAATTTGGTACATGCATGTATTGACCCAATACCTACAGAAAAGTCTCTTGGAGCATAGCCCTAAACACAACAGGAAGTGATCTATTTTGAACTTCCTCCAAGATTTTGGACATTTTTCGTAATTTCCTGATGTTGTACTTTAACGTACTCCTCCTACAGTTTTGATCTGATCCTCTTCAAATTTGGTGAGTGTAATCTTAAGGCATTTCCTAAAGGCGCCGGGTGGCGGTGGCAGGGGTGCGAGGGCCCTTTTCATCGCTGCTTGCAGCTTTAATTAGGGCCCGAGCACCGATGGTGAGAGGACCCTATTGTTTTTGCTCCGTTTATTATTATTCTTCTTCTCCAAAGTGAATCGCTTTTTAGAGGGCCTAAACATGCTCGAAAACTCATGAAACTTTGCACACGCTTCAGAAGTGGTGAAAATTTACGTGTGATATGGTTTTCAGAATTGTGGGGGGCAAATTCGGTAAATTATTGCCCCCACATTTTGCCCCGGCTCCTGGTTTCACGTACAGGTATGAAATTTGGTACATACATGTAATGACCCAATACCTACAGAAAAGTCTCTTGGAGCATAGCCCTAAACACAACAGGAAGTGAGCTATTTTGAACTTCCTCCTGGATTTTGGGCATTTTTCGTAATTTCCTGATGTTGTACTTTAACGAACTCCTCCTACAGATTTGATCTGATACTCTTCAAATTTGGTGAGTGTAATCTTAAGGCCTTTGTGACGTTAAATTGCGAAGATCTAGAGTTTTCGTCGAAGGGTGTGCCCTCGGCGGCCTGACAAACATCTATCTATAAATTACAGGAACGTCTGTCTGTCTGTCTGTCTGTGTGTGTGTGTGTCTGTTCCTCGCATATCTCTCGAACCGTTAGTCCGATTGATTTCAAACTCGACAGGTGTCTTGCCACGGGCACGAGTAAGTGCAGTGCCAAGTTTGACATTGTTTGGATGAGAAATGCAAAAGATATCGTTAAATATATCATTTTTAGAAGGTTGTGGTTTAAAAATAAACATTCTGACATTAGAGAGTTGTATCGGTCAAAGAAGCCCCAAGAAGGCTGTGGTTTAAAAATAAACATTCTGACATAAACACTCAGTCAGCTACACTGTTTACTTCTGAATATTATAGTTTGGTTCCCGAACGTGATAAATCCATCTATCTATAAATTACAGAAACGTCCGTCTGTCTGTCTGTGTGTTATTCGCATATCTCTCGAATGTGAGATAACCACTAAATGTGTGAAAACCACTATTTTCTGTTTCAAACTTTCACATAGCATCTTTAGGTTATAACAACATTGAAAATCAAAATCTGGATTTGAATTTTTTAAGATTTATTATAAAAACGGATTATTTTTTCACAAAAATGCAATAAATTCATGACTTTTTTTTTTTTTTTTTTAAATGCTATTAATCCATTGAATCAATATAAAGTTATTTTTGATCATATTGCCATCGCAAGAAATATCTCCTGAACTTTTTTGACGGCGATCAGCTCACAAAAACTGATTTTGCACGGGCACTTTGCACTGCTCCCTGAATCGAGGTGCTTATTCATTTGTGGATGTAAACTGAATCTGTAAGTCAGCTATGCTGTTAGTGTTTACTTCTGAATATTATATTTCATTCTGGTGCGCTTAACGTTGTCGCTACTGTGTAATAGTAGCCTATGCTATTCACCAACTAAACATATCCTATTCAATGCGTTCACAGTCTCTTTCACGGGCATCATTTGTAGTTGCCTATTCACAAACTGTTTGCTCAAGCATAGCGTTTTCTCGGAGTTCACTGTGTGCTTTTTACCATGCACAAATAAAAATGTCACTGAACTTTTGCTGTGTAATTGTAACAATGAGCACACACCAAACCAACAATTACTAAAAACACACACAAAAACTGATTTTGCACGGGCATTTTTTGCACTAGTTCACCCAATTTCGGCCTTTTGGTGATATATGCATGATCAGATAAGTTCAATATTAATGTTGCTTGCAGTTCTGATGTTGCTAGGCAACCACAGACAGCCTGCAGTAACTCAGGCATACAATTTTCAATCTGCCACAAACTTCACATGTTTGATAAGAGTCCTGTCCTGAACACATGCCAATGCTCATTATGATTATAGCAATAGCACCACCTGCTGGTAGCAGGAAGTGTGGCAAATACAAAACGTGCTCGAAAAATCATGAAACTTTGCACACGCTTCAGAAGTGGTGACAATTTACGTGTGATGTGGTTTTAAAAATTGGGTGGGGCAAAATGGCTTACTTATTGCCCCTACATTTTGCCCCGGCTCGACGTTTCACGTACAGGTATGAAATTTGGTACACACATGTAAAGACCCAATACCTACAAAAAAGTCTCTTGGAGCATAGCCCTAAACACAACAGGAAGTCAGTTATTTTGAACTTCCTGTCAGATTTTGGGCAGTTTTTGCCATTTCCTGATGTTGTACTTTAACAAACTCCTCCTACAGTTTTGATCTGATCCTCTTCAAATTTGGTGAGTGTAATCTTAAGGCCTTTCCTAAAGGTGCCGGGTGGCGGTGGCAGGGGTGCGAGGGCCCTTTTCATCGCTGCTTGCAGCTTTAATTATTATTATTATTCTTCTCCAAAGTGAATCGCTTTTTAGAGGGCCTAAACATGCTCGAAAACTCATGAAACTTTGCACACGCTTCAGAAGTGGTGAAAATTTACGTGTGATATGGTTTTCAAAATTGGGTGGGGCAAATTCGGAAAATTATTGCCCCCACATTTTGCCCCGGCTCCTGGTTTCACTTACAGGTATGAAATTTGGTACATACATGTAATGACCCAATACCTACAAAAAAGTCTCTTGGAGCATAGCCCTAAACACAACAGGAAGTGAGCTATTTTGAACTTCCTCCTAGATTTTGGGCATTTTTCGTAATTTCCTGATGTTGTACTTTAACGAACTCCTCCTACAGTTTTGATCTGATCCTCTTCAAATTTGGTGAGTGTAATCTGAAGGCCTTTGCGACGTTAAATTGCGAAGATCTTGAGTTTTCGTCGAAGAGTGTGCCCTCGGCGGCCTGACAAACGTTCACCCAATTTCGGCCTTTTGGTGATATATGCATGATCAGATAAGTTCAATAATAATATTGCTTGCAGTTCCGATGTTGCTAGGCAACCACAGACAGCCTGCAGTAACTCAGCCATACATGTTTCAATCTGCCCCAAACTTCACATGTTTGATAAGAGTCCTGTCCTGAACACATGACCATGCTCATTATGGTTATAGCAATAGCGCCACCTGCTGGTAGCAGGAAGTGTGGCAAATACAAAACGTGCTCGAAAAATCATGAAACTTTGCACATGCTTCAGATGTGGTGAAAATTTACGTGTGATGTGGTTTTCAAAATTGGGTGGGGCAAAATGGCTTACTTATTGCCCCTATATTTTGCCCCGTCTCCTGGTTTCACGTACAGGTATGAAATTTGGTACATACATGTAAAGACCCAATACCTACAAAAAAGTCTCTTGGCGCGTAGCCCTAAACACAACAGGAAGTCAGCTATTTTGAACTTCCTCTCAGATTTTGGGCAGTTTTTGCCATTTCCTGATGTTGTACTTTAACAAACTCCTCCTACAGTTTTGATCTGATCCTCTTCAAATTTGGTGAGTGTAATCTTAAGGCATTTCCTAAAGGCGCCGGGTGGCGGTGGCAGGGGTGCGAGGGCCCTTTCATCGCTGCTTGCAGCTTTAATTAGGGCCCGAGCACCGATGGTGAGAGGACCCTATTGTTTTTGCTCCGTTTATTATTATTATTCTTCTCCAAAGTGAATCGCTTTTTAGAGGGCCTAAACATGCTCGAAAACTCATGAAACTTTGCACACGCTTCAGAAGTGGTGAAAATTTACGTGTGATATGGTTTTCAAAATTGGGTGGGGCAAATTCGGTAAATTATTGCCCCCACATTTTGCCCCGGCTCCTGGTTTCACTTACAGGTATGAAATTTGGTACATACATGTAATGACCCAATACCTACAAAAAAGTCTCTTGGAGCATAGCCCTAAACACAACAGGAAGTGAGCTATTTTGAACTTCCTCCTAGATTTTGGGCATTTTTCGTAATTTCCTGATGTTGTACTTTAACGAACTCCTCCTACAGTTTTGATCTGATCCTCTTCAAATTTGGTCAGTGTAATCTGAAGGCCTTTGCGACATTAAATTGCGAAGATCTTGAGTTTTCGTCGAAGGGTGTGCCCTCGGCGGCCTGACAAACGTTCACCCAATTTCGGCCTTTTGGTGATATATGCATGATCAGATAAGTTCAATAATAATGTTGCTTGCAGTTCCGATGTTGCTAGGCAACCACAGACAGCCTGCAGTAACTCAGCCATACATTTTTCAATCTGCCCCAAACTTCACATGTTTGATAAGAGTCCTGTCCTGAACACATGACCATGCTCATTATGGTTATAGCAATAGCGCCACCTGCTGGTAGCAGGAAGTGTGGCAAATACAAAACGTGCTCGAAAAATCATGAAACTTTGCACATGCTTCAGAAGTGATGAAAATTTACGTGTGATGTGATTTTCAAAATTGGGTGGGGCAAAATGGCTTAATTATTGCCCCTACATTTTGCCCCGGCTCCTGGTTTCACGTACAGGTATGAAATTTGGTACATACATGTAAAGACCCAATACCTACAAAAAAGTCTCTTGGCGCGTAGCCCTAAACACAACAGGAAGTTAGCTATTTTGAACTTCCTCTCAGATTTTGGGCAGTTTTTGCCATTTCCTGATGTTGTACTTTAACAAACTCCTCCTACAGTTTTGATCTGATCCTCTTCAAATTTGGTGAGTGTAATCTTAAGGCATTTCCTAAAGGCGCCGGGTGGCGGTGGCAGGGGTGCGAGGGCCCTTTTCATCGCTGCTTGCAGCTTTAATTATTAGGGCCCGAGCACCGATGGTGAGAGGACCCTATTGTTTTTGCTCCGTTTATTATTATTATTCTTCTCCAAAGTGAATCGCTTTTTAGAGGGCCTAAACATGCTCGAAAACTCATGAAACTTTGCACACGCTTCAGAAGTGGTGAAAATTTACGTGTGATATGGTTTTCAGAATTGGGGGGGGCAAATTCGGTAAATTATTGCCCCCACATTTTGCCCCGGCTCCTGGTTTCACGTACAGGTATGAAATTTGGTACATACATGTAATGACCCAATACCTACAGAAAAGTCTCTTGGAGCATAGCCCTAAACACAACAGGAAGTGAGCTATTTTGAACTTCCTCCTGGATTTTGGGCATTTTTCGTAATTTCCTGATGTTGTACTTTAACGAACTCCTCCTACAGATTTGATCTGATACTCTTCAAATTTGGTGAGTGTAATCTTAAGGCCTTTGTGACGTTAAATTGCGAAGATCTAGAGTTTTCGTCGAAGGGTGTGCCCTCGGCGGCCTGACAAACATCTATCTATAAATTACAGGAACGTCTGTCTGTCTGTCTGTCTGTGTGTGTGTGTGTCTGTTCCTCGCATATCTCTCGAACCGTTAGTCCGATTGATTTCAAACTCGACAGGTGTCTTGCCACGGGCACGAGTAAGTGCAGTGCCAAGTTTGACATTGTTTGGATGAGAAATGCAAAAGATATCGTTAAATATATCATTTTTAGAAGGTTGTGGTTTAAAAATAAACATTCTGACATTAGAGAGTTGTATCGGTCAAAGAAGCCCCAAGAAGGCTGTGGTTTAAAAATAAACATTCTGACATAAACACTCAGTCAGCTACACTGTTTACTTCTGAATATTATAGTTTGGTTCCCGAACGTGATAAATCCATCTATCTATAAATTACAGAAACGTCCGTCTGTCTGTCTGTGTGTTATTCGCATATCTCTCGAATGTGAGATAACCACTAAATGTGTGAAAACCACTATTTTCTGTTTCAAACTTTCACATAGCATCTTTAGGTTATAACAACATTGAAAATCAAAATCTGGATTTGAATTTTTTAAGATTTATTATAAAAACGGATTATTTTTTCACAAAAATGCAATAAATTCATGACTTTTTTTTTTTTTTTTTAAATGCTATTAATCCATTGAATCAATATAAAGTTATTTTTGATCATATTGCCATCGCAAGAAATATCTCCTGAACTTTTTTGACGGCGATCAGCTCACAAAAACTGATTTTGCACGGGCACTTTGCACTGCTCCCTGAATCGAGGTGCTTATTCATTTGTGGATGTAAACTGAATCTGTAAGTCAGCTATGCTGTTAGTGTTTACTTCTGAATATTATATTTCATTCTGGTGCGCTTAACGTTGTCGCTACTGTGTAATAGTAGCCTATGCTATTCACCAACTAAACATATCCTATTCAATGCGTTCACAGTCTCTTTCACGGGCATCATTTGTAGTTGCCTATTCACAAACTGTTTGCTCAAGCATAGCGTTTTCTCGGAGTTCACTGTGTGCTTTTTACCATGCACAAATAAAAATGTCACTGAACTTTTGCTGTGTAATTGTAACAATGAGCACACACCAAACCAACAATTACTAAAAACACACACAAAAACTGATTTTGCACGGGCATTTTTTGCACTAGTTCACCCAATTTCGGCCTTTTGGTGATATATGCATGATCAGATAAGTTCAATATTAATGTTGCTTGCAGTTCTGATGTTGCTAGGCAACCACAGACAGCCTGCAGTAACTCAGGCATACAATTTTCAATCTGCCACAAACTTCACATGTTTGATAAGAGTCCTGTCCTGAACACATGCCAATGCTCATTATGATTATAGCAATAGCACCACCTGCTGGTAGCAGGAAGTGTGGCAAATACAAAACGTGCTCGAAAAATCATGAAACTTTGCACACGCTTCAGAAGTGGTGACAATTTACGTGTGATGTGGTTTTAAAAATTGGGTGGGGCAAAATGGCTTACTTATTGCCCCTACATTTTGCCCCGGCTCGACGTTTCACGTACAGGTATGAAATTTGGTACACACATGTAAAGACCCAATACCTACAAAAAAGTCTCTTGGAGCATAGCCCTAAACACAACAGGAAGTCAGTTATTTTGAACTTCCTGTCAGATTTTGGGCAGTTTTTGCCATTTCCTGATGTTGTACTTTAACAAACTCCTACAGTTTTGATCTGATCCTCTTCAAATTTGGTGAGTGTAATCTTAAGGCCTTTCCTAAAGGTGCCGGGTGGCGGTGGCAGGGGTGCGAGGGCCCTTTTCATCGCTGCTTGCAGCTTTAATTCTTCTTCTTCTTCTTCTCCAAAGTGAATCGCTTTTTAGAGGGCCTAAACATGCTCGAAAACTCATGAAACTTTGCACACGCTTCAGAAGTGGTGAAAATTTACGTGTGATATGGTTTTCAGAATTGGGGGGGGCAAATTCGGTAAATTATTGCCCCCACATTTTGCCCCGGCTCCTGGTTTCATGTACAGGTATGAAATTTGGTACATACATGTAATGACCCAATACCTACAGAAAAGTCTCTTGGAGCATAGCCCTAAACACAACAGGAAGTGAGCTATTTTGAACTTCCTCCTAGATTTTGGGCATTTTTCGGAATTTCCTGATGTTGTACTTTAACGAACTCCTCCTACAGATTTGATTTGATCCTCTTCAAATTTGGTGAGTGTAATCTTAAGGCCTTTGTGACGTTAAATTGCGAAGATCTAGAGTTTTCGTCGAAGGGTGTGCCCTCGGCGGCCTGACAAACGTTCACCCAATTTCGGCCTTCTGGTGATATACATGATCAGATAAGTTCAATATTAATGTTGAATGCAGTTCCGATGTTGCTAGGCAACCACAGACAGCCTGCAGTAGCTCAGCCATACAATTTCCAATCTGTCCCAAACTTCACATGTTTGATAAGAGTCCTGTCCTGAACACATGACCATGCTCATATTTGGTTATAGCAATAGCGCCATCTGCTGGTAGCAGGAAGTGTGGCAAATACAAAACATGCTCGAAAAATCATGAAACTTTGCACACGCCTCAGAAGTGGTGAAAATTTACGTGTGATATGGTTTTCAGAATTGGGGGGGGCAAATTCGGTAAATTATTGCCCCCACATTTTGCCCCGGCTCCTGGTTTCACGTACAGGTATGAAATTTGGTACATGCATGTATTGACCCAATACCTACAGAAAAGTCTCTTGGAGCATAGCCCTAAACACAACAGGAAGTGATCTATTTTGAACTTCCTCCAAGATTTTGGACATTTTTCGTAATTTCCTGATGTTGTACTTTAACGTACTCCTCCTACAGTTTTGATCTGATCCTCTTCAAATTTGGTGAGTGTAATCTTAAGGCATTTCCTAAAGGCGCCGGGTGGCGGTGGCAGGGGTGCGAGGGCCCTTTTCATCGCTGCTTGCAGCTTTAATTTTATTTATTTTTTCATCAAGAGTAACTCTGCAGATCATTACACTGAAAATATTATTTTCCCACATTAACAGCATTCTTGCCAATTCTGTGTCTAAAATGGGCTGTATGACATTAGATTAAGTAATTATAATGTGCCGATGTCATCTCAAGGCACTGATGGGATATGGAAGCTGTTCTGCCAGTGGTCTGAAAGCTCTTACCTCCTCCAGGAGACTGTGGGCTGTATTCCTGTGCAGCTGGGCTGGGAACTGTAAGTGATGATACTGTTACCATGACAACGGTCGTCAGGAGTAACAACACACACTTTCACTGTTCCTTTAGTTCCACTGGGAGGAATGTGGAACCTTAGAGTGTCACTGGAGCAATCAAACACTGGAGATCTGAGGGGAAACATTCATGCACAGATATACAATATCATTTATCTCATTCTACACACATTCATAAATACGACTAAACACAAACACACAGAGTCTCACTCTTTAGAAATACAGTCCAGATCCCCTTGAATATGGATTTTTGTGACAGATTCCAAGTTCCTTCCTCTTAGTAAAACATTGTTTCTGCCATGCACAGAAACCTTGTTGGGCTCCAGAGAGAGAATCTCTGGCTTCTGCAGGACACAAAATGTTGCACTCAGTAAAGAAAGGCCATACAGGAAGAAAAAGAAAATCCATATCCACTTAATATATGACCCAAAGCATTCGTTAATAAACAACAGAAATAAAAGTAAATTTTATAAAAAAAATTATAAAAACATACATTTTATAAATGATAATAATAATAATATGCGGTAATTAAATATACTTGTAAATACGCATAATGATTGTGACAAATCATTTATTGCTTATATTATAGAAGAAAGCAACTTTTGTTTTAAAAGAATTTTAAAAGCAAATAGTTCCTCAAAAATGAAACAAAATCCTCAGACTCTTGTAAAGTCACATCTATTTGAAATAGGAACAAACTGTTCTGTGAAGTTGGGTTCATAATAGTATGACACTTACTCTGTAGATAATCTCAGAGAGTAGATCTTTACATGCATCCTGAAAAGTAGAAAAAGAGAGAGAACTGAGCGGTTCATTTACTTCCTGAGTTTTCTTCAGTCGACACAATGATACTTAAGGTATTACCAATGAATTAATATCATATTGAATCTTTATAAAGGTTACGTATACATATTTCCCAATACGTATAATGAAGCACTGGATTGTAGAATACAGTATGTCTCACCTGTATGAGTAACTGCGGTCCAGTTCCATGTGTCCAATCACAAAGCTGAGAGGAAGAGGACCACTGACACCCAGATGAGACACACTGCACACACCTGCATTCATGATTCATTATATGATTTATTAATATAATCTATAAAGCTCTGTGTTATCATTTCTGTACTATGCAATTTTTCACACTGAATTTCATTTTCTCACTGTGTATAAGAAGCATTTGTGTTTTCTGTGATACTGGAGCAGTTCCTCAGTGTCAGTGTCTCTGTGATCTTCTGATACTTAATGGTAACAGTAGCAGAGACTTCTGAAACTGAATAGATTATCAAAAATGTTTATGGTTATAAAAAATCATAAAATCATATTCTAACTACAAAAATGTACTGTATAATAGCATACAAGTAGTTCATATGAAGTAGCTTATGTCAAAAATGTATGGTTTTGGCATATGTTTATAGCAGGAATTCCTTATATGGGTGTTTTATGATGCCCCTATGGTATGTGAAATTTGACGCATGTGTGGTTCGGGGGTTTTTGTGTGTGTGTGTTTTATGACTGTAAGCTGCTTGGCGTGACAAGGAAGTGAATGTTTTTTGCAGGGATGTTTTTATTATTGGTGGATTTAATAATAAAGTCCACCGATTGGTGAAATTATGAACATGAAGAAATCTGTCATGGATTTGTTTTCAGATGGCGAAGCAGCGTCCATAATGTCTTTGGGGAGAATAAAAACGGGGTGAATGAAATTAAGAAATAGCATTGACAAATTAAAAAGCATATAAAATAACAGATATGTGAAATAAGATGAAATTTATTTAAGCATAACTATTTCTAAAAGTAAGTTTTAACCCTTTAAACACCACATTATAGTTAAGAATACAAATGTCTGTTTGATAGTCTCTCAGAAGTGTATAAATAGCCGATCGTGGAATTTTTCTGTGCCGAAGAAATATGTCAGAGTGAATTGTTTTCAGATTACACAGTCACGTCTATAAATAAACAATAGAGATTATATGAAACAAGATGTTAAATCAAGTATCAAGTAATCTAATACACAACGAAATACTGACTTACATAGATAAAACATTGGCCATTATGTGTGTGTGTGGTGAGTTTGTAAATAGAATTTAAATAGACAAAAATAATAGAAACGTGAATAAATGTACAGATTTTTATTTCGAAAAAATCTTTAAAAAAAATCCCGAACAAAAGAAACTAACACTTTAAAGTGGAAAATCTGATTATAATGCATAGGCCTATATAGCCTACAAGTCTTTTTTGTGACACTGGGTTGCACGGTTTCCATTTAGGATACTTTTTCATACACGCACGCATATACAAATACAGTACATACATAACGTTACATATGTAAGGACTGATTTTCCTGCTAAAACAAAACGCACCCTGCAATAAAGCCATAAAATGCACCCTGGACAGCAGATAGCAAAGACAGAGCACAGAACCTTGTCCTGCCCAAACTTATCTCCTTGTCCCTTTGTTTGACTTCAACTCATCCCCCCTCTCCCTCCTCTTCTCCCTCCTCAAGTCACTGAAAGTTAAATTAAGAATGTCTATATATCGCATATGGTGTATCTTGTGAATGTGTTGTTTTTCCTTTTCATGTTTGGTATCATTTTAATGGTCGCAGTGCGATTGGTAAAATGGTCTTCATTTCATTGCAGTCATTGGTTTAATGAGAAAGATTGAGAACTTAGGAGAATCCTGTATCTCCTCTCTGGCTGATATCTCTTTACGATATCTCCTGAAACCAGGTGCTACCCCCCTGGGGTACATGGATTGGCCCAACCAACTCTAAACAACATTTGTATAACCCCTGTTGTTCTGGTCTGGTATTTAAGGTGAGGGGACAGAGCAATCTTTGGGAATCTTTTACCAGGATCATTCCCCCACAGTAATGTTTCAGTATTTTCCCGTTGGAAGGTCCTGACACATTACTGTGTGTCTTTGTCAGGAAAACATTACTTACTTTTAGAGTCATCTTTGAGTAAATTATGTCATGTATTTTTGAATTGGCTTTTAATAATTTACTTCTGTAATTGGCATGATTTTACCTGACAAATAAATGTTAACCTTGATTTATTCTGCATTCTTCTGAAATCATTATTTCCAGTAGATTAATGTGTAGTCTGGTGTTTCCGCAAATCTTTGTCCAGGATAGATCAAACTGAAGGCACTATGAATGGAGCATGGAGCACATCTTAGATGACCTTCTGATTTCTGACTATCTCCTGACTTAGCATGTTGTACGCTGCAAATATTATAAAAAAATTACACCTATGGGTCTGCAGTGAGCGGCTGCATAGGGTAAAATACTTGCACTGCACCCTCTGACTATTTCAGGACTGGCTAGTTTGTGATCGTGAGCGCGCAGTCGCGACGTGACGTCTCAAAGCGACACTAGGTCCATAATGAACGAATAATTGAAAGTATGGGATAATCAGGATAATCAAAGATCTAAATTAATTCATAATCAATATTTATGATTATTTTCTAATCAGAAATACGATCTAAATTTGATTATCATTTGAAATTGGAGTCAGATTACGCATAGAGCTAAAGTAATACTAAAACTAAGTTCCAATAAATTAAATGAACTTCACTGGATCGCTGAAAAGACATACACGCTTTAAACCTTCGCCAGGCCGTTGGATTCCGTCGTTGGGCCAATGGGTGGTCCTTACAAAGTGGTGACAGTCCCTCCGTGATTCTCCAGGTTGCGAGTGTCTTTTCAGCGAAATATTGGGACTTGCAACAAGTAAGAGAAAAAATATGTCCTTCTCTTTCTTCAGCCGTTTGGTAAGTCAATTCTCTTTTGCCTTTTAGAAGTGTTGAGGGTAAATTCAGACGCACCTCATATAGACACATTTATAGAATGGGTCGGCATACCCAGTTAGACCGGAGAACGCAAAATCCGGTGGGGCTTGAGAATTAGATAAAACCACATATCAGGGACATGATAGCGGCAGTGTAGATGAGAAAAGATATCCCTTGCTTTAACTTTAAATACCTCCTTGTTTGTCTATGCAACAAGTGTTGAAACCTAAATTGGGATAACATCATCCAAATTTTATTCTGGTAGCCTACTCAACAGAGGGTTGAAAACTAAAAACTTAAATTCTGAGGTAAATAATGTTGTTACATTTAATTATTTGCTTTGTTGCAACAACATTGCAACACTGGAAATAAGAAAATGGTCACGCTAACTTGTGAAAAAAAAAACTTGTGATTTGATGAGCTAAAAGATAACAAGTAAAAATGTCTCACTTGAATCCTTTGTGTGTGAAGTGTAAAGTTGGACAAAACAGTGCAATGCAATTAGAATATTTCAAAAGAAATTATCTGAGAAAATGATCTCAGTCCTAGAGAACAGCTGCTATGCAGAAGTCCTAGAGGCTGAAATTTGGAAAAATACGCTAAATTCTAAAACTGATGCATATAATGACAATTATTGTATTACTAAGAGGCTTGTAACCAGGCCTGATAGTGTCAGAGGACATGCACAGCTTGTCCTTATCTTATGAGATAATTTAGACAAAGACCTATATGAATTACATCAAAGTAATCATGGTTCTTTGAAAATCTTTTAATAGTGTCAAAAAGTTCATGACTGATGTCCCATATATGGTTTAAACAACACCATTTAAGGCTCAGTCTTATAAAACATAGTTTTTAATTTGGTTTTATACCAGACTTTGCAATCACTGCATTATTGTATGTTTTTGAGGTCTCAAAACAGACTGACAAAAGCAACAAACCATAAAACAATCTTGGCGCCCTCCATGAGACCTGTTTGTCCAACCTTTCTTTCATATTCAAATAAGATTCTTAAAAGAATGCAACTGATAACATCTCAGCCTAAAACAAGATAATTGTGTCCAATTCTAAATTGTAGTCACAAAAATCTTTAAATTGAGCAATGATTTGACCCATGTTTCTCAATGCCTGCAGTCCATTGAATGTTCACAGCATCAAAACAGCTGTAACTGGTTTCCAGTTTGGGTGTTGCTGTGTACACAATGCTAATGCCAGCACAGCTGGAGCTGCGGGGCCAAATGCCTTCTAAAAGATCAGTGAGAAGATAACAAGTCAGTCTTGACAAATTACTCAGTAGAAACCCCAGAGACCAGAAAATGAAATTGGTTTGATTTATACAATTTTATCAAATATAATTTATATTATGACCAGGTTGTAATATATATTATATTGTAATGGCCAAGAATGGCTTTAATCTCGTGATGATTCAGCATTGGGTTAGAAGAGGAAAGAATGTTTAATGAGAATGAAAAGAATCAGAATGTAGAAAGATGGTACGTGTATGTAGGGAACAAGAAGGAGGAACACTACTAGTGTTGGGAGGAAGGAGATAATAGATGGTTAGAGAAAGTATTGGATAAGAAAGGAAACTGAAAGGAAGAATGAATCAGAAAGAATTTCTTTACCTTCTATTTGTGCAAGAATCTTTAATGAGAGAAATTACAATGCTCAGTATATACCAACTAAAATGATCAACCTGATTACCATGTCTTAAATATCCATCCAAATCCACAGGATGATTTTATTTTGATCTAACAGATCTTTAACCCAGTAACAAGGGGAGGTACAAGTTTTAATTTTCTCTTGCAACAAAACCACAAACAAAGTGGTGCAAGTGTTAGCAAACTCCTCTCTGGGAGCTTCATCTCACATGGAATCTGATCAGGGAAGGTATTTTACTGGACATGTACAGTTGTGTGAAATGGAAATATCAGGCAGAAAATCTACAGTGTATGGACCACAGAGATCCAAATGGTCAAGAGTTGAATGGCACCATAAATTCCAAAGGCTAAAACAAACACAGCACCACACCTGGTGATCTAATTGCTCTAAACACAGATCTGGCTAGTGTAAATAAACAGCATCATGAAAAGAGATTTCCCTAGCAGACCTGAGGGTCTTAATGCTCACAACACAGCAGACTGTGTGAGTTTAACTGCAATAGCAGTGAGATCTGACCATTATCACTGTTTAATTGACCTTTTCTTTGCAAACACATATTATTTCATGATAATGATACATATCTTTGTAAACAAAAACAAATTTTATTCTAATGGCGTAAAATCTTAACAGATCAAAGCCATCAGTAACAACTGTCTGGCTAAGGCCATCAAATAAATATTGAGATCGACCATCTATCTTAATGTAATTTGTATATAGGCTCAAGATTAAACTGTGTTTTCCTCTCTAGGTCTATTTCCCTTACAGGCTGACAAATGACTTTCTTCAGAACCAGATTCCACAAGGGTCTGGTCTCGCCTGCCTTAAGCAGGACACACAGCTTTACATTAGGAGATGGGGGTGGAAAAACTTCAAGGGGCCGCTCACACCTCACAACACTACAGAAGCAGCTCCTGTATGTGGCCTCCCAGTTTAGAACTGGAACTAAATTATGCAACACAGATTATGGTAGGATAAAACACCACCCATCTCCTATACACAAACATACACAATACACACCATCACTACGACAATCTTAGAACATCTCTACCTGGCATAGATCATAAGACTATCCAGGCCAAAATGATTCACATCATGCAATACATCATTCACCTTCATACATATAGGACAAGGGAAATTATTTTAATAATTTCTTTTCAACATTACAGACTTGTCAACTTCCTGTATGTAAATACTGTGCTGTGCATAGGACATGCATGGCTGTGGTCACACATCAATTGACTTAAATCCTCATTAAAAATCTAATTGAGACCCATTAATACAACTAGTCTTTGGACAAAATATTTATTATGTCCAGTCGTTGGCAATTGTTGAAAACCAGGAGGGCCCCCTAGTTTCCAACAAATGACTAATGACAATATCTAAACAGCTAAATCCTAAATGCAGGCATTTCTACTTGTCAACTATACAATTCAGACCTGCACTATTGAGTGTGACCTAGCCTGTACATCAAATGCACAGAGGATGATTACAAAGTTAAACCAGAGAATTTAAATCTCTGTTTCTATACATTTCATTCTCTAATTGAATCTATTAAAACATTAAGTTTCATTGATGATTTGCACTTATAACAACTAATGTAGACAATTTTATAATTATGAAATTGTGTATTTCCATGTTTAATTATGTGATATACTCTTATGCATACCGCTAGTAAATATACTAGTTATGGTGACTTTCTGCTACCCTTCCTTGATTCATCCAGACCAAGTCTAAATACCACTACCAGATCACTGCGGTAGTGAAGAATTTGGTGATCAAATTACACCTGTTCATTAAATATATGATTCTGAAAAAGAGACCATATTTACCACTCGCACCTTTGACTTTTGGGTTTCACATTTTTGAGTACATCGTGTTTTGTTATCTTGTGTTCATGTGTTTATACAATAACTTTTTCCTCATCTTACAATAACCACAAATACATAAGTGTTCAATTATTGCATGGTCATTCAGAAGTTGTTCAGGTGTCTCACACGCAATGGAGCGTCATCAGTGAAATAATTCCTTCAACTATGGAGTTCTGATCTGCCCGGCAAATGAAACCTTCTGCTTGAAGGTGACCGAGGACTTCTCAAAGGGTCAGTTAAAACATCCTAGGGAGGACAAAGATGTTTCCACAAAGCGTTATAATGACACTTTCCAATGACACTTTCTGATCATGCTGACCAAAGCAAACAGACTTGATACAACGAGATCATTCTACAGACTGAATACCAACGCAGCCAAGTGAAGGTGGAAGCGAACCCGGCCAAGAGGGTCATGACACCCTGTCCAGCTGCTGCAGCATCCACGCATTCTGCCATGCTTCCATTTTAATGTTCAAACCTGTCTTAATGCTGTTATTTCAGGTGACTGGATTCCTGCACCAATCGACGAACACTGCAAACTACAGTGGTCAGCCCTATGAACACTCAGAGAATAACACTGAAAATGTGGAAACAGGAAAATGTCCAAAAAATGTCCCCTTTGGCCTGATCTAAATCTGTCCCAAGGGGCCAGGGGCCGTCTGTAAGGACTGATTTTCCTGCTAAAACAAAACGCACCCTGCAATAAAGCCATAAAATGCACCCTGGACAGCAGATAGCAAAGACAGAGCACAGAACCTTGTCCTGCCCAAACTTATCTCCTTGTCCCTTTGTTTGACTTCAACTCATCCCCCCTCTCCCTCCTCTTCTCCCTCCTCAAGTCACTGAAAGTTAAATTAAGAATGTCTATATATCGCATATGGTGTATCTTGTGAATGTGTTGTTTTTCCTTTTCATGTTTGGTATCATTTTAATGGTCGCAGTGCGATTGGTAAAATGGTCTTCATTTCATTGCAGTCATTGGTTTAATGAGAAAGATTGAGAACTTAGGAGAATCCTGTATCTCCTCTCTGGCTGATATCTCTTTACGATATCTCCTGAAACCAGGTGCTACCCCCCTGGGGTACATGGATTGGCCCAACCAACTCTAAACAACATTTGTATAACCCCTGTTGTTCTGGTCTGGTATTTAAGGTGAGGGGACAGAGCAATCTTTGGGAATCTTTTACCAGGATCATTCCCCCACAGTAATGTTTCAGTATTTTCCCGTTGGAAGGTCCTGACACATTACTGTGTGTCTTTGTCAGGAAAACATTACTTACTTTTAGAGTCATCTTTGAGTAAATTATGTCATGTATTTTTGAATTGGCTTTTAATAATTTACTTCTGTAATTGGCATGATTTTACCTGACAAATAAATGTTAACCTTGATTTATTCTGCATTCTTCTGAAATCATTATTTCCAGTAGATTAATGTGTAGTCTGGTGTTTCCGCAAATCTTTGTCCAGGATAGATCAAACTGAAGGCACTATGAATGGAGCATGGAGCACATCTTAGATGACCTTCTGATTTCTGACTATCTCCTGACTTAGCATGTTG
This sequence comes from Squalius cephalus, assembly GCF_949319135.1. Classification (NCBI taxonomy): domain Eukaryota; kingdom Metazoa; phylum Chordata; class Actinopteri; order Cypriniformes; family Leuciscidae; genus Squalius; species Squalius cephalus. The sequence continues at coordinate 41,762,536 of NC_137125.1, forward strand.
TACGCTGCAAATATTATAAAAAAATTACACCTATGGGTCTGCAGTGAGCGGCTGCATAGGGTAAAATACTTGCACTGCACCCTCTGACTATTTCAGGACTGGCTAGTTTGTGATCGTGAGCGCGCAGTCGCGACGTGACGTCTCAAAGCGACACTAGGTCCATAATGAACGAATAATTGAAAGTATGGGATAATCAGGATAATCAAAGATCTAAATTAATTCATAATCAATATTTATGATTATTTTCTAATCAGAAATACGATCTAAATTTGATTATCATTTGAAATTGGAGTCAGATTACGCATAGAGCTAAAGTAATACTAAAACTAAGTTCCAATAAATTAAATGAACTTCACTGGATCGCTGAAAAGACATACACGCTTTAAACCTTCGCCAGGCCGTTGGATTCCGTCGTTGGGCCAATGGGTGGTCCTTACACATACGCACGCCCCCCACATGCTAAGATACGGGAAAGAGTATTCGGCCATCAAAAATCATCCCACACGAATACATCATGCTGGTTTGTGTGTCAGTGGACAAAATACTGTTTGAATATCTTTGGATAAATAAGATCTAAGACGACTAAGCACAGTTTTTGCTTTAAAATTGTAAAGTTTTGAACAGACGCTGTTATGTAAAATAATAGCTCTGGGTTAAATTTATGCAAAATCATTTCTGGGTCATTTTATGGCAATGTAGGGTGGATTGCCCTAATGTGGGACATTTTTTGCTTTTCAGACTTTTGTAGAATATTACGATGTGAAGACAATACATTAAATCCACATCCAATACCTTTTTGGAATCCTCAGGGGGTTTTCTAATCAAATCAAAAGAGAAAATGCAGATAACACATTCATAAAATAAATTATACAGATATCAGTGCTTTTAGTGCCAAATTGTCTGAGAAAATGTGCAGCTTCCTAATGTGGGACAGTCATTTGCCTAATGTGGGACACTGTAAAGTCTATGTTAAAAGGTCTAAACCATGGTGCACCTTCATTCATGAATAATAGTAAAACATCCTCAATAAGTAATTCTGTCTATTTCTTTAATTCTTTATTTTTATGTTCAGTCATTTTACCATTTGCAATGTTGTTCCTGTCATAAAACCAAGGTTTAAGATGAACGTTGGACAATTGAGCATCATCAAGCAAATAAAACAACATTATGGTTTTGCATGCATGAATTTAATATTAACTTATTATTATGAATGTATTTATTATGAACTCATGAAGTAGCCTATATTTAAAGGTAAATATATAAAATGTTGCATAGGCTTATTACAATATATCAAACAACAACAGATAAAAAAAACAGCAGATAACAAATGGCCTGCAGAAGTTAATAAGTCATGAACTCATGAAGTAGCCTATATTTAAAGGTAAATATATAAAATGTTGCATAGGCCTATTACAATATATCAAACAACAACAGATAAAAAACAGCAGATAACAAATGGCCTGCAGAAGTTAATAAGTCGCTACATTTCTGGGAATAGGCAACCTTTACATGTCCCTTGCCCTTAAATATCTAGTAATAAAGTATTTTAATACTGCAAAAGATCACTAAGAACATGTAAATAACCATTACTGCTGCATAAACCATGCTCCACCACACATTCTTGACTGGCATGTAGCTTTACAACTGTCCCACATTAGGCTAATCATACTGTCCCACATTAGGGCAATCCACCCTACATTTTCTGTCCCTAGCCTTTACAGAAATGTCACACTTGAAAAACACTTTAGGGTTACAATTTCTTCACATTTTAAAATAAAACAATATGTTATTTGAACAATTACGTCATCTTGAGCCATCTATGTGGCAATATTTAATTTTTAATATTTGAAAGTAGTGGTCCCCTGGAGTTGTGTCACTGCCGTTACCGTTAAACAAATCTAAAATTTTAAAATAAATATCATACTGATGACATCACTCGACTTCCTTCTTCCAAATTCATGAATATTTATGAAGAAAGGCCCATGGCCTCTTTTCAGTTATCAAAAATCTTCTCATTTATCTCATGATTTCATATGAAGCTTTAGTTTAACTCACTGCATGACCTACTTTACTGTTAGGGAGTTGTAAAAAATTTTAAAATAAAAAATAAACTAGAATATATGGAATAAACAACTTCCTTTAGTTAGTATACCATGATTGACAAGATGTGGTATTTTTCATGAAAATTGTCTTTACTGTCACTGGTGTCTCTTTTCTTATGGGAGAACCCCCGTGATATCCATTTATAGATAAACTTTATTCGACGCTATTCATTTAGATTCTATACCAAATGTAACAATTTAGTCTCATCTACTTAGTTGAAGAATAATGATCTTTGGTCTTTTGTGTCATTGGTGATTCATTGTGTCATTGGTGTCACTGTCTTTTTCTGTCACGTTAAATAAAATGTCACATGTGATATGATAATAATTTCAAAGGGTGTTCTAATACTGTGTTCTAAGTTTAAATATTAGAAAAAGAAATCTGATCTTCAAAAGGCGTCAGAATTGTGGTGTCATTTTTGGGGTGCATATTTCTTTCACACATTCTCCAAGAACAACAGGATGGGGGGGGCAGCTCCCCCAGGAAGGAAGGACGATTAAACTTATCATAACAATCACTGGATAAGAGTAGACTATATTAAATGTAACTTCCTGGCTCTTTTTTCCTGAAGACACTGGTATAAACATGTAATTATATTGATCTTACAGTCCTGGTCCCTGTGAAGTGTCAGAATGGTCACATTTTGGGTCTCCCTTCCTGACAGGAATGCTTCAGAAAGGAGATTTTATGATAGGAGACGTGGTCTTTGATTGTAAAACACCAGGTGACCTACCTATCTTTTAATTGCTTGATGTTTTCTGAAACAAACTGCTAATACATAGCAACTACACAGAGAGGAAGGGGAGGGTCTGTGCCCCTGCCATGATGGAAACAATCTTCATTTTCAATTTAGCAAACGGAGAGCAACCATCTCTTCTGCTCAAGGATTCTAAATTCAAGGATCTATGATTTTAACCAGAGACAAAAAGACCTCCTAATTTCACCAATGGTAAGTTCACTTCAACACATGTTTAAACCTTCCTTTAAAATACTTGATAATTTAACGTCTTATTTCAAACAAAACAAACTATTTTACACTATTTTATGTTTTATTTATCTATGCAAATCAGTATATTGTGGTGTCCGCATGATGACTCTATATTACTGATATAGTAATGGATTAAAATACTTATACTTGATAATTTAACATCTTATTTCAAATAATATGAACTAATATTCACTATTTCATGTTTTATCTATGTAAGTCAGTATTTTGTTGTGTATTAGATTAAATACTTATACTTGATAATTTAACATTTCAAATAATATGAACTATTATTCACTATTTTATGTTTTATCTATGTAAGTCAGTATTTCGGTGTGTATTAGATTAAAATAATTATACCTGATAATTTAACATCTTGTTTCATATAATCTCTATTGTTTATTTATGGACGTGACTGTGTAATCTGAAAACAATTCACTCTGACATATTTCCACGATCGGCTATTTATGCACTCATGAGAGACTATCAGACAGACATTTGTATTCTTAACTCATATAATGTGGTGTTTAAAGGGTTAAAACTTACTTTTATAAATACCGGTAGTTATGCTTAAATAAATTTAATCTTATTTCACATATGTTATTTTATATGCTTTTTAATTTGTCAATGCTATTTCTTAGTTTCATTCACCCTGTTTTTATTCTCCCCAAAGACATTATGGACGCTGCTTCGCCATCTGAAAACAAATCCATGACAGATTTCTTCATGTTCATAATTTCACCAATCTGTGGACTTTATTATTAAATCCACCAATAATAAAAACATCCCTGCAAAAAACATTCACTTCCTTGTCACACCAAGCAGCTTACAGTCATAAAACATACACACACAAAAACCCCCGAACCACACATGCATCAAATTTCACATACCATAGGGGCATCATAAAACACCCATATAAGGACTTCCTGCTGTAAACATATGACATGGTCATAAATCATTTTTGACATAAGCTACTTCATATGAACTACTCGCACATACAACTTCATTAATAGAAAACTAACCTCCAGTATAAAGTATGTGATCAGGAAAACTACAGGAGCAGTTTGGGAAAACTGCAGTCAGATCAGACCCGTCACACAGATTCACACTTCCTGTGGTGAAGGAACATGAGAAGGCGGGATTTCCTGTGCTCTCCAGACTCAAGGCAAGATGTAGCGTAACCTGTGTAGGAGAGGGCAATGTTTGGTAGTCATATAAGTTATTTATTAAATATATTCCCTAAATTATGATAATTACTTCCAGATTATGACCCTCTACCTTTCTAGAAGAATTCTCTGTCATCTGAACAGAAAGCAGCTGTGTCTTAAGAGAGTTTTTTGGGATGGACACCCATGAAGTATTTGAACATTCATCTTGAGTAGAACATCTGGATAAAAACATCATCAATATATCACGTACAGATCTGTTTGCACACTGCTCACCATGTCCATATAGATGATAAGAACTTAAAAGACTGTTCAACAGTGAACCATTAGGCATATTACTGTTATGCAGCCTATGCAGATTGCATGTGTGATGTGTGAAAAGTCCCATGTGATAAAGGCAGATCACCTCTGTGTGTTCACACACCAGCCGCAGAGAGGATCCAGAGCAGCTCTGCAGTCTTTCAGAGATCTGTATTTAGCACACTGAACCACAGACACTCTTCTGAGCTACATCAAAAACATGAGCAGAAAGAGATAAGTGTGATTACTCAATATAACACAGTTGAGAGACATACTGCCAATGGTTTGTTTGTTAATTGCACATTTCTAAACCTCACTTCTTTCCTCACAGCGATGTAGATATATAAATCTACTGGATCAAAGTGCATTCTGGGAAGCACTGCTCGTTCATCATCAGATTTGTACAGCACTATTGGATAGTCTGGTGTGAATTTCTCATCCAAAACCAGCTAACAACAAATAGAAATACAAATCATAAATTGTGATTGTATAGTATTTCAAATGCAGAGGTAAACAACAGATTAAAGGAGGGCAGGAGTTTAGAAATGAAAGCTTATTGAGAGGTGAAGGAGACCTTTATCAGTTGTCCATCACTGGTTCCTATGAACAACACAATCCAGGATCCACTTCTAACTGCTGCCACTGATGACATTGAGCTGTACTTGAACACCACAGAGAGCGGATGAAGGTTACTACCACTCTGCAACACAAAGAACAAAAATAAGGAATCTAAAAATGTGATACAATCTAAAAAAAAAAAAAAAAAAAATATCACACTCGCTGTAGTGCTGCTGTGATTACCTGCGGTCTCCTGAAGCAACCCCACTGACAATTTAGAACAGCAGCACTCTTGCTCGCGTGATATTGATCAAAGATAAGTTTTATTCATTGCGAAAACTATATGAAGTATAAGTATGCTGCGAGTGAAAACATTACACTATTTCCAACCTCAGATTCACATTTTTCACCAACAGTGCAGAAACCCTTCACTCGGCCTCGAACTGTACTGATGTCGTACAGAGCCAGCGCGGTGTTCTCCGGATCCTGCTGATTCTGCGCACTGAACACTCCTGCCCAAATAACACCGTTCCCTGAGGGAATAACGGTGGAGGAGACGAGCACTGGACGAGCTTTATCATTGCAGCACTCTATCGTTGCAGCCTGTAGGGATTTAAAGATGTCTGTCTTTTTTCTTTTATTGCTGTCCATCCACAGGACGTGCACTTTCCTCTCCGAGTCAGTCTTTGCGTTGAGAAATAAGTAGGACTCTGAGGGAGAAACTCTCTGGAATCCGTCAACAAACTCCACATCTCTAGCGCTGCTCTGGATGAAGGGGGTTAATCCGTCCTCTATGTCGTTGAAAATCCCACCAATTTGAGACTGTAAAGTGTTCCACAGTTTAACAACAGGATAAGGATCTTGAGGTTTTGTTTGTTCGTCCTTTTTTCCAACCAAAATGTACCTACTGGTACTTGGACCTGCTATGAACGCAACAGATTTCTCATTCTGTTTCGGTCCTACCGATATACTTTCATAGTAAATACTCTTTGTAATGTCATTCAGATCAAGAACTTCGCAGTATCCATCTCTAAAGGTCCCACAGGTTATCAGGGTGTCGTTGTTGTCAAAAGGCACTAGAATGTTGACTCTATTTTGATGAGTGGCATTAGTGATGTCCTTCCTCTTCTCCTCAGAAAGATCGAGTCTCATCTGATGTAGTCGATGGTCAGTAAGAATGAACAACTTACTTTTACCAACTACAAAGTCCTTGATGTCTCCATCAAAGTTCACTACATCACTGCAAATGCAATGTTTCAAAAGTGGGACCACAAGTATTGCAAGTAAGTATCCTCTCATCTTGCATATCTGAGAGATCAGCTGAAATTTCGAGATCTTGTCACAGAGATCAACTGCGCTCAGATGCGCCCACAGCTGAAGTGGATAGAAGTGAAAGCAGCGGCTCTGAAGATGCCTGATGACTTCCTGACTTGTTTTGTATGTTATACCATTTCATGATGAGACACTTTGGTAACACTTTATATTACGACCCGCAAACAACTGCGTAAGTAAACCGAAATTACGGTGTACGTTTCTGTAATTATAGTGTAGGTATAAGGGAACAATATGTTAAGTTTTGGGTAATAAAGTGCTAATAAGCAGATATACAACCTGCAAAGAACTTCGTAAGTAAACCGAAATTACGGTGTACGTTTCTGTAATTATAGTGTACCTCCGTGTATGTATAAGGGAACAATATGTTAAGTTTTGGGAAATAAAGGGGTAGGCTACAACCAGATATACAAGCAAATTATTTATAATGTAATTATTTTAAAACTAACAGGTATCTATTCTGTTAATATATTCCAGGCAAAAATTGTACGTCTGTTGTATATAAAAGTTTTTATCACATTTCTGGCAAAATATGCTCTTGTGCAATGTATATATATATATGGCTGTATGTAAGCACAGTATGATAAAAATTGAATCTGAAACAATTTTATAAACAGCTGATTTCGAAAAACATTGGCAATGCTATTTATTGGCTTTTCTTACTAAACTACTTAACGTTAAGCCAAAAAAAATTAGTTTCTGCTATGATTTTAATCTAGAACGTACCATGTACTTACCTTATCACGTCGTATTGCAATGACACTTAAATGTCAGGGCAAATATACTGTGTAATTAAAAGTTTTTTTTGTTTTGTTTTTTTAATAAGAGTACCTTTCTCTGTAATTACTGTGCAAATAGTGTTGTTTCCTATTGTTACATAGTAAGTAGATAAAAACTATATACAACAGACGTACAATTTTTGCCTGGAATATAGGCCTATATTAACAGAAAAGGTACCTGTTAGTTTTAAAATAATTACATTATAAATAATTTGCTTGTATATCTGGTTGTACCCCTTTATTACCCAAAACCTAACATATTGTTCCCTTATACATACACGGAGGTACACTATAATTACAGAAACGTACACGTAATTTCGGTTTACTTACGAAGTTCTTTGCAGGTTGTATATCTGCTTGTTACACCTTTATTACCCAAAACTTATCATATTGTTCCCTTATACCTACATGGAAGTACACTATAATTACAGAAACGTACACCGTAATTTCGCTTTACTTACGCAGTTGTTTGCGGGTCGTAATATAAAGTGTTACCGACACTTTTCATAATCCTACATAAAATAAGAGTAAAAGGAACAAGTAGGCTATGTAGGCTACTCTCTCTTGAAATCATTTTATTGACAGCAGACTTTATATTCATTATAATCTTAAATAACTCTTAAATATCTGAACGAGCAGTTGGACAGGCCTTCTATGAGATCTTGTTACAGTGATCTTCTGCTCTAGATGTGTCCGTGAGTGAAGTGAGTGGAAGTGAAGCAGTGCTGTGAGAGGAGGGTGGTGTGTTTTAAATACAGAGAAATTGTAGCTTACTTTTTGAAACATTTACTATCCAAAAAGTTACTTTAGTGAAATGTAATAAAAAAAGAAAAAAAAATCTGCGTTCCTTTGAATAGCCTACCGAAGCACACAATTAAAAAGTAGAATAGGCCTAAACGTTTTAGAAATTATCTGACGACATCAACCGGAAGGTAGCCTAAGATTTTTTTCCCACGTAGTTTGTATAACAACTTGTTTAATAATAACATTCGTATTAGTGTCCTGACTGTAAGGCTCTGAAAATCAATATGAAACAAAAATCATACTGGACACAAATAACACACACTTCGCAGACGATAGAAAAAGAATAGGTCTACATTTGTAGCCTACAGTATAGGCTATGCAGAAAGAAAGTAGGCTAAATAGCCTATCAGTTTAAGAACATAATTATTTTTTATTAAAAATCATCGGTTCATGCAACACATTTTGGCATAATGATGATGATAATAATAACAACAAAAACAGCCTAATAATAATATTAGCTTGGCTGAACTAGGCTGATATTTGCACACTTTTGTATTTGTTATGTTATTGAATGTATGAAATATAAAGGCACTACAATGAAATATTACAATTTTATGCACACCAGCTATGTTTGTTAAAAATGTGGAATCTTTAGTACAACATGTGATGATGATACATACAGAACAATTCAGAACTGTGTTTAGAAGACCTTTTAGTGTTCTTAAGATATTTAAGGTTTATATCATGTTATAGATATAGACAAATTATATTCTATTATATTCTATTTTATTTTAGAGTAACCACGCTGTGCTCTGAAATGTGTGCTGGTGACTTGCAGAAGTAAAAGTTTCTGTGAGTTCATGTGTGCTTGTTCATTTAAATCAGACCAGACTCTTTTTTGTTCGGCATGTTTATTAGTAAGTATGAGGTGTAAGGCAGTATAATGATAACATAAATTATCAGATTAATAACAAAAAATGACAGAAGAATTTTGTAGGTGTTCGATGAAAAAGAATCAATGAAAGCATTCTCCTACAAAATAACAAAATAACAAACCAGTCCTCTGCAGGAACTTTGAATTGATTGTAAGTATATAGCGCCACCTGATGTTCAGTCTCAGGATTGCTCTCACAGGATATTTGAGCGCACGTTGTTGAATAGTTAAAGCATGACAAAACATAATTTTTTAATGTAAATTTGAATAATTAACTGATATGTTAATTAATGACCTATATATATATATAGATATAAAAGAAATTTCAAACTGCAAATAATGATTTTAAGCCTTTTTCAAAAATATATATATACTTTTGAAAATCATTTTTTTTTTCTGTGTTTTCATTGCTCTTTCATACTTGGCCAGGTGTGTTCTGTGGACTGAGGCAGAACAAATCCTTTGTATTCCCCATCCTGAGAACATAATTCCCAATCGTGATCTAAATGACAATGAAAAGCAATGTCTTTTAATCTCATAAAGTTGATTTAATAAGATTTAAATTAAACTTAACACAGCACTGTTAACAGCAATTATCAAGTCAAATTATGAACTTCCATGTTTATAGATTTACCAAAGAATTGAAAATATCAAAAACCAGACGTACAGTTATTGAGTCCACTTCTGTGACGGCTCCTGATTCTCCTTTAATCTTACAGATGATGGCATTGTACACAAACACCTCCAAAACACACTGATACTGCTGATCTCCCTGTAGACCCGTCACTTTCACCTCACTCATACTCAAGGTCAATGCATCTGCCTTTTTCTGAGAAATAGAGATCCACAAGATGAATTTGTGTTAACTCAAATTATAAAGTTCAGGTCTTGCTCAGTTTTTAGCAATTCTTTACCTGAATGTTCACCAGTAGGTCGTTGGCCACCTGTAAGGTGGTGAATGTGAATTCTGGATCAGGCTCGTAGGACAAATACCCACAGTCAATAGTGGAGTTCACAACTTTCAATAATAAGCTTAACAGTCCACTGCCATAACGGGGGGAATGAAACCACACGTCCTGAGAAAAGAGAGACAATGAAACTATGACTCCAATATGACTTTAATTAAAGATTTTATCCCCTTGATTCATTGACATAAGTCGCCCTTTGACCTCTGTGTGTCAGTCTTACCCCTGAGCTTCTGCTGTATTGAGTTTGAAGCTCTTTATTAGAGTGACGGACAATAACTGATTCCACAGATTCCATATTGCTCCCCTGAACATGAATCTTCCTTCCACCACTGAATAAAGAGATATTAAAACCAATTTCAGTCAATAAAGCATAATAAACAATGTTAAAGTAAAAGTACAGTATTAACATTTTAATTCCTCCCACTAACTTTCCTGAATGTGTATTTCACACACACAAACACAAAGACACAAAATTCAAGATGTTTCAGAAACCAATGGAAGTAAAACCTGCCGAAAACATGAAAACAGTCTGGCTGTTAGGAAGCAGTTTGCTCTTACTAAACTAAAGACTAGTCTTGGTCACATGAGTCAGTAAACTTTGTAACACAAAGTTGAGATGTTGTTGCCCAGAGAGAAAAACAATATGTGGTGTCAGAGGAAAAGAGGCACGAGAGATGAGAGATGCGTATTTTCCCCGGGTTTAATAAAATTAAATCGATAAAAAAACTATCGAGTGAGAAAAAGCATACAAATAAACATTCAACTCTGGTCACAAATAGAAAGGGAAATAAAGGAAAGTTTACAAAAGTCGGAAAAGTTCTCCTGCTCACCTTTCACATCTTTTACAGACACTCTCTCTACGCACATGTGCAGTTCTCATTCTACCTCAAATTACCGTACGTGCACAAAGTGACTGTTACAAACTGCAGCTCTCAGAACAAAGACAAAACATGGAAATGACCTGACCTTTCTTGCATACAGGGGTGCAAACAGCGCGCTTTTCGGCGCCTCCCGCTTTTTTCACGTCAGTTTGGGTGACTTGTGTGAATCATGCAGATCCGAAGAGTTTTTTTTTAAGGGGGGGGGGGGGGGGGGGGTGTGAGAGGGTCTGATTATAATTTAACCAACAGTAATTCTGGACTGCGTCCACCAACAAGTAAATAGAATAAGCGAATCAGAACACTGCGCGCCAAACCAGCAGTATGTGCGCAAGCGTGAACCACTAGTGTTTCTGTCTCACTCTGGATCTGCCACTGACTGCATCACATTTCTCTCTGCGTGGCGTGGAGTGTCCGTTTTTATGTCGGCTCTCATGTTAACTGGTTAGAGCACAATGCCTGCGTGACACACACACTTCTCGAGCCGCGCCGAAACCGCGTGCTAGAAATAAAACCGCAACCGACGCCTATTTTTCACGCGACACGCAAGAGTGTTGGAAGTTTTCAGACAAAATAGAAGGCGCAAATACATATTAATAAATTACATTTTGATGCTTGAAAGTCTCTCGGTTTTGACAAATGCATATATAATTGTAATTTAAAAAATAGGCTTAATTATCGATTTTCAAATATTGTCCCTGTCAATAGGCCTACAGAATGAAATATTCTGTAGCCTATTTTGCCGTCAATACTGCCGACGTTGTCTTTGCTGTATCAGGCTATATATATATTAGGTTTAACATCCAAATGTAGATGGTCTGTCGTTGCACAGAGCCACGCAGTCGCAGACAGCACGTGAAGTTCGTGAACACCGAATTCCCTTTTCTTTCTTATCTATTTGTGTTTGAACAGACATGTGCACGAAAAAATAAGCCAGTGTCCGTCTCAACGAGTTTCCCCGTAAACGCAGTCAAAATAAAACGGATGCGTGTCATTACCGGTATTAGACACGTGCATTCGTCTTAAAGGGACAGCACCCAATATACCTGCAGCTGTTTGTGTCACCAAAGTTAATCAAACAACAAAAGAGAAAGAGAAAAATCACGTTTTGTCAAAAGATAAACTGTATTAATACTTAATACAGTTAATTTACCTGAAAAACATAAAGCACTGCTTTATTTCTCGTGTATTGTGTTTTATTGTATTTATATTTGTATTTTGTTTATTAGTTTCTATGCAGATGCACTAGGCCTACCCTACACAATTACCCCAATCATCCTAGAATTATTAATTCTTTACAAAAAGAGCTATTCAAATCATCAGGTGAAATTGTTTTCAGGAAGTAGCAGTAAAGCAAGAAGAAGAAGTGCAAGATAGTTTTTCTAAATTTCATTTGACTCTATGTGCCTATAGGGGTGGGTTGGGGATGGTGGCAATGTAGTATCTGGATATTTGCCGCGGGACGAGGGCTTCGATTACCTCTCTCTTTTTTGACCATACATGTGTTTGCACCCCTGTGCATATGAGTGTTTTTTTAATTTTTTTTAATTTTTTCATCAACAGTAACTCTGCAGATCATTACACTGCAAATATTATTTTCCCACATTAACAGCATTCTTGCAAATTCTGTGTCTAAAATGGGCTGTATGACATTTGATTAAGCATTTAAAATGAGCAGTTTTCATCTCAAGGCACTGATGGGATATGGAAGCTGTTCTGCCAGTGGTCTGAAAGCTCTTACCTCCTCCAGGAGACTGTGGGCTGTATTCCTGTGCAGCTGGGCTGGGAACTGTAAGTGATGATACTGTTACCATGACAACGGTCGTCAGGAGTAACAACACACACTTTCACTGTTCCTTTAGTTCCACTGGGAGGAATGTGGAACCTTAAAGTGTCACTGGAGCGATCAAACACTGGAGATCTGAGGGGAAACATTCATGCACAGATATACAATATCATTTATCTCAATCTACACACATTCATAAATACGACTAAACACAAACACACAGAGTCTCACTCTTTAGGAATACAGTCCAGATCCCCTTGAATATGGATTTTAGTAACAGATTCCAGGTTCCTTCCTCTTAATAAAACGTTGTTTCTGCCATGGAAAGAAACCTTGTTGGGCTCCAGAGAGAGAATCTCTGGCTCCTACAGGAGACAAAAGTTGCACTCAGTAAAGAAAGGCCATACAGGAAAAAAAAAAAAAAAAAAAAAAAATAAAATCCATATCATTTAATATGACCACAACATTTTTAATGAACAGAAGTTAAAAATATTTTTTAGAATAAAAATTACATAATTAGATAATAAAAATTATAATATATAATTGTAAATATAAAAAATATATTATATATAATTTAAAAAGCATGATGATTGACACATTGTTTGCTGCTGATATGATGTACAAGAAAACTACTGTTGTTTTAAAGGGTTAGTTCACCCAAATATTTAAATTCTGTCATTAATTACTCACCCTCATGTCATACCAAACCCATAAGACATTCGTTCATCTTCGGAACACAAATTAACATATTTATTTAATGAAATCTGACAGATTTCTGTCCCTCTATTGACAGCTATGCAACTACCACTTTGACGCTTCAAAAAGTTCATAAAGAGATTGTAAAACTAATATGAATTGAGTGGTTTGGTCCAAATTTTCGGTAGAGACTTGATCGCTTTATATAAAATCCTAAAATTAAATCTGTCAGAAAATTTGGACTAAACCGCTCAATCCATATGGATTAGTTATAAAAACTCTTTATGAACATTTTGAAGCATCAAAGTAATAGTTGCGTAGGATGTCAATGGAGGGATCGAAATCTCTCTGATTACAAATATCTTCATTTGGGTATCAAAGATTAACAAAAGTTTTACGGGTTTGAAACAACATGAGGGTGAGTAAATGATGACAGAATTTTCATTTTTGGATAAATTTTCCCTTTAAGAGAAGATTATGAGCAAATTATTCCTAAGAAAAAGTAAAAGCAAAACAAAATACTCAGACACTTGTAAAGTCATATTCATACGTTAAGTCATAATTTGAAATAGGAACAAACTGAAAAAACAACATCCCTATTCTGTGAAGTTGGGTTCATAATAGTATGACACTTACTCTGTAGATAATCTCAGGGCGTAGATCTTTACATGCATCCTAAAAAGTAGAAAAAGAGAGAGAACTGAGTGGTTCATTTTCTTCCTGAGTTTTCTTCAGTCGACACAATGATATTTAAGCTATTAACAATTAATTCATATAATCTTTAATCTTTTTAAAGGTTACATATACGTATTTCCCAATACGTATACGTATAATGAAGCATGTCTCACCTGTATGAGTAACTGCGGTCCAGTTCCATGTGTCCAATCACAACGCTGAGAGGAAGAGGACCACTGACACCCAGATGAGATACACTGCACACACCTGCATTCATGATTCATGATATGATTTATTAATATAACCTATAAAGCTCTGTGTTATCATTTCTGTACTATGCAATTCTTCACACTGAATTTCATTTTCTCACTGTGTATAAGAAGCATTTGTGTTTTCTGTGATACTGGAGCAGTTCCTCAGTGTCAGTGTCTCTGTGATCTTCTGATCCTTAATGGTAACAGTAGCAGAAACTTCTGAAACTGATATTATCTGATATTATCAAAAATGTTTATGGTATAAAAAAAATGTTTATGTTATAAAAAAAAATCACATTCTGTCTACAAAAATGTACTGTATAATAGTGCACATACAACTTCATTAATATTAATAGAAAGCCAACCTCCAGTATAAAGTATGTGGTCAGGAAAACTACAGGAGCAGTTTGGGAAAACTGCAGTCAGATCAGACCCGTCACACAGATTCACACTTCCTGTGGTGAAGGAACATGAGAAGGCGGGATTTCCTGTGCTCTCCAGACTCAAGGCAAGATGTAGCGTAATCTGTGTAGGAGAAGGAAATGTTTGATCTTATAAATTATTTCTTAAATATATTCCCTAAATTATGACAAATACTTCCAGATTATGACCCTCTACCTTTCTAGAAGAATTCTCTGTCATCTGAAAAGAAAGCAGCTGTGTCTTAAGAGAGTTTTTTGGGATGGACACCCATGAAGTATTTGAGCATTCATCTTGAGTAGAACATCTGGATAAAAACATCATCAATTTATCACGTACAGATCTGTTTGCACACTGCTCACCGTGTCCATATAGATGATAATAATTTAAAAGACTGTTCTACAAGAAACCATTTTAAGTGATGATAAGCAGATTGCATGTGTGATGTGAAAAGTCCCATGTGATAAAGGCAGATCACCTCTGTGTGTTCACACACCAGCCGCAGAGAGGATCCAGAGCAGCTCTGCAGTCTTTCAGAGATCTGTATTTATCACACTGAACCACAGACACTCTTCTGAGCTACATCAAAAACATGAGCAGAAAGAGACAAGTATGATGATTCAATGTAATACAGTTGATTGTTAATTGCACATTTCTAAACCTCACCTCTTTCCTCAGAGCGATGTAGATATATTTGAAATCTGCTGGATCAAAGTGCATTCTGGGAAGCACTGCTTGTTCATCATCAGATTTGTACAGCACTATTGGACAGCCTGGTGTGAATTTCTCATCCAACATAAGCTAAAAATACAAACCGCATCATTATCCAAACTTTACTCAAATCAAATCATTATATGATTGTGATGCTTTATTCATGTAATTTATTCGTGTCACTAAGATATCGAGTACCTATCACCGTATGATTATTCACAGATTCCACAAAAGTGCTCAAGTTTCTCAGAAATGCAGAAACTAAGTTACAAACTACAGATCTAACAGAAACTAAAACAGACTGTTAATATAAAGACACAAAAAGAGAGTCAGAGTGAAAATATGAGCAATTTATAAAGCACATTATTAGTCATTGCTTATAATTATTCATTTATTTTTCCAAGTATCTGTGTGTAGGTCCAATAATTTTTGTGATAATACCCCCAGCCACCCCCACATGGATACCTCATTTTCTTAACTTTTATTCACTTTATGCATTGTTTTTTTTACAATGATTTTATTGCAACTAAATAAAGGTTTAATATATGGGTAGTTGGCATGAAATTTAAAGCACTATTTATCTAATTGTATAATAAAATGATTATACATGTTGTTTTATGATGTCATATTAATCACCAGGAACGTTTCCAGAACATATATAATTAAATATATAATATAATTTAAAACAATACCAAAACACAATATAGTCCAGCATACAACTACACTAAAAACCCATTTGCATTTTGCCTAAAGTCACAAAAACTCTTCAGTTCCACCAACAACAGAATAATAATAAAAACAATACATACAAAATAGCAATAAATGTACGTCTAGTATATTGAAGTGTACTAAAGACATTGTGTGTACTCACCATTGAAATAGTTGAAAGTGATGGGTCTCAGTATTATAAATATATATAATTATGTTTTATTATATTAATTATGTTTCAAGTTCTGTTTTGTGTAATAATGCATTTTTTAAAAATCAAGTTACCATTATAGAGATTAGTGTTTCTTTGAGCTAAATGCTGGTTAAGACGTTTCGTTATGGAATATGTGAATGGCCAAATCCACAGATCTATTATTATTTTTGCTCTCAATAGTAAGTTTGGTAAAGAAACCACTTGTTGTGTTTGCAGTAGTTATAGGCCTATCATTTTAATGTCATGACCATTTTTAAACCTAGAGTCCATTTTCATGACCACGTGAATAACATAAATGACACGATAACATAAAACTTACTTACAGCCTTATTCTTTCTACAGAGGAGGGTTTTTCAGAAATTAGTCAAAAATAAGATATGAGACAGACCTTTATCAGTTGTCCATCACTGGTTCCTATGAACAACAAAATCCAGGATCCACTTCTAACTGCTGCCACTGATGACATTGAGCTGTACTTGAACACCACAGAGAGCGGCTGAAGGTTACTACCACTCTGCAACACAAAGAACAAAAATATTATGACTTTGGTGAATAGTGAAATCAAGTTTTGTCATGCAACATATTATATATTCTATTACAACATAACTCAAATCGGTAGAACAACTAAACATTTGTACAAAAAAACATTTTTTATAATAATAAATAATTAAAATAAATTAAAAAGCATCTTGAGCACATAAATGCTGATTTTCCAACCTCAGATTCACATTTTTCACCAGTATTGCAGAAACCCTTCACTCGGCCTTGAACTCTACTGATGTCGTACAGAGCCAGCGCGGTGTTCTCCGGATCCTGCTGATTCTGCGCACTGAACACTCCTGCCCAAATAACACCGTTCCCTGAGGGAATAACGGTGGAGGAGACGAGCACTGGACGAGCTTTATCATTGCAGCACTCTATCGTTGCAGCCTGTAGGGATTTAAAGATGTCTGTCTTTTTTCTTTTATTGCTGTCTATCCGCAGGACGTGCACTTTCCTCTCCGAGTCAGTCTCTGCATTGAGAAATAAGTAGGACTCTGAGGGAGAAACTCTCTGGAATCCGTCAACAAACTCCACATCTCTAGCGCTGCTCTGGATGAAGGGGGCTGATGCTTCTTCTATGTAGTTGAAAATCCCACCACTTTGAGACTGTAAAGTGTTCCACAATTTAACAACAGGATACGAATCTTGAGGTTTTGTTTGTTCGTCCTTTTTCCCAACCAAAAGATACTTACTGGTACTTGGACCTGCTATGAACGCAACAGATTTCTCATTCTGTGTCGGTCCTACCGAGATACCACTTTCATAGTAAATACTCTTTGTAATGTCATTCAGATCAAGAACTTCACAATATCCATCTCTAAAGGTCCCACAGGTTATCAGGGTGTCGTTGTCGTCAAAAGGCACTACAATGTTGACTCTATTTTGATGAGTGGCATTAGTGATGTCCTTCCTCTTCTCCTCAGAAAGATCGAGGCTCATCTGATGTAGTCGATGGTCAGTAAGAACGAACAACTTACTTTTACCAACTACAAAGTCCTTGATGTCTCCATCAAAGTTCACCACATCACTGCAAATGCAATGTTTCAAAAGTGGGAGCACAAGTATTGCAAGTAAGTATCCTCTCATCTTGCATATCTGAGAGATCAGCTGAAGTTTCGAGATCTTGTCACAGAGATCAACTGCGCTCAGATGCGTCCACGGCTGAAGTGGATAGAAGTGAAAGCAGCGGCTCTGAAGCAGGCGTCGCAATAGGGCATAGTCCAGTCATTTTAAGCCAAAATGGGGGTCAACCTTGAACAAATTGCAACAGAAGCAAACTGAACTGATTTTGTATCCTCAATATGTCCTGAGTAAGGAAAAAAAAAGTCCCGAAGAATCCCATTAGGGGAAAGTTTAAAAAAAGACTCAAATATATATTCATACGCCTATTCATTCTTTTTCTTACGTGATAGGGTAAACATTTTAACCTTTCATATCACCATGAAAATTACTGAATTGATTACTTACATCAAGACAAACAAAAAATGTATTTCAAGATTTTTGAAATTGTTTGTTAACATGGACAAACGGTGCATAATCTAATTACGTATGTGCTAATTTGCATAAAAACCACAACATATCTAAACATTGGGTATAGCCAGGTGAAAATGTCTTGTTGAAACTTGTTGACATATAACAGTAAAATACTTGATGTTAAGGTCTGAATGGAACCCATTTAGGCTACCCATGAACATTAATACATAGAGGCAGGAAGAAGTACTTTAAACCAGCCTTTATTCATTTTTAAGAGATGGGGTTTGGGGCTGGGTCCGTGGGACTGTTTCTGGGGACGAGTCTGAGGGAAGAACAGGAGACAATGGTAAGGAGAATGCAGAAGACAAAAGGTAAGTAAAATAAAAAGTGAATCCCCAGAAACAGTCCCACGGACCCAGCCCCAAACCCCATCTCTGCAATAATAATTAATAAAGGCTGGTTTAAAGTACTTCTTCCTGCCTCTATGTATTAATGTTCATGGGTAGCCTAAATGGGTTCCATTCAGACCTTAACATTAAGTATTTTACTGTTATATGTCAACAAGATTCAACAAGACATTTTCACCTGACTATACCCAATGTTTAGATCTGTTGTGGTATTTATGCAAATTAGCACATCTGTAATTAGATTATGCACCGTTTGTCCATGTTAACAAACAATTAAAAAAAACTTGCAATACATTTTTTGTTTGTCTTGATGTAAGTAATCAACTCA
Source organism: Squalius cephalus (assembly GCF_949319135.1). NCBI lineage: Eukaryota > Metazoa > Chordata > Actinopteri > Cypriniformes > Leuciscidae > Squalius > Squalius cephalus. The sequence goes on from NC_137125.1 coordinate 41,781,498, forward strand.
GTAATTTTCATGGTGATATGAAAGGTTAAAATGTTTACCCTATCACGTAAGAAAAATAATGAATAGGCGTATGAATAGGCTATATTTGGGTCTTTTTCGAAACTTTCCCCTAATGGGATTCTTCGGGACTTCTTTTTTCCTTACTCAGGACATATTGAGGATACAAAATCAGTTCAGTTTGCTTCTGTTGCAATTTGTTCAACCTTTTTTCATAAAATGACTGGACTAGCAGGCAAGCCAGGCAATTGCCAGGCCCCCGAGGGCTGATCATTCAAACAATCAGGAATGTTAATATAAAGACGCAGCAACATCTCCGCATCCCCCTTAGTGGGGCCCCTCTCTCGTTGCCCGTTTATGCTTTTAACTTCTCGCTTCAGCCGCCTTTTTCAAACTGGAGCAGCGCTTACTCGCGGTAAGCAAATGCATGATTTGATTCGTTAAACATGAAAAAGGACTCATCCGTCTAGCATGGCCGCTCGCTCTAACCTTAACATAGATAAATGTTCGCTTTTATTTGGCGCATATCCAAGTGTTTGTGCGAGTGTGGAGCGCGCACTGCATGACATGGAGGCGCCGACGCGATTACTTGCATTTTCCTATAAACAGTGGAAACAACTTAAAATACTCAATTTCTGGCCATACAGAAAAGAATAATGCATCAGTCGCAACTACTTTTATTTGTGTAAACTCACAATAACAAGAAAACTTGTGCTTTTGTAAAACTGTGCTTTTGTAAAATAAAATAATCAGGGCGCGCTGGACTGTGAATTGGATCGCGTCTCAAAAATAAACAAACACAGCGTATAGGCTACTAGCCTCACATACGTGGGAAATATATCTATGTCTTGTTCCACCACGCAAATGACTGTTTTTAAGGTGACAATCTGTTACATATTTGAAGAAGATTTACTGTATCTTGAAAATTGTTGTATTGTATCTTCTGTTATAAAGATGAAGATTGACATTTTGTTAATTAAAAAACTAAGCACACAATGTTGTAAAAAATAAACAACTTATGTTCTGTTAGATGTTCTGCTTTGACTACTTTTTGAATTTTGTAAAATAATATCTCTAGGCAATGAAGATATATTAACAAAGATATATTAAAAATCTTATATATTATATAAAACATATATAAAATACATATATATATATATAAAAAAAAGGGCCTCATTGATTAATTTTCTTCCTATTTAAGACTTCCTGACTTGTTTTGTTAGTTAAACCATTTCTGTCACGTGAAGTAGACAAGAAACATGGATTCAAATGCAGAGTGATTTATTCGGATGCCAAACTGGAAAGGTACAAACTCCAACCCTAGGCATAAATGAGAGGCCACAAACTGGAACACGTAACAATACAACGAATCGGCACCAGACAGCAAACACAAGGCGATTAAATAGACTAACAAAGAAAAGAGGTAACAAGGCAAGCAGGTGGGGGAAATAAACCAATAACGAAATAACAAGATGGGCGGGGTTGACAATTAGACAAGAGCACATGGCACAAGAAACAACAAGACACTCATGTGCTCACACAGGACCAGACTGAACATAAACACATGACAAACAGGGCGTGTCACAGCCCTGTCACAAACCCATAGGAAAATCCAGACCGAGGTGACAGAACTGTGACAATTTCATGATGAGACACTTTTCATAATCATAAAATAAGAGTAAAAGGAACAAGTATGTAGGCGACTCTCTCTTGAAATCATTTTATTGACAGCAGACTTTAAATTTATTATAATCTTAAATAACTCTCATCTTAAATATCTGAACGAGCAGTTGGACAGGCCTAATTTTGTAAGAGACAGTTCAGCCTGATCTCACGGCAATTCGTACGAATTGAGGTGGCTAATTCGTATGAATTCATACGACCTCACTCGTATGAATTAGTACGATTTTTGCTAAATCGTACATATTTTACGAATTGCCCAATTCGTATGAATTCATACGAATGACCTACCCCTGACCCCATCCCTAAACCTACCCATCATGTGGGTTTAGACAAATCGTACAAATTCGTACAAGTGAGATCGTACGAACTCGTACGAATTAGCCACCTTTTCATCACTCGTACGAATTCGTACGAATTGGTTGTGAGATAGCGTTGGACAGTTGGACAGGCATTCTATTGTGAGATCTTGTTACAGTGATCATCTCCTCATGTGTCCGCGGGCAAGCCCGGATTACCCAGTGGGCATTATGGGAACGGCCCAGGGGCCCATGCGCACTTGGGGCCCAAGCGAGGAAGAATTTTCTTTACATTTCAGATAATGACACCATGTATAACCAATAGGGCTGTAACGATACACCAAACCCGGTTCACATAAGCAGAGAGCAGTCTGTTTTCTTTCGTTTTGAATTGTTCTGTTTAAAAGTACACATTCTAAACTTTCTATAGATATATTTCTCAGGTCTGTGAGGCAAGTAGTCTATTGTATACACTTAGTTTCCATTCATTTATGAGACGAGCTCCAGTTCACGCGCCGGTGCCTCCGTGTCGTGATTATCTATTGTCTGCTATATTTACTACTTATTTATTAAATCCGGGCAATTGGTTGATGAAACATTGATTAAAATGATTTTTCCACCTAAAAGTTAAAGATTTTTTTGTGTCACGTCCGTAACACATGTGTATTTCCCTCATATTAAATTTAAAACGCATGTGTAGACTGATATTTTCTAATGTCTGGACGCCTTTATTAAGGGAGTATGGATATATAAACAGACGTTTCAATATATTGGTAGTAAATGCATTTTCTGAGAATTTATATTTCAAGTTTTTACTGCAGATGTGATCCATAATGTTGGAATTGCCCAATTTTTAAAGAATTTATCCTCAACTAGTTTTGTGGTGTAGGTCTAGGGCAATTCCACGCAAAACTGTCACATCCATAACGCCAACACAATGCCATGGTATTTAGCGCGGAATTGCCCTCTACATATTTTATAATGTTAACTTCAAATAATACTAATAGTAATTTAAAGATGTGGTAGCATTGGATCTGGACGGGAAGGATAACTCTGGGAGTTGGAAGGGACATGTCGCGATTCTGCCTTCTCACACCGCGACACAGGTTTGTGGATCTGAGTGTCTGATTTCGGTTTCATATCACATATTGTTACAGCCCTAATAACCAATAAAAAGCATGCTGATATTTGTATTAATTTAAATAAAATTAAATAATTGGTCAAGCGCAGGTGTAGAAAGCACTGACGTAACAACCCACCCCTGTGCAGTCTTCAAATAACCGAATCGAATCGAATCGAGCAATCGAATCGAATTTTGAAATTCAAAAGCTTGATTGTGTGGGTGGGGAGGGGGGCCCTACAAGACATTGTGTCCAGGGGCCTCTGAATTCTTAATCCGGGCCTGTCCGCGAGTGAAGTGAGTGGAAGTGAAGCAGTGCTGTGAGAGGAGGGGGGGGTGTTTTAAATACAGAGAAATTGTAGCTTACTTTCTGAAACATTTAGGCTATCTATCCAAAAAGTTACTTTAGTGAAATGTAATAAAAATAAATAAATAAATAATAGATCTGCGTTCCTTGTATACCGAAGCACACAATTAAAAAGTAGAATAGGCCTAAACGTTTTAGAAATTATCTGATGACATCAAGAGGAAGGGTTTTTTTTATGAAGTAAGTTTTTTTCCACGTAGTTTGTATAACAGCTTGTTTAATAATAACATTCGTATTAGTGTCCTGACTGTAAGGCTCTGAAAATCAATATGAAACAAATATCGTACTGGACACAAATATCACACACTATCACACACAGACGATAGAAAAAGCATAGGTCTACATTTGTAGCCTACAGTACATGCAGAAAGAAAGTAGTTTAAGAACATAATTCTTTACATTGAAAATCATTATTTAACTCATCGGTTCATCTGGCATAATAATGATGATGATAATAATAACAACAAAAACAGCCTAATAATAAGCCTAATTAGCTTAGCTGAACTAGGCTGATATTTGCACACTTTTGTATATGTTATGTTATTGAATGTATCAAATATAAAGGCACTACAATGAAATATTACAATTTTATGCACAGCTGGTATGTTTGTTAAAAATATGGAATCTTTAGTATACAACATAGTACATGTGATGATGATACATACAGAACAATTCAGATCTGTGTTTAGAAGACCGTTTAGTGTTCTTAAGATATTTAAGGTTTATATCATGTTAGAGATATAGACAAATTATATTCTATTCTATTTTATTTTAGAGTAACTATGCTGTGCTCTGAAATGTGTGCTGGTGACTTGCAGTTCATGTGTGCTTGTTAATTTAAATCAGACCAGACTCTTTTTTAAAGGATTTTATGTCCGGCATGTTTATTAGTAAGTATGAGGTGTAAGGCAGTATAATGATAACATAAATTATCAGATTAATAACAAAAAAATGACAGAAAAATGTTGTACTGTAGGTGTTTGATGAAAAAGAATCAATGAAAGCATTCTCCTACAAAATAACTGTAAATAACAAACCAGTCCTCTGCAGGAACTTTGAATTGATTGTAAGTATATAGCGCCACCTGATGTTCAGTCTCAGGATTGCTCTCACAGGATATTTGAGTGCACGTTGTTGAATAGTTAAAGCAATGACAAAACATTTTTATTTATTTAAAGCAGGGGTGGGGAACGTTGATCCTGGAGGGCCATTGTCCTGCAGAGTTTAGCTCCAACCCTAATCAAACACACCTGAAGCTAATCAATGTCTTCAGGATTACTGAAGTTGCAGGCAGCCAAATGTTTTATTCAGGGTTGGAGCTAAACTCTGCAGGACAATGGCCCTCCAGGATCAACGTTCCCCACCCCTGATTTAAAGGAACCGTATGTAAGATTGTGGCCAAAACTGGTACTGCAATCACTTTCAAATTACTGTAGAGCGGTGTATCCCCTCCCCCTCCCCCCTGACTCGAGGTTGCCAGCTAAGCTGCAGGATCCAGCAGGAACGTAGGCTGCTACAAGAAGCTTCCAATGGCAAGTAACGAGTCCTACACAGTAAGTTTTTTTTTCTGTTAATTATGTTTATGCTTCATGAGAGATGTTTTGCGAAGTAATTAATGTATAATTTTTTATCCGACACGTTTGTAGCTGCAGCTGTGGTAACTAGAGCAGAGCTGGCAACCCGGATGCTGACTTCGTGATAGATAGGTGGAGGGTGGCGCATCAGGCCAAAACACAACATGACGACATCAACATCAGTTGAGGGCTGTAACTTCACTTTTAAATGACAATATCCTGGCCGGACTACTGTTGTCAGTGATATAAGTACTTGAAATTAACATGATTTCTTAATGTCTAGTGACATATCAGGGCCATTTTATGATTAATTGAAATACATTTCTTACATACGGTTCCTTTAAAGTTGAATTATTAACTGATATGTTAATTAATGAAATGTATGCATGTATGTGTGTATATATATATATATATATATATATATATATATATATATATATATATATACACACATACATGCATACATTTCATTAATTAACATATCAGTTAATTATTATATATATATAAACAGAAAATTCAAACTGCAAATAATGATTTTAAGCCTTTTTCAAATAAATTTCTCAGTTTTCATTGCTCTTTCATACTTGGCCAGGTGTGTTCTGTGGACTGAGGCAGAACAAATGCTTTGTATTCCCCATCCTGAGAACATAATTCCCAATCGTGATCTAAATGACAATGAAAAGCAATGTCTTTTAATCTCATAAAGTTGATTTAATAAGATTTAAATTAAACTTAACAAAGCACTGTTAACAGCAATTATCAAGTCAAATTATGAACTTCCATGTTTATAGATTTACCAAAGAATTGAAAATATCAAAAACTAGACGTACAGTTATTGAGTCCACATCTGTGATGGCTCCTAAATCTCCTTTAATCTTACAGATGATGGCATTGGACTCAAACACCTCCAAAACACACTGATACTGCTGATCTCCCTGTAGACCCATCACTTTCACCTCACTCATACTCAAGGTCAATGCATCTGCCTTTTTCTGAGAAATAGAGATCCACAAGATGAATTTGCGTTAACTCAAATTATAAAGTTCAGGTCTTGCTCAGTTTTTAACAATTTTTTACCTGAATGTTCACCAGTAGGTCGTTGGCCACCTGTAAGGTGGTGAATGTGAATTCTGGATCAGGTTCGTAGGACAAATACCCACAGTCAATAGTGGAGTTCACAACTTTCAATAATAAGCTTAACAGTCCACTGCCATAATAACGGGGGGAATGAAACCACACGTCCTGAGAAAAGAGAGACAATGAAAATATGACTCCAATATGACTTTAATTACAGATTTTATCCCCTTGATTCTTTGACATAATTCACCCTTTGACCTCTGTGTGTCAGTCTTACCCCTGAGCTTCTGCTGTATTGAGTTTGAAGCTCTTTATTAGAGTGACGGACAATAACTGATTCCACAGATTCCATATTGCTCCCCTGAACATGAATCTTCCTTCCACCACTGAATAAAGAGATATTAAAACCAATTTCAGTCAATAATGCATAATAAACAATGTTAAAGTAAAAGTACAGTATTAACATTTTAATTCCTCCCACTAACTTTCCTGAATGTGTATTTCACATAAACAAACACAAAGACACAAAATTCAAGATGTTTCAGCAACCAATGGAAGTAACCTGACAAAAACATGAAAACAAACAGTCTGGCTGTTAGGAAGCAGTTTGCTCTTACTAAACTAAAGACTAGTCTCTTGGTCACACATGAGTCAGTAAACTTTGTAACACAAAGTTGAGATGTTGTTGCCCAGAGAGAAAAACAATATGTGGTGTCGGAGGAAAAGAGGCACGAGAAATGAGAGAAGCGTACACTGTAAAAAATTTCCTGTAGAAACTACAGTAACTTACTGGCAGCAGTTTGCCAGTAACTTACTGTAAATTAAACTTACAGTAAAAATACTGTATTCATATTTACAGTACCATTTAACTTGCTGTAAATTTATTTACAGTATAATATATTTTTACTGTAAAACAATGATAAAAAATTCTCGTTATATATTTTAATACAATAAAAATATTACTTTACACTGTGAAATTTACTGTAATTTGTTGTCCACTTTTACTATTTATTGTAAAACTGTACAAATTATTGTATTTCAACAGGTTAAAAACTAGTAAATAACTATAAGAAACAAAAGACTGTTTAACTTCTTTTATTGATTTAATTGTTCAATTGTAATACTTGAAATAACATTTTAATATTCTTGCAGATTTTACATTCAGCTTTCCAAAAACTTGAAAACATTTAATTTATACATAAAAGTTTTATATTAAGAGCATTGTAAAACAATTCATGAACAGATTCAGTCATAAGTCATTTTCAGTCAAAAAAATTTACTAATTCAGAAAACTCCTGTGTAGAATGTATTTGCTCTTAGTAGCTTAATAGTTTTGCCAGCTGAAATCCAGAAACTCCTTAATGAAGGAGGATACATGAGGGTTCAGGCCAGAGTTCTTCCTTTGCACCATCTTCCCACTTATTTTGCTGACCTGGAACTTTGAGGAGCACTTGCTGTTGTCAGGGTTAATCCTCACAATGAACCTTTACATAACAGAAAAAAATTGTTAGATCTTTTGATGTGTAAAAATGTCTAACAACACAACCAAATACTCACAACACAACCAAATACAGAAATGCGCTGCAAATGGCACAGAACACAATGGAAATATTTCCAGGGGACCCCAATAACTGATGAACCCGGATGGGGCATGCTTAGTGCTCAATGTCTAGTTTTTTTTTTTTCTTGCAAAACATACAGAGATGACATGTTTATGACATACAACTTTGTATACAATATACAACATTTAAAAAGAACATGAGGGTAAGATATTAATCTATACATCAGTAACATTGTAAAAAAAAAAAAGTAATGTTATGTTTAAATAAGTTTCATAGGTAAGAAATGTAAGGTAATGTAGGGTCCAAAGATGAAACAGCAATTTTTAAAGTTGAGACAATCACACAAAGATAAATAAAGCATATTATGAAAACTTTTTTGTATAAAATGTATTTATTTGCAACAGTTAAGTTAACAGCAATAATAAGACATTTAAGTCCTAAGAACAGCTATTCAGCTGATAGACACCATGCTGTTTTGTCATAAGAACAGCCCAGGTGAAAATAATGAGGAAATTACTTTGGCTAAATCCGAAATCGCCCCCTAAACACTCATTCACTCATTTCTACATTAGTCCACTAATACAGTTCACTTGAAGCAGTGAATGAAAACGAGTGAGTGAATTCGGACAGCCGTTAATTGAACATTGGCTGTACACAGCCGGGTTCGTCAGTTATTGGGGTCCCCTGAAAACATTTCCATTGTGTTCTGTGCCATTTGCAGCGCATTTCTGTATTTGTTTGTGTTGTGAACTTTTGCAGTGCTATGTATTTGGTTGTGTTGTGAGTATTTGGAGCACACGTGTTGTAAAACTGATGAAGATGTTTTCTTAATTTGCGGTTGTATGGAAGTAAAATAATGGCAACTGTTAAATAAAAAATGTCAACTGTGAAATAAAAAAGCCTGTTGAATTGCACTGGTTGAAAAAAATATGCATTGCATTAACCATGCTTGCATTTTAATGCATTGTATTTTTAGGGCTTGCATTTTTATGGGCTGAAATTCAACATGGTTTTATATTTAAGCTGTGAATATTTAAATTCAAAACATTTCAAACACATTTTCATTAATTACAATTCAATAATCCATATTCCTCTTCATATTTCACTTCCAAAATATTCAAACTGTTTAAATAAACAACCTATAATATTCAACTGGCAATTTCCAGTCTATTTTATTTCGCTTTACAAATTCGCTTCCACAAATTCAGTGGTTCAAATTTGACAGTAGATTCAACATTGACATCCAGGAAATGCAGGAAAAGCAGTAGATTACCGAGCATACTCTCCATCTGCTGTCGACCTCACCAGCAGGAGGTGCAAGCATGTGTTGTTGACGAAGACCAGAGCAACAGTTAGAGCAAGCCATTCATTCTTAAAAACTGATTTATAGAAATGTAAATGTATTTGTGATTACTATGAGGGCTGTATTCATGTGTAATTCAGTGTCTTCACAGTCCCTGTGTAGCCACATCTTTCTCTACGTGAACAAGATTATAATGTTATTCTCCCGATGCTGATGTACAGAACAAATGTTACATTTGAAGTAGACATATTTTTCTCTTGGTTGTTTAGTTGCCTTAACTTTATATCACGGAGATGTGCTGCAGTACTATTCCATATTCCATAAATTGCAGTACCACTACTCAGCGTGAAACTTTGCGCGTTAAGTTCATATTCTGTGTCCATCTGCTTGCCTATTAGCCATTTAGTACAGCCTTCTGAATAATGTGTGAGTTTGGTCTTTTATATCACTGTATTAGTCCATTAAACTACGTTAAGCGTTTTATATGTCCAGAAATCCTAAATTATTAAAAGGAATAGTACTGCAGCTAGAGCTGGGCGATTTTTTCCCCCAAAAAAATCTGCGATTTTTTTATAAAAAACTCGATTTACAATTCGATTCGATTTTTTCTCCCCCCATTTAAAACAAAATATCTGTGAACTGTAAATATATTTTAAAAATATATATTTATTGTATTTAATTAAAGTGCATAAACATAAACAAAATTGCAAAGGCAAACCCTTTCTCTAACTAAAAATTAACTGTGCAGTGCGCAACAAAGATTGTTAAACATCCAAATTATTTATACTGTATTTGGATTGAGCTAATAAAACAACAAAAAATCCTGAGGTAACTCTTATGCCTGGTTCAGATTACACGATTTGTTTGTCTGTTACAATAGTCACTGTCAGATTACACGATTTTGACTCCTAAAAATCTTGTCATGTCGTGGACAAGAAACATGTCAGACTACACATTGTTTTACGATAGGGTGACCACCTGCTAATAAGCCCAAGGGGGGACAAGGGGTATGTTTCTGAGGGACAATGTGGGACACTGTCTGGCGCGGCGGTGCCCCACTGGCAGACTCACTGATAGTGGTTTACCCATTTCTAGCACATACCACCTTGCATAGTATTAATAATGCCCTATTCTCCTAAATGTGTAATTTTTTATGTATGCTCATGAGTAAGCCAACCAATGTGTATTTTTTTTCTAAATTAAGACTCATAATATTTTGAACATTCAACGAATTGACAGATGTACTTCCACTTAAGATTTACTATTTAATTATATTTATTTTTCATTACAATTTATTTACTTTAAATAAATGAATAAATTATAATATAAATTTATAGGATTAACAGGAGATGTAGTTGCTCAACACCACAGGAACAGTTAAAAAAAAGTATTTAAAAAAATTGAACGATTGACCTCGTATTCCCCTCCCTCCATGTCCGATTGAGAAGGACGTTTTGCAAAGGTCACAAAAAGCCCTCTCGGTATCCCCCTCAACACCTTTCAGCCACAAATATTCATTTCCCCATTCTTGTTTCTTGTACTCACACCTTCTCTTTTTAATTGATGATGGCGTTGCCTCTCAGACAGTCTCTTTCTCGAATTTTTCGAATTGGAAAGCGCGCATCTAAAAGTTCCTTCCTTCCAAGTATGTCTGGTATGCGCGTGCGTGCGCTGTCATGACAATAACGAAAAAGTTAACAACAACCTAGTTAGCAGTTCAACTGAGGGGTTTGTGTGGCAACAATAGCGTGCTGAAATGTCAAATAATGTTCGTTTGTCTGCTTGGGGATCGAGTATATAGAGCGACCAACTTTTTTTTGAGAAATGTTTTGAATTTAAATATTCACAGCTTAAATATAAAACCATGTTGAATTTCAGCCCATAAAAATGCAAGCCCTAAAAATACAATGCATTAAAATGCAAGCATGGTTAATGCAATGCATATTTTTTTCAAGTAGTGCAATTCAACAGGCTTTTTTATTTCAAAAACATTTGGCATTATTTTTCTTCCATACGGTTGTTTTTTCTATATGCATGTGTTTTCTTAAAGGGATAGTTCACCCAAAAATGTAAACTCTGTCAGTAATTACTCACCCTCATGTTGTTTCAACCCCGTAAGACTTTCGTTCAACTTCGGAACACAAATTAAGATATTTTTGATTAAATCTGAGAGCTGGCTCACTCCTCCATAGACTTCTATGTTATTCCGCCCAGAAAAGTTAGTAAAAAATCATTAAAATAGTCCAAGTGACTATAGTGGCTCAACCTTAAGTTTATCAAGCGACAAGAAAACTTTTTTGTGTGCAAAAAAAAATAAAAATGACGACTTTATTCAATTATTACTTTTCTTCAGTGTGGGCCTCTGAGTGAGTTCACGAGAGCAACTTCTCGCATGTGTTGTGGCGCTCACTTGAACTCATGTCAGAGGCCCACACAGAAGAAAATTAATAGTTGAATAAAGGTTTTTTTTGCGCAAAAAAAGTATTCTCGTCGCTTGATAAACTTAAGGTTGAGCCACTGTAGTCACTTGGACTATTTTAACAATGTCTTCACTATCTTTTCTTGGCTGGCAGAATGAAATTACATAGAACCCTATGACGGAGTGAGCCAAATTTCTCAGATTTCATCAAAAATATCTTAAATTGTTACGACGATGAATGAAAGTCTTACGGGGTTGGAACAACATGAGAGTGAGTAATTACTAACAGAATTTTCATTTTTGGGTGAACTGACCCTCTAAAGGAGAACTTGGTCAATTTTAACATTGAGCTCATTTTTTGTACATTTGGAGTGCTGTCAGTACAGAGAACAACGACAAAAATCTGTGTTGCCTACAACGTGTTATCTTTTTTATTTTTTATTTGCACCCTGTTGACTTCAATAGGGCATGTTATAAACCTGCTTTTAGCCTCTTAACATCCTTGATGTGTCATTACAAGTGCACAGCCAATGTGAGTGATTCCTTCGGAGTGAACGCGTGTGAATCTGACTGCAGTAGATGTGAAAGATATGAATAAAAATGATAATAATTCAGCCAGCGATCATACCTGTATTTACATCCTGTTTTCGGTCGAAGTCCACAGTAATCGGTTGTCGAGTTCACGCGCATGATCATAGGTACTAAACCAATGCGCGTGAACTCGACAATCGATTACTATGGACTTCGACCGAAAACAGGATGTAAATACAGGTATGAGTGCTGGCTGAATTATCATTTTCATTCATATCTTTCACATCTACTGCAGTCAGATTGACCCACGTTCACGCCGAAGGAATCACTCACATGACCTGTACACTTGCAATGACACATCAAGGATGTTAAGAGGCTAAAAGCAGGTTTAAAACGTGCCCCATTGAAGTCAACAGGGTGCAAATTTTAAAAAGAGGATAACACAGTGTAGGCAACACCGATTTTTGTCGTTGTTCTCGGTATTGACAGCACTCCAACGTACTTACCACCTTCACGTCTTTCCTAACCTGTATGTTCTTCTTACTTTAGTGGAACACAAAAGAAGAATGTTGGTGACCCAACATTTTCTGTCCCTGTTGACTTCCATTATATGGACACAAAAAAAACAATGGAAGTCAACAGAAACGAAAGCATTGGGTCACCAACATTCTTCAAAATATCTTATTTTGTGTTCCGCTGAATAAGTAAGTGATGACATAACTTGGGTGGATTATCCCTTTAATGTTTACCTAATATTATGGCATATTGCAAGATGTACTTACCTCTGAATGAACTCCAAAGTAGTGGCTGCTTCCACTTGGTACTCGATGTTAAGCACATAATAGCAGCCGAAGAGAACAGCAAACGCAGAGGAAAAATCTGGCAGGTCAGTCTTAGGAAAGAGGACTTTGCCTTCAATTGACAGCATCCATTTTTTGCTGAGTAGAACTGAATCCCCTAAAAAAAATTATAATAATAGTAATAGTAAAAAATAATAAATAAATAACTTTGCAAAAACATTTAACATTTGATTTTGGTGTCAGTGAAAATATGTAGATGGAGCTTTTCTTATTAGTTTAAAAGGATAGTTTACCCAAAAATGACAATCATCATTTAGTCACCCTTGTTATTCAAAACTTATTTGAGGAGATGTTAAAGGGTTCACCCAAAAATACAAATTCTGTCATTAATTACTCACCCTCATGTTGTTCAAAAACCGTAAGACTTTGTTCATCTTCGTAACACAAATTAGGTTATTTTTGATGAAATACGAGAGCTTTCTGACCCCTCCATAGACGGCAACGTCATTGCTACTTTCAAGGCCCAGAAAGGTAGAAAAGAAATCATTAAATTAGTCCATGTGACTCCAGACTTTATTCAACAATTTCTTCTTGTCTGTGTCAGTCTCCTACACTGTTTATGTTGTAAATACAACACTTTCGGGTTCTACGTCAGAATGCCGGCTCACCATTGGCTAGCTCCTGCATCAGCATCACACACATGTGTTGTCGTGCCCAAATGAACAGCGTCGGCCAATAGTGAGGCACCGTTCTGACGTAGAACCCGGAAGTGCTGTATTTACAACGTAAACAACGTAGGAGACTGACACAGACAAGAAGAAATTGTTGAATAAAGTCTGGAGTCACATGGACTATTTTAACAAAGTCTTTCATACCTTTCTGGGCCTTGAAAGTTGCAATGACGTTGCTGTCTATGGAGGGGTCAGAAAGCTCTCTGATTTCATCAAAACTATCCTAATTTGTGTTCCGAAGATGAAAATTTTTGGGTGAACTAGCCTAACTCTTTAAGCAAAATGTTAAACATGGAGATCTAAGAATAAAGCAACATGTTTGTTTTTAAAAAACATCCTAGAGCTGCACGATTTTGGATAAATTGAAATGCAGTCCATTTAAAATGTTTTATGAGACGATGTCTCAATGTCCATTTAAAAGACGAATCATTGACATTTATTTATGAGATTGTGTGGGTGTCTGAATCGCGATCACAATCTTTTAACGATTAATCGTGCAGCTCTAAACCATCTCTTAAACATTGCTAAATCATGTATTAAAGGATCTTACCAAGCATGATCAGCCTTGGAGTAGAAGGAAGTGAAAGCCTGGTCTCTGCATCTGTTGGAGTTGTTGTGACCTACACACACACAAACACAAAAGTTTTACTAACTGTCAGTTACATACATTTTTGAATATATAAATGGAAAATACTCACATCGGCTAAAAGGAACAGTGATTCCTCCTTTTCTTTGAAGTGGGCCATCATCAACAGGACCGCTGCAAGGCCTGGGTCGACATCTCTGCCCTCTCTGTCAATGTCTTTGAGGACTGCTCTAACTTCTTTTCCCCACCTGGACTGAAGATTTTTGAAGAAGCAGATAATCCTTTCCCCTTTGGTGCAAAGGGAGTCATTAAATCTGGTGTCCGGATCAATCCCAGTCAGTTCCTTAAAATGAGCGCATAAGAATCTCTTTGTAAAAAGAAAAGGCCACCTTGCCTGAAGATCTGAGATACTGGGTGGAGGGCTGGCATTAATGCTGTGACGTTGTGCAATGAATGTAATTTTCATTAATTCCTGGACTTTGCTGCGCTCGGCTGCACGGGGTCCTTCTTGGGAAAATAGACTAAGAATCTCCTGTCTCTTCATCTCTAAAGAATCAAAGGTTTCCCTTTCAGGAAGTTCAGTAGGGTTCCAGTTCACACAACCATAGCTATCCAGTTTAGCGGATTTAGATGTTGAAGGTTGGCTATCATCCACTTCGTCTCCTGTTCGTTTAGGTTTTCTAAGTCGAGCCATTGTATTGTTCCGGTTAAGATGTTCCACCCTTGTCTTCAACTGACACAACAAAGAGTAGTAACCACAACCAATTAACTCTCCTTCCTCTGTTTTGTCACTGAAACTGTTTGGATACTTATGGATGATTGACTGTGCAACTTCTGAACATTGGCGCTTGGTTGGATTTAAACACACCTCTCTGATTGAATCCACAATCACCCTAACCATGTGTCTCCTATCTGAGGCTTCAGGTCGCTTTCCTTGTGCAAGACATGTTCTTAAATTTGGTGTCATCTTACCCCAGGGTATTTGAAAATCTGACACCCATGC
Organism: Squalius cephalus; assembly: GCF_949319135.1. Classification (NCBI taxonomy): domain Eukaryota; kingdom Metazoa; phylum Chordata; class Actinopteri; order Cypriniformes; family Leuciscidae; genus Squalius; species Squalius cephalus. Next base: position 41,796,547 of record NC_137125.1, read on the forward strand.
TGCACTTTGAACTGGGACTGGAGTGGATATTGGACTCGGATTTGTAACTTGACTGGATCCATGACACTGCACAGAGAACGTTGAAGAGTTTGGACGGTTGCTTGGCTGAGAAGCTAGAATATTTTCATTACCTAAATGAAATATTGAACATAAAAAAATGAACATAAAATTTGAACATATGTAGTGTAGAAACGTGAAATTATGAGAATTCACTAACAGTAAATTAATTTTTTGACAAATGTACATATTTCTACTTCATAGATCATGCTTAAAACCCACATAAGCCGTTTTTACTACTGTATATTACAAACCTAAACGGAATATTGAACATAAAAATCAAATTTAACAGATGTAGTGTAGAAACGTGAAATTAGGAGTATTCACTAACAGTAAATTAATTATTTGATAAATGTACATATTTCTACTTCATAGATCATGCTTAAAACCCACATAAGCCGTTTTTACTACTGTATATTACAAAACTAAACGGAATATTGAACATAAAAATCTAATTTAACAGATGTAGTGTAGAAACGTGACAAAGTATTTAATAACAGTAAATTAATAATTTAACAAATATACATATTTCTACTTCACTGATAATGAATATGGCTTAAAACCCACATAAACAGTTTTTTTACGATATACATATTATATACAAATGACTAACCTCTGATTTTGAAATAATGAATCAGTTTCCTGCAGTCTATTGGTGAAAGGAAGTCTTTGAGGTCATCTGAAGTTAAATATTGGAGGTCATCGTCTGTTTTCACACCAATTCTAGTCAATTCTGATATCAGGTGGTTAAGTTGATCATCATCCAGCATTGGGAGAACAACTCTAATGACGGCTTCCATCTTTTAGCTTCTCACCTAAGACAAACAGAGTGGTGAAGTGCAACAAAATTAGCATCAAATCGTTTGTATATTGGCAGAGGGTAATAGTCAGCTAGATTCTCTGCGTTTACACATAAATAATGGGGACTGGACTCTTGTTGCAGAAAGTGTAAACCCAGATCAACAACTGGCACTGATTTACACTTTTCAACAACAAAGAATAATTTTGAGAAGTGTATCAGAATCATTTCAATTTTTCCGAATGTGTATACATCATCAGTTTGATCTACCACAACAACCATTGATGTCTGGTACTTGGTTCCTTTGTATGTAGCAGTTAATGTTACAAAGGTGGAGTCATGAATGCCTTGCATCCTTACAGCTTCCTGAATGTGGGTGTTGTATAAGTGACTGCGAAACTCATCTGCTTCACCTACTTGCAAATTTGGAGGAAAGATGGAGCCAGCACTCAAATAGGCTTGCAATAGCTGATGTCTTTCAGCTAGTGTACTCCCAAGGTTTATGAAATTTCGTAATTTTCTTGCACATTGTTTAAAATATGTGTGCTTGCTTTCAAACCGTAAAGTCCATAGTCTAATCAGTGGTCCAAATTTAAGTGTGAGTTCAGGGTAGTGAAGTAAAAAATGATGTTTTGGTTTCAGTGGTGCATCTGGAAACAAGGTAGCTCTTAAGTGCAAATATTCTTCAATCAGACATTTCATGTAGGCTACTTGATCATGATGAATTTTTGGTGCACATATCATTTCAACAAGCTCCCTTAACTTCAAGCACAACTGCCAAATTTCATCATCAAGTGGATTTTTTATTCGATCCCCAATTAGTAATGGGAGCAATCGAAGCAGACACCAGTTCTGAGCTGCATGTCCTGTCAACTTTCCACCATCAGGTTTTATTTCACATGGCTTATTATTCATGTCACTTCCACAGAACTTAAAGCTAGATATGTTTCTGTTCAGCTGAACATAGCTGAAGTGTTTCCCTACAGTGACAAGCTGTTTTATGTACAAAGCCAGATCTGTTGAAACAACTCCCTCAAAAAGATCATGTGCCAAACACGGAGGAAGCCCAGGATCACACACATGAAAGTGTTTTAGGCAGTTGAACACAGAGTCGAACTTGACACCATCACACATTTCTTGCCCTTCAGACATTGCCACACTGTTTTGGTAACTCTGTTTTGTTCTTGTTGGACCTAAGTCTGTGCCTTTGCTTTCAAACATGTCTCTGTTTATGAGACAGTAACGGCAGAAATGTCTACTCTTACTGAAATTCTCAGTAAACCCTCCGATGCTATGTGACCCCAAATTGTCCCCAACAATGGCAATCACTGCTCCCCTCACTGTCTCTCCATTCTCCAGTACAATTCCAAATTCCTCCATGTCCTTGAGATCACTCAAAAGAGGTGTGAAAACTTGTTGCTGCCCAAAAAACTTAAAATCTTCCTCTCTGCAAAGCATGACCAATTGCATAGGATCAATAGATGATCTATTATGGGGACAGATTTCTGAAAGTGTCAAGTACACAGCAACTAGTTTGTGTTTTTTTCTTCCAGAGCCAAGAGGATTAACTACCTCGAATGCATCTTGATATAAAATTAGAGACACTACTGATGAAGACTCTTTAAAAAGAGTGTTTTCTTTAAAATTTCTCCCATCCCTTATATCCTCAAGTACATGGGGATTTTGTGATGTTTGTTCCTTAGCCTTATCATACTGCTCTTTAACAGATCCATTGTTCAGAAATGCCTTCAAAGTGTCTTTCACTGGTATGTACTGACAAAAGCGCTCTTTTCCTGATGCATCACAGCCTAGGTACACCTGCACAGGCTCCACATAATTGAAATGTTTTTTGAAAAAGGACTTCCGAGTCTGATCTGACTTAAAATATCCCTCATTATACATCTTAAGTAAGTTTTCTTTAGTTAACCCACTTATCATTTCATTTATTTGACAGTCTGGAATTTTTAGCTTTGTCAATTCTTCATTAACTTTGGACAAGGTATGCGTCATGCTATTTGTATGCACCTCCATGAACTCATCAATTAAAATCTGAATTGTTGTAGCTGGCAGAATCATTTCTGACTGCATCCTCAAATAGAATAAAGCCAAATTTGTCAGAAATTTGTCTTTGTCAAGCTGAATGGCTGAACTACTGTCTTGAAATTCCACATCATCAAAGCCTTCAATATTCACATCTGGCACAGCAACAGAAATCTCAGTCATAGGCCTATATGCACTTGCACAGACAGATTTCTCTACATGGGTTTTATGTTTTCTACTGAGGTGTGCTGAAAATGTCGACTTCACTCGAAAATATTTTTTACAGCCAGTAATTGGACATTCAATTTTTTTGCCATCACGAATATGCCATTTTAGATGTTCACAAAGACTGGCGAATTTGGTCGACACGAATGTACAGCCTTCAACACTGCATATAAAATTCAGATCGTGGTGTTCTGATCTGTCTGGGTTTTTTGCGGCCTTTCTGTGTTTGCGGTACATGTGAGACTGAAGGGCGGAGAGTCTCTGGAAAGTGCATGGGCATTCAGGAACTGCACACGAAAACCTGAAGTTCGCCTTGTTTTTATGCCCTTTGGCATGATTAATAAAGGCGTATAATGTCTCCACAGAGACGCCACAGTGTTTGCACAAGAACATTGCGGGTTTTACTCTAGCACTATATGACGTGCATAATGCATTTGTATGGGGTAATCGGCACGCGATAATAGCGGGAAAAAAACCGACTGACTTTAAACTAAATCCACAAAAGCTTTGTTGTTCGGCCAACAGTTCACATGAACACTCACCAGCTCCTGACGTGGTCAAACCCAAGGCAGAGACCCGTTAATGTCCATATTTTGACGGTGAAACGTTCAGAAAAGGGAAAGAAAGGAAAGAAATATGAATGTTTGCACAGTGTCAACACAACTCTTTCTAGCTCTCTTCACAGCATAATGTGAGGTGACTGCGCGCCGTTAAGTGGCAGTGTTTTTTTTTTTTTTTTTTTAGTTAAACCAAAAATATAATATATGTAAAGTAAAATGAGGAATATTTGTACACACCTTTGAATCTGGCTGGTTCTTCTCGTATCTGTGCGTCTTCGTTTTCTTCTTTCTCCAAGCGGGAAATAAAAGCTTTTCTGTGATTGGTCAGGTTTCGCGCTCATTTTTTTTTACTGTATTTAGATTTACAGTAAATTAAAAATACTGTATTTTAGTGGCGCCAAGGGGATATTTTTCAAAATGTAACTTTAAAATACAGTAACATGCTGTATAATTGTCCTACAGTAAAATACAGTTCATTTTACAGTTAAATACTGTGTAATTTACAGACATTTCTAACAGTGTATTTTCCCCGGGTTTAATAAAATGACTTAAATGTCACACTCATCTGCATACGACTGAGTGAGAAAAAGCATACAAATAAACATTCAACTCTGGTCACAAATAGAAAGGGAAATAAAGGAAAGTTTACAAAAGTTGGGAGAGTGGTTATCTCTTCTCCTGCTCACCTTTTACATCTTTTACAGACACACTCTCTATGCACATGTGCAGTTCTCATTCTACCTCAAATTACCGTAAGTGCACAAAGTGACTGTTACGAACTGCAGCTCTCAGAACAAAGACAAAACATTGGAAATGACCTGACCTTTCTTGCATATGAGTGGGTTTTTTATTTTATTTATTTTTTCATCAACAGTAACTCTGCAGATCATTACACTGAAAATATTATTTTCCCACATTAACAGCATTCTTGCAAATTCTGTGTTTAAAATGGGCTGTATGACATTAGATTAAGTAATTATAATGTGCCGATGTCATCTCAAGGCACTGATGGGATATGGAAGCTGTTCTACCAGTGGTCTGAAAGCTCTTACCTCCTCCAGGAGACTGTGGGCTGTATTCCTGTGCAGCTGGGCTGGGACCTGTAAGTGATGAGACTGTTACCATGACAACAGTCGTCAGGAGTAACAACACACACTTTCACTGTTCCTTTAGTTCCACTGGGAGGAATGTGGAACCTTAGAGTGTTGTTGGAGCGATCAAACACTGGAGATCTGAGGGGAAACATTCATGCACAGATATACAGTATCATTTATATCAATCTACACAGATTCATAAATACAACTAAACACAAACACACAGAGTCTCACTCTTTAGGAATACAGTCCAGATCCCCTTGAATAAGGATTTTAGTAACAGATTCCAGGTTCTTTCCTCTTAATAAAACATTGTTTCTGCCATGGAAAGAAACCTTGTTGGGCTCCAGAGAGAGAATCTCTGGCTCCTGCAGGAGACAAAAGTTGCACTCAGTAAGGGAGTGCAGGAAAAATAAAAAATAAATAGAAAAAAATAAAATCCATATCATTTAATATGACCACAACATTTTTAAGGAACAGAAGTTAAAAATATTTTTTAGAATATTTCAGAAACCTGGCTAAAACCAAACGATTACATTACTTTAAATGTGTCCACCCCGCAAGATTACTGTTATAAACATGAACCTCGTCTGAAACGCAAAGGGGGAGGTGTCGCTGTAATTTCTAGTAATATTTTCAAAATCACTAAGAAATCTAGTTTTAAATATACTTCTTTTGAAGTGTTGGTGCTTAATGTAAAAATATATAGTGTAAATGACAAATCACGTTTGAGATTTGTGCTGGCTACTGTATACAGGCCACCAGGGCACCATAAAGATTTTATCAAAGAATTTGCTGACTTTCTGCAGATAAAGTACTAATTGTTGGTGATCTTAATATACATGTAGATAACGAAAAAGATGCATTGGGATTGGCATTTAAAGACATTCTTAACTCTATTGGAGTTAGACAACACGTGTCAGGACCCACTCATTGTCGTAATCATACTCTAGATCTAATATTATCACACGGAATAATTGTTGATGCCGTTGAAATTCTGCAGCAGAGCGATGACATCTCAGATCATTATCTAGTCTTGTGTAAATTACATTTAGCCGCTGCAAAGTCGACTCCGTGTTACAAATTACACTCTTAGAAGGAATGTGTAGAAAAATGACACAAATTATGTGTAACACTCTAATTTACACATTTTGTGTCAATATTAACTAAAACTGTGTATAAAAAAATAATCTATTTTACACATATCCATGTGTAGTTTAAAGTTTACACAACTTGGGTATTTACTCAAAGCATTTAACACAATATGAGTAGACTGATGTGCTTACACACTTTAATGTGTTAATTTTTATAACGCGACCGTTATTTAAATTAGCTAGTCGAACTGAACCAACCAATAAGGTGACTTTTGAGTGAACATAATCCAGTTCCAGTCAGTTGCAGTTCAGTAACGTTAGTAGATAAAAGTCTGTTAACGACAGCAACTTTTTTGTTTTTACTATATTGTTGAAAATAAAACATGTACCTTATCACTTCGTTATCGACTACCCCTCGCGTCAAAACTGTTCGTGAAAACCACCTCTTTTACCAGGGAGGAGATGATTCGCGCCGAATCACGCCGGTGATGCTCAAGGTTCTTGAGGTAAGCTCGCTGTACTTGAATTATTTTTTTTTACTCATGTTCATTTACAAAAACAATATTTCCTGCTACTGTTATTTTAATACTGGCTTAAAAGCTAGGTTACGACGAGATTTTGCGGGCAAAAAACTCGACCATTGTCAATAGTGTAAGTTAACGTTAAAGTTAGCTGAAGCACGGCTAACTAAACCAAGCAGCTTTATGTTGATCAATGCTGCGAATTTGCGTGGAAACCCCGATTCAAAATCGGCATAATTTTTTTCCACTTTCACACGAAATTCCAGATAATGAAGAGACCTTTATTAATGGATTTTAACTTACACGCAAAATTTCGCCAAGCAATGGTAGCTAAACGTGACCGCACCTAGATTGTAACTTACAGTGCTAACGTTACTCGATTTACAATAACGTTACACAAAATGTTATCTGTAAGGGTGTTTTAAAAATCGTCTACTCTTTATTAATTTGATTAACGTTACGTATAAAATGTAATCGTAGTAGTGGATTTGAAAGTTTGCTGAAATGATTAGCAATATGTCATAAGTGCTCTTGAGTGATGTGCAGGCTAGGTAACTGTTAGCATACAATAACGTTACATGTGCTAACTTTATATAAAATAAGTGACCTTTGCATTATGTCTAATATTTATTACACAGCAAATGAACCAATCAGAAGATGGACCATTTTCCACCGACCACCGTGTTCAGTCTCACCAGATTTAATTTACTCAGGTAAGCATTGCAGTAAAACTCACTAAATCATTAATTCATATCAAATCAAGCATTCTAAACAACTTAAGTTTTTATTTTTGCATTCTTTTGATCTATTATTAGGCCAAGGAGTCCGACCTGACCAGGAAGGTGCCTAATAATAAGCATAGCCTATCAGCGCACAGGTAGGTTAACTACTGAGGGAAAGAAAAAGATCATCACATGGGGATTTCTTGCATCATGTATCTTACTGTGTATTTGTCTCAAACAGCTGTCCCTTCACTGCAAACAAGTTGAAATTGGCTAGCCTAAATCCCTGATTGCAGTTAAGCCTACGAATCTCAGCATTTTTGGAGAGAATTAAGGAAATGTAAGTATTAAAATTTAATCTGGCATAATTTAGTTTACAGTTCAACTGAAATGTTTGAATGTGCTGACAAAAGGGTGTTACTTACAAATATATATATATATATTCTGAATTATAGTATGATGGAGATTAAAAACAATTTGATGCTTGTGTAATTTTCTCCTCTCTCTCTCTCTCCCTATTATATTTTTATATAGTGTTGGAACTGCGATCTTCTCTGAAGAAGAACTGAGCACATTTGTCTTGGTGGACACGTTTGCATCCAGGAAACAGGGGACTGATGCATATGTCACACTTTTCTGGAAACACTTCAGGAGTTTCAAAGTCGCGATCTGATTGGTTGAATTCTACAGGATGTTCGGGAGATGTGAGTGTCGTGTTCTTTATCTGTTCGCCTGGAAACAAATGCCGTGACACCAAAACCCCTCGTGGAAGAAGAATGGTATTGTGCTTACAACTGTGACAATGAGCGCTTACCAGGATCAACTAAACACTGGATTTTCAAAAGTATTTGAAGTTCGCGGCTCCATTGTTTAACGTTCTTGAATGAATAATTTATTAGATGCAGCCAGTCTGTTATTGTAGGGACATCAACATCATATATTATCACGCCCCTAAACATGACGCAGAACAAAACAAACTGTGATTGGTTGCGTTACATGTCAGTCAAACGTCCTCTTGGGTGGTCCAGACATTGATAATAATAATGAGAACTGTTTCTTGAGCATCATCATCGTATAAGAGTGATTTCTGAAGGATCATGTGACACTGAAAACTTGGAGTAATGATGCTGAAAATTCAGCTTTGATCACATGAATAAAATATTTTTTAAATATATTCAAATAGAAAACAGCTGTTTTACATTGTAATAATATTTCAAAATATTTACTGTTTTTACTGTACTTTTGTATCAAATAAAATATTTGGTGAGCATAAGAGATTTCTTTCAAAAACATTAAAATGCTTAATATTTTCTAAACTTGGCCACCAATGTACATCAAGCCAAAAATGTTTTGGAAATAAGTGAAATTATTTTGAAGGTGGGGAAGTGTGTCATGTTACCTAATGAGATTGAGAAAATAACTGTTTTATCCTATGTTGGACATTTCCTTTTTGACTGATTTAAATTGTATTGTTCTATTCTGGATTGAATTTAATTGTTGATAATATGCCAGTCATTATAATAAATAAGATAATCAACCACAGACTTTATTTTGTCAAATGCTTATTTTGTTTAGGATTTAGGATTTTAGATACCTTTCTTAACACAGTGTGTGTAGCCAAGGATAGCACATAATGTGGTAATGTTACACATGTTTACACATCTTTTACACATCTTTATGTTAACCTTTCTGACACATTTAGTGTGTTAAACTCATTAACACAGTGAATGAGTTAAAATTAACACAACTCTAGTAGTCCTGGAGCTCACCCACAGATGTGTTAAAATTTAACACAGGTTGTGTCATTTTTGACACATTCTTTCTAAGAGTGTAGACCTATCACTTCTGCCACTAAATATTGCTTTATTAATAATCTTCCTAATCAGTTTCATCATCTCAGCATCCCAGATAGCTTAGAAGAACTCGATATTGTAACAGAAACTTTTAACTCTCTCTTTTTCAGCACTATAGACATAGTTGCTCCGTTGCGCTTAAAGAAGATTAAAGAAAATAGTCCAATGCCGTGGTACTGTACAACGAGCACACTCGGGCCCTTAAGAGAGCAGCCAGAAAAATGGAGCGCAACTGGAAGAAAACAAAACTAGAGGTATTTCGCATTTCATGGAAAGAGAGTTCGATTGCATACAGAGAGGCCTTAAAAGCTGCTAGATCTGCTTATTTTTCAAACCTATTAGAAGAAAATAAACAAAAGGTATTTAGGTATTTATTTGAAACAGTGGCTAAACTAACGAAAAAGAAAGCTTCAAGCCAAGAAATTTCCAAGCAACACAGCAGCAAATTATAACTATGCAACCGTCTACTACAGTATCGCATCAGGCAGTGCATTGTAGTCTCCCAAAGGAAAATTTTGATTCATTTATTGCTATAGGAGAGGAAGAATTCTCTGAACTCATTAAATCATCTAAACCGACAACATGTAGGCCTATGTTAGACCCTATACCGACTAAGCTACTGAAAGAGATGCTTCCAGAGGTCATATATCCTCTTCTTACTATCATTAATTCATCTTTGTCTCTAGGATACGTACCAAAAACCTTTAAGCTGGCTATGATTAAACCGCTTGTTAAAAAACGCAACTTGATCCTACAAAATTAGTCAATTACAGGCCGATCTCGAATCTATCCTTTCTGTCAAAGATACTAGAAAAGGCAGTATCTTCACAACTATGTTCCTTTTTAGAAAGAAATGATATCTGCGAGGATTTTCAGTCAGGATTTAGACCGTACCATAGTACTGAGATAGCTCTCATTAGAGTTACAAATGATTTGCTCTTATCATCCGATCATGGTTGTATCTCTATTGGTGTTACTCGATCTTAGTGCTGCATTTGACACTATTGACCACAACATTCTATTAAATAGACTTGAAAATTATGTTGGCATTAGTGGAATTGCACTAGCATGGTTTAAATCATACTTATCTGACCGTTATCAGTTTGTAACAGTAAATGAAGAGATGTCTTATCGATCACAAGTTCACTATGGTGTACCACAAGGCTCAGTACTAGGACCACTGCTGTTCACTCTGTACATGCTACCATTAGGAGATATCATTAGGAAGCATGGAATTAGCTTTCACTGTTATCCCGATGATACTCAGCTCTATATTTCTTCACAACCTAACGAAAACTACCAATTCACAAAATTAATGGAATGCATAGCTGATATAAAAAAATTGGATGACTAGTAATTTCCTACTACTAAATTCTGAAAAAACAGAGATTCTAATTATTGGACAAAAAACTTCCTCGCGTAATAACCTAGAATACTGTCTAACACTTGATGGCTGCTCTGTTAAGTCTTCGTCGTCGGTTAGGAACCGGGGTGTGCTCTTTGATATCAATCTTTCATTTGAAAGTCACGTGTCTAGTATCTGTAAAACCGCATTTTTCCATCTTAAAAATATATATAAACTACACCATATGCTCTCATTGACAAATGCGGAACAATTAGTTCATGCGTTCATGACCTCAAGGCTAGATTATTGTAATGCTCTACTGGGTGGTTGCCCTGCACGCTTAATAAACAAACTACAGTTGGTCCAAAACACAGCAGCTCGAGTTCTTACCAGAACCAGGAAGTATGACCATATTAGCCCTGTTCTGTCAACACTGCATTGGCTCCCTATTAAACATCGTATAAATTTAAAAATATTGCTGAATACTTACAAAGCACTAAATGGTTTAGCTCCGCAGTACTTGAGCGAGCTCTTAACGCATTATAGTCCTTCACGTCTATTGCGATCTCAAAATTCTGGCCAGTTGATAATACCTAGAATATCAAAATCGACTGCTGGCGGTAGATCGTTCTCCTATTTAGCACCAAAACTTTGGAACAGTCTTCCTACCATTGTCTGGGAAGCAGAAACACTCTGTCAGTTCAAAGCTAGACTAAAAACACATCTCTTTGACCTAGCATACACATAACACATTATAGACTTCTATACTTCAATGTTAGGCTGCATAGATCAGGTCAGCTGGAACCGGGAACACATCCCATAAATCCTGATGTACTCGTTACATCATAAGAAGAATGGCATCTACGCTAATTTTAGTGTTTTTGTTTATCCCGAGGTTTTCCCGCAGCCTGCCGGATCTAGGCTGAATCCAAATCTGATGAAGGACCTGCGCCTGGACCCGATGTCATAGCGGGGTGCTAAAGTGCCAACTAGTTTCTCCTTATGGAGGATCCCTTTACCACTCTACAGATAAAGCGTTGTCGGGAAAATTCGGTTCGCGTATCTATCCTGAAGTGATAAAATTAAAAAATATAAAGTATAAAAAATGTTAAGGCCAGACAAGTAGTTTTTTAAGGCTTGGTTTGTAGGGAATTACAAACCTGCGCACATATATTCAAACACGCATACCAATAGACTGACCTCGTAATACGCATGTGCACGCCATCAGCGTTCTCACAGGTTTCGCGTTTAAAGTCTGTGTAGAGTTTCCTGTTAAAACAGTGTCGTGTTAGCGGCCCCTAAGTTAATAACTAATGATCGTTGCGACAGAAGTGAATCAATCAAATTAACTTTAGCTGGAAAATAACTTTATTCAAGAACTGCTATAAAGCCAAAACAATCTCTATTACTTTAAATTATCCTTGTATCTCTGTAAAGCCGCTTTGGAACAATCTACATTGTTAAAAGCGCTATATAAATGAAGATGACTTGACTTGACTTACTCTGTAGATAATCTCAGGGCGTAGATCTTTACATGCATCCTTAAAAGTAGAAAAAGAGAGAGAACTGAGCGGTTCATTTACTTCCTGAGTTTTCTTCAGTTGACACAATGATATTTAAGCTATTACCAATGAATTAATATCATATTGAATCTTTATAAAGGTTACATATACAGTACGTGTTTCCCAATACGTATACGTATAATGAAGCATGTCTCACCTGTATGAGTAACTGCGGTCCAGTTCCATGTGTCCAATCACAACGCTGAGAGGAAGAGGACCACTGACACCCAGATGAGACACACTGCACACACCTGCATTCATGATTCATGATATGATTTATTAATATAACCTATAAAGCTCTGTGTTATCATTTCTGTACTATGCAATTCTTCACACTGAATTTCATTTTCTCACTGTGTATAAGAAGCATTTGTGTTTTCTGTGATACTGGAGCAGTTCCTCAGTGTCAGTGTCTCTGTGATCTTCTGATCCTTAATGGTAACAGTAGCAGAAACTTCTGAAACTGAATAGATTATCAAAAATGTTTATGGTTATCAGTAACACTTTACAATACGGGTGCACTAATAAGCATTAATTCATGATTAACTAATGCACAGATAATGATGTGTTAATGTATGACTCATGAAGAACTAAACCATTAATTAATGATTACTGCATCAGTAACTAATAAAGATTCTAAATGATTAATACATTAAGTAATATATGAATTGTTATTAATTAAATGTGTCATAATGTATTAATTCCTTATTAAATTATTTTATTAACTAAAAGTGTAAATTAATGCGTTAATTACCACAGTTGGTCAAAGCAATGTACTTCAACTTCCAGTTGTCTGCTTTAATTAATCATTAACTAATGATTTGCAAATGTATCATTATGTTATGACTTTACTATTAACTAATTGTTAAGTAATATGCCAGTTTGGTTTTGACATCCACACTAATCCATGGATTTCAATTTCCAACCATGTACAACCAAGATTTCACTGAGTCCGATGAACCTTGTTGTTCATGGCACAGGACTATTTGCCATGGTTTAATCATGGTTTACTATTTGTCAGGTTAAGCTTGAGGTCGTGGAACACTGAAAACATGCAGTCGAGCACTGCTATTCCTGGACAAAGACAATAGAACGTCCATTATAGTCAGTGATACTACACTGGATGCGGCGCGACACTACACGACAAAACCCCAACAGTAAACCGATGCCACACTCTATTTCTGACATACTCGGAGCTCTTCTGCTACTTCTGTTACGAAGGACTAATGGACTTGCGATGGTCTGTCATGTAAAGTGTTACCGTATTGTAGTGTTACCAAAAAATCCTATTCTGACTACAAAAATGTACTGTATAATACGCACATACAACTTCATTAATAGAAAACTAACCTCCAGTATAAAGTATGTGATCAGGAAAAGTACAGGAGCAGTTTGGGAAAACTGCAGTCAGATCAGACCCGTCACACAGATTCACACTTCCTGTGGTGAAGGAACATGAGAAGGCGGGATTTCCTGTGCTCTCCAGACTCAAGGCAAGATGTAGATTAACCTGTGTAGCAGAGGGCAATGTTTGATCTTATAAACTATTTATTAAATATATTCCCTAAATTATGATAAATACTTCCAGATTATGACCCTCTACCTTTCTAGAAGAGTTCTCTGTCATCTGAAAAGAAAGCAGCTGTGTCTTAAGAGAGTTTTTTGGGATGGACACCCATGAAGTATTTGAGCATTCATCTTGAGTAGAACATCTGGATAAAAACATCATCAATATATCACGTACAGATCTGTTTGCACACTGCTCACCATGTCCATATAGATGATAAGAACTTAAAAGACTGTTCTACAGTGAACCATTAGGCATATTATTGTTAGGTGATGATGCAGCCTATTCAGATTGCATGTGTGATGTGTGAAAAGTCACATGTGATAAAGGCAGGCTGACCTCTGTGTGTTCACACACCAGCCGCAAAGAGGATCCAGAGCAGTTCTGCAGTCTTTCAGAGATCTGTATTTATCACACTGAACCACAGACACTCTTCTGAGCTACATCAAAAACATGAGCAGAAAGAGACAAGTATGATGATTCAATGTACTGTAACACACAAGTAAAGTAATTGCAATTTCTAAATTTCTAAACCTCACCTCTTTCCTTAGAGTGATGTAGATATATAAATCTACTGGATCAAAGTGCATTCTGGGAAGCACTGCTCGTTCATCATCAGATTTGTACAGCACTATTGGACAGCCTGGTGTGAATTTCTCATCCAAAACCAGCTAGCAACAAATAGAAATACAAATCATAAATTGTGATTGTATTAGTTCAAATGCAGAGGTAAACAACAGATTAAATGGAGGGCAGGAATTTAGAAATGAAAACTTATTGAGAGGTGAAGGAGACCTTTATCAGTTGTCCATCACTGGTTCCTATGAACAACACAATCCAGGATCCACTTCTAACTGCTGCCACTGATGACATTGAGCTGTACTTGAACACCACAGAGAGCGGCTGAAGGTTACTACCACTCTGCAACACAAAGAACAAAAATATTATGACTCTGGTGAATAGTGAAATTAAGTTTTCTCATGCAACATATTATATATTCTATTACAATTATTATACATAGGGTAACTCAAATCGGTACAACTACTAGGCCTAAACATTTGTAAAAAAAAAACAAACAAAAAAAAAACACATAAATGCTGATTTTCCAACCTCAGAATCACATTTTTCACCAGTAGTGCAGAAACCCTTCACTTTGCCTTGAACTGTACTGATGTCGTATAGAGCCAGCGCGGTGTTCTCCGGATCCTGCTGATTCTGCGCACTGAACACTCCTGCCCAAATAACACCGTTCCCTGAGGGAATAACGGTGGAGGAGACGAGCACTGGACGAGCTTTATCATTGCAGCACTCTATCGTTGCAGCCTGTAGGGATTTAAAGATGTCTGACTTTTTTACTTTAGTGCTGTCCATCCACAGGACGAGCACTTTCCTCTCCGAGTCAGTCTTTGCGTTGAGAAATAAGTAGGACTCTGAGGGAGAAACTCTCTGGAATCCGTCAACAAACTCCACATCTCTAGCGGTGCTCTGGATGAAGGGGTGTATTCCTTCTCCTATGTCGTTGAAAATACCCTTATACTGAGACTGTAAAGTGTTCCACAATTTAACAACAGGATACTGGGAATCTTGAGTGCTTTTGTCATTTTTCCCAACCAAAAGGTACCTACTGGTACTTGGACCTGCTATGAACGCAACAGATTTCTCATTCTGGCTCGGTCCTACCGAGATACCACTTTCATAGTAAATACTCTTTGTAATGTTATTCAGATCAAGAACTTCACAATATCCATCTCTAAAGGTCCCACAGGTTATCAGGGTGTCGTTGTCGTCAAAAGGCACTAGAATGTTGACTCTATTTTGATGAGTGGCATTAGTGATGTCCTTCCTCTTCTCCTCAGAAAGATCGAGTCTCATCTGATGTAGTCGATGGTCAGTAAGAACGAACAACTTACTTTTAGAAACTACAAAGTCCTTGATGTCTCCATCAAAGTTCTTCACATAATCGCAAATGCAATGTTTCAAAAGTGGGACCACAAGTATTGCAAGTAAGTATCCTCTCATCTTGCATATCTGAGAGATCAGTTGAAGTTTCGAGATCTTGTCACAGAGATCAACTGCGCTCAGATGCGTCCACGGCTGAAGTCGATAGAAGTGAAAGCAGCTGCTCTATGACTTCCTGACTTGTTTTGTATGTTATACCATTTCATGATGAGACACTTTTCATAATCCTACATAAAATAAGAGTAAAAGTATGTAGGCGACTCTCTCTTGAAATCATTTTATTGACAGCAGACTTTATATTTATTATCTTTATCTTTAAGTTCTACAATCCTTTGGTTACTGCTGCACCTTTGTGGTGTAAAAAACAGCTTCATATTTAGAATAAAATATGATGAAGCAGGGAAAAAAAAATATTTCTTGATTATGTTTTATCATTTGCTTATGTTTTATCATTCAATCATTTAGATCCTAAAAATCATTTATTTTAAGAAATCATTAATATCATGTTGTTGTGTTTCTCATTAGTATTATCATTTGATGTGTTTACCATTAGTATAATTTGAAATGTATGTTAAATGCTTTTCTTTTATTCATATGCATGCCTCAAATGTAGCTGATTGACTTTGGGTGAACCTTTTTAAGCGCTGTTTAAATGAGGTCAAGAGTCTATAAGTTTCCAATAGACAGACAAAGAATGCTCGAATGTCTCAGAATAAAGTGATAAACTAATGTTATAGCTGAACATCTTGCAGAAGAGACATGTGCAGTAGTTCTGTATTGTGAATTAAGATGAACAACTTTCTGACACATGGGGTACGAGTGTGTCCGCCTCAATGTGTGAAACCACAAAATAAAGATATGTCTTTGTCTTTTGGGTTTGCTCGAATGAGACCGGAAAGAGGAAGTTAGCCCTGTGCTGATAAGCATCTGCAGAAGTATATATTTTCTGTTCCGGTCAGTCGACTCAGACCTTGCTCCTTCGCAACCTTTTCAAAGAGAGATCTCTCAACCAAATTTAATTATCTTTAGGCTAAGATATTATACTCAGAGTGTTTTAATTATATTTTACTTGAAAATATTAGAAGTGATTTTAACTGTTCTGATTATTGATGAATTTTCAAATGAATGATTTGATTGTCTGCTGTTCAGAAATAAAAATTGGCCTTAATCATCTGACTGTATCTCCTCCCTGCATCAGAATATCATTTATTGCCACTTAATTAGATCTAAGTGGTATGAGTGATTAATAATCACTCTGCAATTGCGCCTAACCTGGCGAAACAATATTTATTAAATTTTATTGAAATGAGGATTTTAAATGTGACAAGAAGATAGGATGTAACTAGCCTACATTTCTGACTAAATATTGCCATATATATTTATGTCTGATTACCATGTAAACATTTTTATATATAAATAACAGTTGTAATAAATCAGTAGGCATACATGTAGTTTTTTTCAGTGGCTCTTTAGCCTACAGTTGATTTACGCCTGTAGATGGAGACAAGTGACTAGCCTATCTGTTTGTAAATTATGAAGGCTAACGTCATATACAGCAATATCAGCTTGCTATATTAACAAATAATATTCGTAGTGTCTATGTTTAAGTAAATTATGATACTAGTTCACTAAAGATTATAATAAAATGTGTTAAAAATTCAGTTCAAGGAAATTGAACAAGTAGCCTAGTGACAATAGAAGATGCTTCACCAAAATTCATCAAATCTCACAATTTGATCTAAGTGGTAATATATTATATTATGTTCTGTTCTATTTGATTCTATTCTATTATAAATACCTGTTTTACACCACAAGGGTGCAGCAGTAACCAAAGGATTGCAGAAAATTAAAATATTAAATGTAAAGTTTCCTGTCAATAAAATTAATTCAAGAGAGAGTACATACTTGTTCCTGTACCGTATATTGTGTAGGATCATGAAAAGTGTTTAATCAGGAAATGGTGTAACTTGCGAAACATCTAAATGTCGCAATCAGGGCTACAGATTTGTTGGCGTGTTGCGCGGAAGTCACCAGGCATCTTCAGAGCCGCTGCTTTCACTTCTATCCACTTCAGCCGTGGACGCATCTGAGCGCAGTTGATCTCTGTGACAAGATCTCGAAATTTCAGTTGATCTCTCAGATATGCAAGATGAGAGGATACTTACTTGCAATACTTGTGGTTCTACATTTGAAACATTGCATTTGCCGTGATGTAGTGAACTTTGATGGAGACATCAAGGAATTTGTAGTTGGTAAAAGTAAGTTGTTCGTTCTTACTGACCATCGACTACATCAGATGAGGCTCGATCTTTCTGAGGAGAAGAGGAAGGACATCACTAATGCCACTCATCAAAATAGAGTCAACATTCTAGTGCCTTTTGACAACAACGACACCCTGATAACCTGTGGGACCTTTAGAGATGGATATTGTGAAGTTCTTGATCTGAATAACATTACAAAGAGTATTTACTATGAAAGTGGTATCTCGGTAGGACCGAGACAGAATGAGAAATCTGTTGCGTTCATAGCAGGTCCAAGTACCAGTAGGTACCTTTTGGTTGGGAAAAAGGACGAACAAACAAAACCTCAAGATCCGTATCCTGTTGTTAAATTGTGGAACACTTTACAGTCTCAAACTGGTGGGATTTTAAACTACATAGAAGACGGATTAACTCCCTTCATCCAGAGCAGCGCTAGAGATGTGGAGTTTGTTGACGGATTCCAGAGAGTTTCTCCCTCAGAGTCCTACTTATTTCTCAATGCAGAGACTGACTCGGAGAGGAAAGTGCACGTCCTGTGGATGGACAGCAATAAAAGAAAAAAGAAAGAGATCTTCAAATCCCTACAGGCTGCAACGATAGAGTGCTGCAATGATAAAGCTCGTCCAGTGCTCGTCTCCTCCACCGTTATTCCCTCAGGGAACGGTGTTATTTGGGCAGGAGTGTTCAGTGCGCAGAATCAGCAGGATCCGGAGAACACCGCGCTGGCTCTGTACGACATCAGTAGAGTTCAAGGCAAAGTGAAGGGTTTCTGCGCTACTGGGGAAAAATGTGAATCTGAGGTTGGAAAATCAGCATTATGTAGAATATTATGCATGAGAACACTTAATTTCACTATTCACCAGAGTCATAATATTTTTGTTCTTTGTGTTGCAGAGTGGTAGTAACCTTCAGCCGCTCTCTGTGGTGTTCAAGTACAGCTCAATGTCATCAGTAGCAGCAGATAGAAGTGGATCCTGGATTGTGTTGTTCATAGGAACCAGTGATGGACAACTGATAAAGGTCTCCTGGGCTTCACTTCTCAATAAGTTTTCATTTCTAAATTCCTGCCCTCCATTTACTCTGTTGTTTACCTCTGCATTTGAACTAATACAATCATAATTTATGATTTGTATTTCTATTTGTTGTTAGCTGGTTTTGGATGAGAAATTCACACCAGGCTGTCCAATAGTGCTGTACAAATCTGATGATGAACGAGCAGTGTTTCCCAGAATGCACTTTGATCCAGCAGATTACAAATATATCTACATCGCTGTGAGGAAAGAGGTGAGTTTTAGAAATGTGCAATTAACAAACAAACCATTGGCAGTATGTCTCTACTCAACTGTGTTACATTGAATCATCATACTTGTCTCTTTCTGCTCATGTTTTTGATGTAGCTCAGAAGAGTGTCTGTGGTTCAGTGTGCTAAATACAGATCTCTGAAAGACTGCCGAGCTGCTCTGGATCCTCTCTGTGGCTGGTGTTTAAACACACAGAGGTGATCTGCCTTTATCACATGTGACTTTTCACACATCACACATGATATCTGCTTATCATTACTTAAAATTGTTCCTTGTAGAACAGTTTTTTAAGTTCTTATCATCTATATGGACATGGTGAGCAGTGTGCAAACAGATCTGTACGTGATATATTGATGCTGTTTTTATCCAGATGTTCTACTCAAGATGAATGCTCAAATACTTCATGGGTGTCCATCCCAAAAAACTCTCTTAAGACACAGCTGCTTTCTGTTCAGATGACAGAGAATTCTTCTAGAAAGGTAGAGGGTCATAATCTGGAAGTATTTATCATAATTTAGGCAATATATTTAATAAATAATTTATATGACTATCAAGCATTGCCCTCTCCTACACAGATTACGCTACATCTTGCCTTGAGTCTGGAGAGCACAGAAAATCCCGCCTTCTCATGTTCCTTCACCACAGGAAGTGTGAATCTGTGTGACGGGTCTGATCTGACTGCAGTTTTCCCAAACTGCTCCTGTACTTTTCCTGACCACATACTTTATACTGGAGGTTAGTTTTCTATTAATGAAGTTGTATGTGCGCTATACAGTACATTTTTGTAGTCAGAATATGATTTTTTTAATAACCATAAACATTTTTGATAATCTATTCAGTTTCAGAAGTCTCTGCTACTGTTACCATTAAGGATCAGAAGATCACAGAGACACTGACACTGAGGAACTGCTCCAGTATCACAGAAAACACAAATGCTTCTTATACACAGTGAGAAAATTAAATTCAGTGTGAAGAATTGCATAGTACAGTAATGATAACACAGAGCTTTATAGGTTATATTAATAAATCATATAATGAATCATGAATGCAGGTGTGTGCAGTGTGTCTCATCTGGGTGTCAGTGGTCCTCTTCCTCTCAGCGTTGTGATTGGACATATGGACCTGGACGGCAGTTACTCATACAGGTGAGACATACTGTATTGTATTCTACAATCCAGTGCTTCATTATACGTATTGGGAAATACATAACCTTTATAAAGATTCAAGATTGATTAATTAATTAATTAATTAATAGCTTAAATATCATTGTGTTGACTGAAGAAAACTCAGAAAGTAAATGAACCGCTCAGTTCTCTCTCTTTTTCTACTTTTTAGGATGCATGTAAAGATCTACGCCCTGAGATTATCTACAGAGTAAGTGTCATACTATTATGAACCCAACTTCACAGAATAGGGATGTTGTTTTTTCAGTTTATTCTTATTTCAAATAGATGTGACTTTACAAGAGTCTGAGGATTTTGTTTCATTTTTGTGGAACTATTTGCTTTTAAAATTATTTTAAAACAAAAGTTGCTTTCTTCTAAATAATATAAGCAATAAATGATTTATCAGAATCATTGTGCTTTTAAATAAATAAAATATTATTGCTCCATATTTACAATTATATTTAATTACTGCACATTATTATTATTATCATTTATAAAATGTATGTAATAAAATGTACATTTATGTCTGTTGTTTATTAAATAATGCTTTGGGTCATATATTAAGTGGATATGGATTTATTTATTTTTCTTCCTGTATGGCCTTTCTTTACTGAGTGCAACATTTTGTGTCCTGCAGAAGCCAGAGATTCTCTCTCTGGAGCCCAACAAGATTTCTTTCCATGGCAGAAACAATGTTTTACTAAGAGGAAGGAACCTGGAATCTGTCATTAAAATCCATATTCAAGGGGATCTGGAGTGTATTCCTAAAGAGTGAGATTATGTGTGTTTGTGTTTAGTCGTATTTATGAATCTGTGTAGATTGATATAAATGATACTGTATATCTGTGCATGAATGTTTCCCCTCAGATCTCCAGCGTTTGATCGCTCCAGCGACACTTTAAGGTTCCACATTCCTCCCAGTGAAACTAAAGGAACAGTGAAAGTGTGTGTTGTTACTCATGACGACCGTTGTCATGGTAACAGTATCATCACTTACAGTTCCCAGCCCAGCTGCACAGGAATACAGCCCACAGTCTCCTGGAGGAGGTAAGAGCTTTCAGACCACTGACAGAACAGCTTCCATATCCCATCAGTGCCTTGAGATGAAAACTGCTCATTTTGTAATAGTTTTGCTAAGTAATAATCTGCTGAGATACTGTGGAGAAACACATATATGTGAGATTGAAAGAAATGAAATCAGAAGTTAGAGTCATTAAGTAATTTCCTGTATGTTTCATAATTCTGAGAGCTGCAGTTTACTGACTCACATGTGACCTTAGACTAGTATTGTTTAAATTTTTAGAGGTTCAGAAAGAGCAACCTGCTTGCTGACAGCAAGACTGTTCTTAATATTCTGTATTACTGGCTGAAATGGTTAAAGGGGTGGTATAATGCCCTTTTCACAAGATGTAAAATACGTCTTTGATGTCCACAGAGTGTGTATGTGAAGTTTTAGCTCAAAATACCCCAAAGATATTTTTATATAGCTTGTTAAAATTGTCACTTTTTGAGGGTTAGCAAAAACGCAGCCTTTTTGTGTCTGTCCCTTAAATGCAAATGAGCTACTGCTTCCGTCACAGAGAGCGGAGCTACAACAGCACATGTCCCGTTACCTCACACAGACATGCACTGAAAATTTCAAAACTTTTAGCTTTTTATGTTCAAACCAGAGTCAGACATTGATGAAGTGACAACATGTAGAAAGCAACAGGACATTTCTGAATGGTTAGTTGAAGAATTTATGTAGCTGATGTGGATCTTACTATCTTCTAGTCATTGATTAGCATATTCTGTCATGATAATCTATAAATCGCTTCCCGGGGGCGGGGTTTATGTAAATTTTACGGTTAGTGATGTCACTAATTCAGGAGGAATGTCTTGTAGTCCCTACCAGCCGTTTGTTGTAGTCCTTTTCTTTAAAAGCAAATATCTTCCTTTGCTTTGAACTTTGAGCATTGGAACTTTGCGAATGTTGTTTATGCTCAAACAGTAACATTACACACTAACTAAAGTTAGAAAAGTGAAATCATAATCAACCACCCGTTTAATATCTCTATTATAAATATTTTAATATATATTTTAATATCTCTTCATTCAGTGGTGGAAGGAAGATTGATGTTCAGGGGAGCAATTTGAAATCTGTGGAATCAGTTATTGCCCGTCCCTCTAATAAAGAGCTTCAAACACAATACAACAGAAGCTCAGGGGTAAGACGTGTGTTTATTACTCCTGCAATAACTCACAGCACTTTATCTGATACACAGAGGACAGCTAATTAATAACTTCAGTGAGTCTTCAAACAGCCCAGATTCACACATGCACTGCATGAGGTCTTATTTAGAAAGAAATGTCATTTATCTGCTCATATAATTGTTAAAAGCACTTCAGTGACTCTAAATATGTAATTGATTATTTTAAAGGGGTTACTTTATTTTAAGGCTGTGGATTATCCCTCACTCACAAACGTGTGCGTGTGTGTGTTTGTGTGTGTGTGTGTGTGTGTGTGTGTGTATATATATAAAGTCTTGAACTATATACTATATACTATTTACTAAATCTTTTTGAATTTTAAAATTGCTTGTCAGTACCACCCATAACATGAAAATAATTAGCAGTTTGTCTGTGTCAGCTCATGCAATTTTATTGTGTTTTATTGCTGCACGGAGCTTCACGTGTCACATGTATTGGAGTCATATCTTCATTGTCTCTCTTTTCTCCTGAAGGTGTGGTTTCTTTCCCCCCGTCATGATGGCAGTGGACAGTTAAGCTTGTCAATGAAAGTTGGAAACTCCACTGTGGACTGTGAGTATTTGTCCTACGAGCCTGATCCAGAATTCACTGGATTCACCACCTTACATGTGGCCAACGACCTACAGGTCAACATTAAGGTGAGTTTAGCATTACAGTGAGTTTAAGATCAATGTACAGTCTGCATGTTTTGGCACGCATGCCTATTTTTTCCAGGCCCTGGTGTTAAAAACTCTCAGAAAATATATTATTGTGAGTAGTCAGTGTTTTTGCACATCAGCATGTGAATCTCACAACCTCTTCTACATCTCTTTCTCAGAAAAACAGAGATTCATTGAACTTGAGTATGAGTGAGGTGAATGTGACGGGTCTACGGGGAGATCAGGAGTATCAGTGTGTTTTGGAGAAGATTGAGTCCAACGCCATCATCTGTAAGATTAAAGGAGAACCAGGAGCAGTGGACTCACTCATTGTGAGTCTAAATAATAAATATTAAATAAACATGTCTTTATGCAACATTTCTTGTTAATTAATTATTGACCCTTGCCTATTTAAAATACAAAAATCTCCTTTATTTTACTATAATTTTCAGATAAATGTTGGGGATTTGACTAAAACCCTTGAGTCTCATAGTGCTTTGATGTTCTTATACATCCTTGTCGCAGTGATTCTGCTCTTAGTTCTAGCTGCTGTTGGTAAGTGATTTCAGATTTACGTCACATATTTGAACATTAGTCCTGCAGGGATTAATATGTGGTTTCGCACATCTGTCTAGTTGGAGTCATTGCTCACCGTAAGAGCCAGAGAAAAATGAATGAGAAAATGAACAAACAACTGGAAATGCTGGAAAGCAACATCAGAAGGGATATACGACAAGGTCGGTCATTTTTGAAATGCTGGTCTTTGTTGTGTGGTGTTTGTAAAGGCAAGTGTCATTGTTTCTATTGCTCATACTGAAGGTTAGTGATTTGAACAACTAAATCCTAAATACTGTATTAGACTTAGGTAAATAACTTGTCCTGCACCTTTGTGCTACGGACACAAATTATATGAATTGGTTAAAACATAATATTTGTGAATAAATCACCATTTCCATACCTTGTTATCTGTAATAAAATGGAAGGATAATCTCTGCTCGTACTTCTTGGAAAATCTGCGCATTTTGTTGGTTTTTCGATCAAGAATCTTTTTCAAAAAGGATGTTTAAGAATGTTCGGACCTCCATCTGAACATACCTCTCGCTCTCCTCCATTTTTCTGATCACATGATCTGTTGAAGTAAAGTCACAAGACATATTTTGTTGCGCATCAAGAAATGTATTCGATAAATGTGTCTGCTTCATAGTTTATGTGTTTTCTTATCAGATAAAAAATTGTTTCCATCCTGCGATTTTTTCTTAATGCAACATCCCAAATTTTGCATAAAAATAGGTGGATAGAATCATGGCTATACAGACTTCGAGTGTTTTTTTTTTTAGCTGACGAGTAGCAACCTCATAGCAACACCTGGGCAACTTTGCAGACAATTTTTGCAGGCAAACACCAATTGTTGCTTGCTGTTCTGCTTAAAACATAAACTGTTAAATCCCTCAGTGCTCATATTGTTGCCATGTTACTTACTGTTTGATGTCTAGTTGTGTGTGATTACGTCATACATTTTTTTATTTTTTTTTTGACAGGCTTTGTTGACTTGCAAACAGAAAAATCCGACTTGATTGATAATGTTGGAGCCATACCTTTCCTGGATTACAAGCACTTTGCCTTAAAAATCTTCTTTCCTGAGGTTTAAGAGCTTTATTACTTTTTGATGCATATTTTATTGTAGATTTACCATATGTGTTTGTTTGTTTAATATATATTTTCTTATTTTCTCAAGGCTGGTCCTCTGTCAGCAGTCATGATCAGAGACATTGGAGAGGTAAAATGCTACAGTATATTTAGCAGTTGGCCTATATAAAGTGTAAACATACCACACTGTAAAAATAGATGATTTAACTATAACTCTGTCATTTTTTTATGGTCAGGACACTGTTCAGACCACTGTTGATGAAAAATGTGAGGCTTTTGCTGTGCTGATCAGAGATAAGCAGTTTCTCAGTTGTTTTGTGCATGCATTAGAGGAACAGAAAAACTTCAACATAAAAGACAAGTGAGTCGAAGATGGTTTGAAAACATTTCCGCCTCTGTTTGAATATGACTTGTTTAACTTGGTCACAGGTCTTTATGGCTATTTTGAGGCTCTGATCTGGTTTCTGTTGCTTAGAAGTGTAAACAGAGATAATGTTCTGTGGCATTATACAAATAGCACTTCGTCTTCCGTGAGGGAACTCAGAAGTGTCTTTTAAAATGACCATCACACTGAAACTATGTAATGTTAGTTGATGTTTCAATGCATAGACTTCGTCTGACCAGCACAAGTCCAGCAAGTGTTGTTTTTTTCAAATTGCTTCACAATAACATCTCATAAAGCCTTGAAATGGAGACTTTCCATCTTATCTCTTATTCATGAAGACAAATATTCCACGAAAGCCCACAATCATAAGATTAAACTACAATAGTAAGCATCACAAGAGTGAGGGAACTCATAAGTAATATTAAATATAAAAATGTATGACATAAATGGTATAGATGGTCAAATGATGAATAATACAAATGATTAAATATATATGATATAAAAAATTAAATGATAATAAAGCAAAATTAAGCAAATAAAAAAATGGTTGCTCTCTTGGAAGACACACAGGTTGATACTGAAACCTCAAATTAGATCCTAAGGTTTTGCATAAAAGCATCAATATTAGAAAAAAATATTAAAATCATATTAAGGCAAATAATTGCAAAACACATTGGCTTGATTATTTGCATAATATATAGCACTTAATCATATTAATATAAAGTTAAAAAAAACATCTGATCTCTTTCACTCAGTCTGTCTTTGACCCTGTATCTACTTGTCTTTTTCTCTTTTTTTATACCTTGTGTTTTTGTTCCTTTCTTTATATCTCTCTTTCTATTCCTCTCTCTCTCAGATGTACAGTGGCGTCTCTGTTGACTCTGGCCCTCCATGGAGACCTGCTTTATCTCACAGAGGTAATGGAGGACCTTCTGCAGAGTCTGATGGACCAGTCCAGTAATGCAAATCCAAAACTTCTCCTGCGCCGCACAGAGTCCATAGTGGAGAAGCTTCTTACCAACTGGATGTCCATCTGTCTGTATGGCTTCCTCAGGGTCCGTCCATACATCCACTTTATCGTGGATTTATAAAGTGCATATTATCATTCACTACTCGTGTGTACTCACATGTTTATGCACAAAATGTGTGTGTTTCGTCCATAGGAATCAGTAGGACAGCCTCTCTTTCTGTTGGTGTCAGCTCTGACTCAGCAGATCTCTAAAGGGCCGGTGGATTCAGTGACGGAGAAAGCTCTGTACACCCTTAGCGAGGACTGGCTTCTCTGCCAAGCGCAGGACTTTGATGCCCTGGTCAGTATTTTCTTCTCTTACGGTCAATTCTATACAAACGAGAAACTGTTCACAAAATTAAACAGTTATGGAAAGTACTAACCTCAAAAATACCGTAACAAGCCACATTGACGTTTTAGTAGTTCCCCCTTTTAATTAATTAAAAAGAAACACCAAATATGTCCCTTCCCAAATTATATATTATATACTACCTTCTAGTATATATTATATACTACTATTATATACTATATACTACCGTTCAAAAGTTTGGGGTTGGTCATTTCATTTTGTTTTGAAGTCTGTTAATCTCACCAACCAAGACTGAATTGATTTATTTCAGATATTTTGTCTATTAAGTTTATTACTAGCTGTGTACATTTCAAACCTCTTGAGTTTGCTTATAAACTGTACGTCACCAAGACATCTTGTAACTTCTTGTAACTTCTCTTCGTTGTGCAATATTTCTTGCACAAGCGCTTCGGGCATCATTTCCCGACTGTTGTGTTGCTTTCCTTC
Source organism: Squalius cephalus (assembly GCF_949319135.1). Classification (NCBI taxonomy): domain Eukaryota; kingdom Metazoa; phylum Chordata; class Actinopteri; order Cypriniformes; family Leuciscidae; genus Squalius; species Squalius cephalus. The sequence goes on from NC_137125.1 coordinate 41,823,398, forward strand.
GTGTGGACTTGTTACACTTTGTATTAATTGTTTATTGCGGGCCATAGGGATTTTTATTACAGCATGTATTTGGTTCCTGACATTTTCTGTTCCTGATTCTTTTCTGACCTGTGATTCTCATATTGACTGTGGTTGGGTGGTTGTTGTCTAGCAGCTCATAAACACTTGAGTAAGCAAGAAAAGAGGTAATATTAATCACAGTATGCAAACAGAATCATGTGACCAGGCCATCTTCCCCTAGAAACCACCAGCAGCCTCTCATTGTTAGACTTGTGAGATCATTGTGCTTCTGCATTTTGCCATCTGCAAAGGATATCAGTTTTGCACAATCTTTCCACTCACAAAACCGGACTGTACCGGTATTGCCAAGCAAGAAACTTGCATTCCTCCAAAGGAACATATTTGTGTCAGAAAATGGTCTAACTCATAGTTTGAAATTGTATTCTTCCCCTTTATTACAGGTAAAATTACGGAAGTCTTTTTTTAACAAAAAAGAAGAAGTCTTTAGACGGCATCATAGCCGGGAATCTGATGCAACAGTGCATTTTTCACTAGGTCCTAAAAAGTTCCTGCCATAAGTAATTCATTTTAGGTTGATACTGCATTTTTTATTTTATTTTTGCTTTAAACTGACTTTTAAAAAAGATACATATTAGGTCTAATCATTTAACTTATTTCCCTGTATTGACCATAATAGTTGATTCATGTACTGAAAGGGTCTTAATACCTGATCTATCATATATATAAACAATTAGTCTGGCAGTTTAAAGGTTTTGATCTACCTCCCATAAAAAAGAACAGAACACCCTCTAAAATTGTCTAATAAATATGTGCCAAGTATATAAAAGAAGAGAGAATGTGTATAAATAAGGTTTTGTTTTACTGGAGCTTATTGAATATTGTGAGTACAGCTCCAGTGATATGAAAGATGTTGACTCTGTCTGACTGCTTAGGACAGAATATGATTTTAAAAACATTTTCCAGTGTCATTTTCTAATTGTAACATGTATAGTTAGTTTTGGTTTTGTGTTCAGTTCCTGTTTGCCTGTGTTGTCTGGTTTATCTCCATGGTCATTCATTTAGTTATGCAGATCTCTGTGTGTGGAAATAAGCCCTCAAATCATTCTGTTCTTTGTTCCATGTTGTCAATGTTTGTGCTAAGTGATTGTGACGCTAAATGTCCTTTGTGTTCTCTTTGATTATTAAAAGACTGTTTAATTTTGACTTCTCCTTCGTCGTGCTTCGTTAAAATACAAATTCCTTATTACAGCCACACGCGTGACATTAATATAGCAGCAACTTTTTTAAGGTTGATTTTTGTCAATATCTTAATTTGAATTTGAACATTGGAGCTCCACAATTCAGTACTTCACAGTTCACAGTCTTTGTAATATGTTTTAGCAATACATTTCTAACATGTGTTTAGAATTTTTTTTTTAGAATTGCCTTTACAGGGACTTTAAACAGTTTTTCACCATTGCTGTGTTCCGGATTTTTTGGGTGGGGCTAAAACGGGGGCTCGATGTCGCACTGGAGCACTGGTGCCATAATCGGCAGTGCGTGCCCGCAAGTCAACTTTCCCGCCAATGGGTGTGGTTTCAGCACAGTTTACTTGGCTGCTTTTTTATCATTCAAATTTGGCTGGGTGGTTAATAACACATTTTTCTGTGGTGTGACAAACTCAGAACACATACTTAATTTTGACTTTACATGGACTTTAACAGATTGTGAAAAAACAAGGGAGCATATATGATTTCATTTTTTTTTGCTCTTTGGATGTTTGTCCCCTAAACTGTTTCCTTCTCTATTCATTCTCATTAAAATAAGAACTGTCACAATGTTTATGTGTAACATATATAATTGGTAGTTCTTCATAGTCACTAAATCATTTTGTTCATGTTTATGCCCCTGTAGAAACTGAAGGTGGTGTTTGCTGTGGGGACTGGAGGAGAGGTCAGTGAACCCTTAGAGGTCAACGCACTGACCTGTGACACAATAAAGCAAGTCAAGGAAAAAATCTTACAGACCTTCCAGCGCAAGTTTGGTTTCCCCTACACACAGCAGTTCAGGGATATAGAAATCGGTTAGTAAGCTCCCTGTTCATTTCTCCTTCAGTGTTGATTATCAAAATATTTCATGAAACTTTTCTTAGGTTTAAAGTTTATAGGACCTATTTGTATTGTTAACAAACTGTTGTTTCAGTTGCCAGTCACACTATCGATAGAACCACAGAACTATATCTGTTTGATGTTTCTGTTTTTTTGTTGTGCTCTCTCAGAATATGAGAAGGAAGGAAAGTTTGTTATGCTACAGGAAGTTGATGAGACCTCAGAGATTCGAGGGCATGTTACCATGTTGAACACGCTAAAACATTATCAGGTGAGTGCATGAGAACCAAAAATGGTGTAAACATCATTTCTGAGAAGAAGTGTACTATATTCTAAGCAATCAGACAACTGATAAAACAAGAAAAAAATCCCATATACCTACATTAAAGACAGGACCTGAGCCATATCTAGAGACCAGAATCCGTCAGAATATCGTAAAGGTGAAGTTATTTTTCGTTCTTCGCTAAGGGGTAAAAAGAAGTTCGAAATACATTTGCAGCGATATACTGTTGCAGGCCACTGTTGGGAGCCGCATTTAGATATGAGCTGCACACTTTTCTCTAAATAACAAATTAAACACTCAACAACAAGTGTTTCACAGCAGTGTGAAAACAGCGGTTAAGAAATATAAGATCTTTCCTGTCTTACACGGTATTTTTATGTTCTCAAGGGCGGCTGTTGGCTTAATTCGAGATTGACCTTTCACTTGCAAAGCTTGTGTCACAAGGCCAAATAAACCCAGATTAAGCTGAACTGTTGTGTTAACCCATAATACATCCATAGACTACAGCAGTACAGTAGTATTTTCTGATATTTTCAGAGTTTATGTGCTTTTAAATATGTATTTCCATCCAGGTTGGTGATGGAGCATGCATTAAAGTGATCACAACAAGAGTGCATGCCCCATTGAAGACTCAAAACAGTGTAACGGGTGAGTCACATCCCTTTGAATCAACTGAAGCAATGTACAATGTATTGTTGATCTTCACAATAAACACATTTAGGCTGGTTGCATTTTGAGTGTAATCTGTGCCTGGTTGACAACTCGTATTAGAAGTTCACTAGAAGCAAACATTCAGCTCACCACAGTACTGTAGCTTTGTAAACACCCCACCTCACATTTGGCGCTTGACATCCTCTGGTCTCCATCCACTTTCATGATATAAAAGAGAGCACTGTCAATAGTCTGATAAGCATCTGTTTTGGTTTTCCACCAAAGAAATTAAGATGGTTTGAAATGACTTGAGGAGGATGAGTAAATAATGACAACTGTCCCTTTATAAGAGAACTGAACTGGAACTAAAACTGCTCAGGCAACATTTGCATATGTGCATCTTGTCACATTGAGGCACAAGAATTAAACACAGCCTTGTATAAAGGAAGTGGTGGTATAAGTGTCTAAACTGTCTCTGTTTTTTTTTTTTATACCACATCTGTCAGTGTAGTCTCTTATTGACCGCATGTTATTTTTGATAGTGCTTTATAATAACTTTAATTTAGTCACTGGTAAAGATTGTATATGCTTAACAGATCAGTAATTGCTACATTCAAATATGAATATAAATGAATCAATGACATTTGATTTTGGACATATATCAATCTGATGATGATCTGTTCATCATTATATGATGCAATAATGTTTTTTATATATAAATCAAGGTCCAACATTTTGAATTGTCTGTATGAACACATGCATTTTTATACCCGATTTTGTTTGCATGTGTGTTGCATACTGTATTGTTTGAGTGCAACTGCATTATGCAGGTTTGGTTAGACATGTGGGCTTTTCCAGTCCTCACTTAAACCCACTGTGAGTCTGTGACCGCTACTATGGCAAGCCGTTTTAACATTTAATCATTTAAACCGACTAGTCTCTATTTTCATGCTACTAGTACTTATTTTTTAGATACTAGTATCTATTCCATTAAGTACTAGTCCTTATTTATTAGCAACTAGTGCTTATTCTTTAGGTACTAGTGCCTATTATTTAGATACTAGTGCTTATTCTTTAGGTGCTAGTACTTATTCAATAGATACTAGTACTTATTCATTAGATACTAGTATGTATTCATTAGATACTAGTACCTATTAAATAGATACTAGTACTTATTAATTAGATACTACTTATTCATTAGTTACTAGTACTTATTATTAGATACTAGTACTTATTCAATAGATACTAGTACCTATTTATTAGATACTAGTATTTATTCCAAATGTTGCTAGTACGATTTTTTATTTTACTAGTAAGATTTTTAATTGAACTCTCCAGTTGCCGTTCTGACTAGTCATAACATAAGACGAGTAAAAAAGCAGTTGTGACTAGTAAAATAAAAAATCTTACTAGTAACATTCGGAATAAATACTAGTATCTAATAAATAGGTACTAGTATCTATTTAATAAGTACTAGTAGCTAATTTATAAGTGCTAGTATCTAATTAATAGGTACTAGTATCTAATGAATAAGTACTAGTATCTAATGAATAAGTACTAGTATCTATTTAATAGGTACTAGTATCTAAAAAATAAGAACTAGTACCTAATTAATAACTACTAGTATCTAATATATATGTACTAGTCACAATTGGAATACATACTAGTCAGAACTGAATGACAGATCCCCATAGAAGTCAATGGCAAATAAATAAATAAATAAAATTGTCACTAGTAACAAAAGAATATTTAATAGTCACTATTGGAATAAGTACTAGTATCTAATAAGTACTAGTATCTATTTAATAGGTGCTAGTATCTAATGAATAAGTACTAGTAGTACTATCTAATAATAAGTACTAGTATCTAATGAATAAGTACTAGTATCTAATAATAAGTACTAGTATCTAATAAATAAGTACTAGTATCTATTGAATAAGTACTAATATCTATTTAATAGGTACTAGTATCTAATGAATAAGTACTAGTAGCATGAAAATAGAGACTAGTCGGTTTAAAAGATTAAATGTTAAAACGGCTTGCCATAACGTCTTGCCATACTACACCAGAGATTCAATAATTTAACATCAGTCTGTTTAAAGCCCAATGATGCATAAGTGTTGAGTTGACATTGCTTATTATTTTACTAATAATCATGGTGTTTTGTTGCACAGATGATGAGAACTTCTCTATCAAGTACTTCCATATGGTGAGGAGCCATTTAGGGCATTTTTACTTCTGTATAACGTCTGTTTTGTTTGCTCTGTTTGCTCTGTTCTGTTTTCTAATATGTGAAGAAATGACTGCGTTGTGTTTTCATGTATGGCTCCTTGTCAAGGTTTCATGAGTTATATAGTTGGCATTTCCATGACACTGCAGTGAAGTGCATGGGCGTGTGACACTTTCGGTTTTGCCACCTCCTTCCTGCTCAAATAAGAGGAAGTGCTTTTAAGTAAATCTGAACATAAGAATCTCAGTGCAGTTTGTATTGTTCAAAGATACACCAAGCATTTAGCCTCTTCTTATAATGAAACCCATAATAGCTTAAACATGTCTATTACAAACACTGTCAGTACACATAAGAATACATTGTTGTATAATTACTTTAATTATATGCATTGACAATTTCAACAAATAAACCTGGTAACCCGGACGTTTTGTTTTGGTCTAGGTCGATCCAGATGTCGAAACAGACCTGAGCAAACATCCCGAGAAAAAAGCATTAAAATTCAAGGAGATGTACCTCACCAAGCTGCTCTCCACCAAGGTGAGAATAACTGACACATAGAAGCATTCTATTGTATAGATAGATGTATAGATAGACAGACGAACAGATGGATGGACGGACAGAGATATAGACACATGATGGATAGATTGACCAGAAATACCTGACATATTTTGGTCCCCATGAGGAAAACAGCTTATAAATCATATTATGTTTTATGAAAATGTAAAAATGCAGTTCTGTGATTGGTAGGTTTAGGGGTAGTGTTAGGGTTAGAGGATGGAATATACAGTATAAAAAACATTATGTCTATGGAATGTGATCATAAAATATGAAAACTCAATTTGTTTTTGATGTGTCCACCAGGTGGCAGTCCATTCTTTTGTTGAGACCCTTTTCAAGAGCATCTGGGGATTGCCCAACAGCAGGGCACCACTGGCTGTCAAGTATTTCTTCGACTTCCTGGATGTACAAGGAGAGAGAAAAAAAATCTCAGATCCAGATGTTCTCCACATCTGGAAAACAAACAGGTGCTGGATAACACACCTCCATTGAAGTACACTTTAGCCGAGCTCCACCAATAGCTGCACTGATCGCTGACTATCAAATGCCTCAAATGATTTAATGCACAACTAAAAAAGATTTTCTAACCTCTCTATCAGCCTTCCGCTTCGTTTCTGGGTGAATATCCTGAAGAACCCTGACTTTGTGTTCAGTGACATGGAAAAGACGCCTCACCTGGACGGCTGTCTGTCCGTCATCGCTCAGGCTTTCATGGACTCCTTCTCACTAGCTGAGCAACACCTAGACAAGGTAACCACTGAAAACTAACATGGAAAACTGTGAATATCAGAACAATTATTGACTCTCTTATTCTCCTACAGTATTCACCAACCAATAAGCTACTCTATGCCAAAGATATCCCTCAGTACAAACAGGAAGTGAAGTCGTACTACAAGATAGTGAAAGACCAGCCTTCTATCAGCAGCCAAGAGTTGAAATTATTTCTTCAAGATGAGTCAAAGGTACAATTTGTCATACAGGACCTAGAGATTTAATGAAGCATCTTGATGAAAATATGGTGATGAATAAATGCTTAATGTTAATTTCCCCTTTTCATCAGAAACATCAAAATGAGTTCAATGAATCTGCGGCTCTGCGTGAACTCTACAAATACGTGCTCCGCTACTTCAGTGAGGTACGATTCCCATGTTATGATCGCTCATCTCTTTCGTGCATTCGTGGCAGTTTCATAGAACAGTTTCACAGGATTTTCAGGCATTTTGAAGCCACAGAAATTCTAAAAAGGAAACCTATTTTGCCACTTTAATGAAACGTGACAACACTTTCACATCCTGTTTTGGTTCAGGATGTTAGCAACCTGTTTTGAAAGGAGACTTGCTGCTATATTTTCCACTAGTAATCATTTGACGGTTGTTTAGTTCTGGAACGATTAAGGATTCAGATTGTGTATTAGCATAACTTTTTCTTTTTAATACTCGGTCTCTACAGATTTCGCAGAAGCTGGAACAGTCAGACGCCCCTGCTAGGCTGATAGAGGACATGCACAAAGTTAAGGAGCTTTTTGACAACATGAAACGAAGTGGTTGGAGCTGAAATTGGTATTCACACTGCATCTTGTTTGTTTTTAAGTTGTTCATTAAACTGGAAGCGTCTCCCTCATAGAGACTGCCATCATTATCTGTCGTATATTAGGGAAGACAGATTCACTTCTGTCTATTGGACACTGTAGGGACCAAGTGAATGTAATGTATGTTGATGCACTAGAGTTTTAGAGAAGCACTCTCAGAAAAAAAGGTACAAAAGGTACAAGGTACAAAAGCTAAAATGTACTATTATGTACACTTAAAGTACTTATATGAACATTTAAGGTACTACTATATACCATTTAGGGGTAAATAAGGTACAAAGATGTACCTTTTCACTTTTGTACATTAGGGTACTACACCAGTGACAGCTTTGTACCTTTATTTCTGAGTGATCATCGAGCTTATACAATGTCTATACAATGTATCTCAGACATATGACTTTTTCATGCATATTAATGCAAATCTTGATGATTAATATGGTGTATTTGTATTTTTTCTGTTTTCTAAATCATGTATTCTTTTACTACAGGATCTGCCTTAATGCATTAATCTGCCAGGTCAAGCATTGTACGTTCCTCCTTTTGAAAATCTTTAGAAAATAGACAAAATAATGTTGTTGTTGTTGTTGTTTTGCCCTGTTCTGACTCTGCACAATACTAATAAAATGTGTGTCGTTTTGTAAAGTGATGTTACATGCACAAGTGAGATCACTGTAAATCTGTATTGTTTTGTCGCCCTCTATTGGTCACACTAGTTATTATGTTTAAGTCCCGTCCATTTCGGTACAAGCTCTATATTTTTTTGTTCAGGACATAAAATATGTATTGATTAGATTATTCAGAAAAATAAAAATATTTAGAAATTATTGAATTATTTTTGGTGTGCGTTTGCCTGTCATCATGGCAAATGGTCAATTCTGTTTACGAGTATGGCATTTCCAATCAATAATAAATAGATTTATTATAACTGTCGTAGTTTGAGTGTTTATTCAGTCATTTTTCTCTTTCTTTTTTTTTTTATAAAGAAATGAATACTTTTATTCATCAAGGAATGTGTTAAATTGATAAAAGGTGATAGCAAAGATTTATGTTGTTAGAAAATGTTTCTATTTTGAATAAATGCTGTTCTTTTTAACTTTTTATTAATCAATGCATCCTGAAAAAAGTATCAGTTTCTAAAAAATAATTAAGCAGCACAACTGTTTCCATCATTGATAATAAATGAGTATCAAATCAGGAAATAAGAATGATTTCTGAAGGATCATGAGGAGAAATTATGCTGAAAATTCAGCTTTGCATCACAGAAATATTTTTTTTCTGTATTCCTGATCAAATAAATGCAGGCTTGATGAGCATAAGAGACTTCTTTCAAAAACATTAAAAATAGTAATGTTTCAAAACTTTTGATCGGTACTGTAGGTGTATGAATAAGACCATAAAAAGGAAATTTCTTTGACCTTATTTACTAATGGAATAAAAACACTGAGCAATGATGTGACGTAAACTTTAATTCCTATTGGCTCATGGGAATTGGGCGAGCCTCATTTTCGTGGGGTGCTCTTGCGCATGCGCCTTTGTCCACCGACGCGTCACTGCGCATTCAACATGGACCCGACGGTAAAGCGGTAGCGACGGACGCCTCTACGAGTCATGTTTATATTTGCCTATCACGACGCTTCGATATTTAGAAGAAAACACTCCGGTTGACCGGAGTAAACCTAAAATGTATATCTTCCAAACTCTACCGCCCGTCCTTGGATAAGTGATTGATGAGAGACCGGTCATGGCTGGATTGATCAAGAAACAGATCCTGAAACACCTCTCCAGGTCAGAGCTGATCCCTTACTGACACACTTTACATACATGTCGATGCCTGATACATATGAACCGTTTGGTCTAAGGCTGGGATGATTCCTGCTGATGTGGCTGTGCTGGATGACACATGCTGATGGGTCATAACTGGGGTTTGACAGCTTGCCAGAGAAAATGCTGTTCCACTGGGTTGATGTCAAAACATGTTTTGGGTGTCATGTCTCCAACCAAACGAGTCTGTCTGGCCTTAAAGATCTTAATGTGGGTCAGTGTGATAGAGAGCTGGCTAAATCTCTTTCTAGATGTCTTCTGCTTTGGAAACCATCCCTTTCAGACAGGTTAAATCTTTGGTATTAAGTGGATTCACTTATTACAGGCATGACAGCCTGACCCCATTTCCAACCTAATGTTTGATTGAGACTTAAAAGTCTGTTTGTTTTCAAGTAGTCTAGTTGGATGCTTTCAGGACCACATGTAACCCAAGGATTTATCCAGATATTTAAGATTTTGGGAGATAAATGTAAGGTTTAAGAGTCTGAGCATGAACTCATGTTGATAGATCTTAAAGTCAGCATGAAATGAAAATTCACTCTGCTCACTCACACTGCATGTTTGTTTCTTTCAATTTCTTTCAAATTAAGATGTCATAACTAGATCTTCTAGTGGAGTGGTTCCCAACCCTGGTCATGGGCTGTGTCCCAATTCAAAGGCTGCATCCTTCAAAGGACTCTGACTTCTAAGGCCACACCTTCGAAGGCCGCAAAGGTCGGGCTGAGCGTTGTTAAATGGGACTTTTTTTAATTGTCTGCCTGCATTTTTGAGAGCAACGGCCTCATCTCAAAATCCAATCAACAATCAATGCATAGAACCAAATCTCCGCCCTGTTTTTTTTTTTTAAGCCCTTACAATTGGAAGTACATTAGCTAAATCATGGATGAACGGATATTTCGTTCGTCGTGACTTTAAATCATAATATTGGGTAGGTGACTTGTGCCCCCCTTGTGTGTCTGTGCTGATTCTGAGCGTAATGTAACATCACCAGACCTAGATCAACTGATTAGGAGTTTTTGCGCTAATATTAGAACAGAATCTGCAGAATTTCAGTGGAATTACATGGTAAAAGAGCTAAGAGGTCTGCTAAATCAAATTGGCCAAGTTTTTTAAAGGGATAGTTCACCATTTCATCATTTAGCCTACTCGTCCTCGTGTCGTACCAAATTTGTATGACTTTCAATCTTTTCTTGGGCATTTTGGGGTCCAAAACGACATTGGACCCCATTGACTTTTCATTGTATTAACAGAAAAACACGGACGGTTGTGACTTAAGATATTAAATTATGTTCATTTTTGGGTGAACTAGGCCCTATCTCTTTATTACACAACACAAGGATGTGCAGAAGATGTAAAACTTTCTGAAAATGCATTCCAGTTGTGCTGAAATCAGCAGGACTTTTAAGGCCCGTTCACACCAAGAATGGTAACTATAAAGATAACTATATTAGCGTCCACCAATGCCCAATAACATTCTGTTTATTATAAGCTCGCTCTTCAGTTATATCATTTGCTGTATTAAATACTCAAGCTCTTTAAAAGTTTGATGGATTCTGATTGGCTGTCAATGTTTTTATTGTACCAGCAATTTCATTGATACCGTTCCTCAGTTGTGGCGTGGACTTTTGTATTGTTTTAGAAGTAGGATATTTATTACAACTTTATAGTTATCGTTAGAGTTATTGTCAATGGTGTGACTGGCCCCTTAGACAGTCGACCCCCCCAATTGAAGGATGATCGAGTCACATCTATTAATTTCTAATGTGTTCAATTTGTTGTGGAAAGTCTGGAAACTTGAATTAAGTCTGGGTGGATTGATGAGGCCTGGGTTCAACAGAAACAACGTTTCTTCGCCTTTTGCTGCTGAGTGCACATTGTGGCGAATGGTTTCACTATTGTTTGCCATTGTAGTGTCAGTTCTTGAGTCCAACCTACCTGCATAATTTATTCCCTCAGTGGAGCGAATCCAGATGAAATGCAATACTACTCCTATTCATTCAAAATGACGCAAGAGGCATTTGGTAAAAAGGTGAAATGTGGTGTTCCTCATTTGATAAGCAATATCTCATTTCCATGATGTCGACCAGTCAGCGTGATAAAATAACGTGGGATGGCATCTAAAAAGGGTCGTAACTTTTGGCCATGCCCTTCAGGGTGAACACGTTTAGAGCTTGTACGATTGTTGTCACACGTTTAGAGCTTGTATACGTGTTTGTTTGCGCACTCTGCATTTTCTGTAGGAATAGTGGCGCTCAAGGCCTCCCAAAAATGCACTCTATGGACCTTGACTTATTGTTTATGACATTGTGTAGAATTAATTTACCCCTGAGAGTCTTTCGCCCAGACTTTGACCTACACAAAATCAAGTTTTCGTCTTGCGTCAGCACTTTTTCAGTCTGTAATAGTCTCATATTTATTGTTATAGCTTATCATGCTTTTTTGGTACGTCGGGTATTATATATTATATTAGCCTATATTATGTTACGTTATATTATTTATTAATTTAGTTAAATATAAGTATGTAAAGTAATATATTTACATTAATTTATATTTAAAATATATATTTTTTAACATTTTAAATATAAATACATTTATAAAACTATTTATGTTATATATATTATTATATTTTTTTAAATGTTTTTGGAGTGTCTGATTTGGTGAAAATCAGAAGATGCCCTGGAAAGGTCTGCTTGAAGCTGTAGGCATTTTTCAGAGGAAAGAAAACATGCCTGGCCCGTATTTCCAGTCAGTGGCCCCAATTTTAGAAGATGAATTAGATAACACAGTCCTATCTTGTCTGTTTGTGCTCATGGTTATGCATTGTAAAACTTCTGTGGTGGTCAAGGAGGCTTTGCCCTCTTAGAACTAGTTATTCAGATACTGAGAAAATATATTTTCATCAGAGAATCAATGTTATTCTCAAGACCAGTGTTGGTCTGAAGGGATAGTTCACCAGGAAATGTCGTTACTCACATTTGTGTCGTTCCAAACCTGAAATAGCTGCTGTTTTTCATATAATGAAAATGGATGGAGAGAGACCAGTCACTATTGTGTGGAAAAGAGCAGCCTGAATATCCTGCTAAACTTCTTTTGTTCTCCATGAAAGAAAGAAATTCATACAGGTTTCTAAAGACCTTAGGTTGAGTACAATAGAGTTAATATTTTTTGACTTAATGTTTGTCTGACTTGATTTTGTTTAATTTGATTAAATTAAAGTACCACAGCGTTCGTTGTACATTTCTTCACCAGGAGGAATAAAGTGTTTTTGAGTGGAAGACTGTAGAAAATCAATACACACACAGGAAAAAGGCAGTGGTCTGACTGACACAATTGAACAGATGCATTCCCAGGTGCATTTTCTACAGCACTTCTACAGAAACTGTCATTCACAATGTGTGCGTTTTAGCATTGATCAGGTTTATAGCAAAAGACCTGACAAGCAACATGTGGCTCTTTAGCAGCTTTCAGTCGATTTATGTTTTAAAATGGTTACTTCTAGTATAACAGTTACTTCCTGTTACTCCGGGACCCAAACAGAATCAGGATGCGGGGTTTCTTCCACATATTGACGGCGAGGTTTCACATCACTGTAGTGTGAAATGAAGTGAAACTTAAAGCACCTTTTTACATTTATCCAAATGGAGGTTGTCTGATCTCAGCTGCACACCCACATAGACTCAGAATGACTGCAGATGGCTGCTGGAGTTTCCCCTTGATTCATCCATTTGGTAGTTAGACTTTGGTGTTTTAGCACAGTCTTAGAAATAAGGAAATGCAGGTCTTGAAATTGAGTTGAAACGACTCAGTCTTAAGAAGGGTCAGTATAATGAAGCTGATTTGACCAAATATATATTTTTAACCAATGTATACCCAAATGAATCTGAAACGTATCAGAATTGGATCACAAAATCACAGCTGCTGTGTTGTGTCCTCCGAGAAGTTAAATTTATTATTGGGCATATGCCTTTTGGTCTATGTTTATATAGCAAGCGGTTTAGTTCTGGACTATGGCTCGGGTTGATCAGTGTTTGTAGGCCATAAAAATAGAGTAATAACGTCTTCTATCAGGAGGAAAGCCCTTAGTTTCTAAAGTAACCGTCTGTTCTCTTTTACCTTTTGTGATGTTCGTCCTCGCTTCTGTCAGTGTTATCGCCATGCCGACCTTCCTCAGGTTCTGTCCCTCAGCTGTTGTTCTCTAACGACTCCCATTGGATGCTGTGTTTTTTTTTTCTGCCTAGAATTCATCCATGCACCAGACCTCTTGGGGCTTGTCTAAAACCCTGTGCTGAGATGCAGGACGGCTCTATGAGGCCAAACACATTGCACTTGTGTTGGTTTATGTGTGTATCATTTTGACATTTCCATAGGGTCTATGAGGGCTTCTGTCATCCTGTGAATAACTGCTGCGTTTGGGCTATTCAGAGCTCTCCGTCTGTGTCCTTGGCATAAAGCATTAGATTAATAAGTCACCATGACTTGGGCATAATCTCCTTCAAACATCTCATTCAAGAGATGCCCACACTTTGAAATTCATCCAATGAGTGCAAGGATCCAAGCTGCTATTGTGTTAGATATGGTTGACAAAATACAGAGAATTTGTCATTTTGATTTTAAACATTAAAATTTCAAATTTCCATCTTACTTTTTTCTAATCGTGTTGCTTGGCTTATTCTGCACAATTAGTGCACATTATACATAATGAATAAATGTTTGCATTTGTATTGTGTGTCATCATGTAGCCCAGTAACTTGCTCCGCCTCTTGAACCATATTCCGTATCAAGTGACATCATCAAGGCCACATAAGTTTCAACCAATGGTTGCAGGCCATGTTTCAGGTGTGGAGTTGGCTCTTAATTCAGTCAATTAAGTCAATAAAATGAAGTCCAACCCTACATTTGTTTTGTTTTTTAAATCTCCTGTTTCTCTTGAAAATAAAATGTTACATTTATGGATGTAAAATGACTTATAAAAGTTATTTCATGTCGACTTTAAATGACTTCCCATGTTTACAGACATGGTACCAAGATACCATAAGAGCTATACACTTTTGTACTTTTAATACACTTACGGTGCCTACGGGGCACTTAGGCCCATCTTAGTGGGACGTCTTATCACAATGTCACAGAAGACACTGTATCTCTGTGAGCTCATTTCCCACAGTGATGCTGAGCCAAAATGCAAATGATGACATTATTCCAGCTTAATGTCTAATTTCTTGGCAGTATAGATAGACAGAGTGGCCACAGAACTCACCATGTTAAACACACTTAATCACTGTATGGGGAATTCACTGTAAAACATGACTGGACTGACTTACTCCCTTTATGAAATAATAGCAGCAGCGATTGTACAATAGACCAATTGTTACATTCTAACTAGAAAAACTATTCGGCACTCAGTATAGTTTATCGCTATTTTACAGTAACTTCCATCATTAAGTTGAAATGGTAAAGTTTTATAATTGTTTATGCTTTCAGCTGCCTAAACAGTAGTACTTTCTACTCCGTTTAACACATTTGGTCGTATTTAAATGCGTTCTGCAAAATTAAGGCTATAAATTAAGTTCTGTGAGTCTACTCTTCTCATTCTTCTATGTGATTCCAGTCTATGGAGCTTTGTGCATATTATGTGATAGTTGATTGGTATGAATGAGTGTCTGTCCATGTGACTGCTGTTTTGTGTTGTTTAGACCCAACACCACCCTCACGTCAGTTCAGCAGTGCTGGTATCACTGGGACAGAATGTGTTGACTGTTATAACACTGTTCGTTTTGTAGGAGGTTGATTTATAGTCTTTCAATGACCTTTGTGTCATCTAGAATGGGGCGGTATACAGTAGGCTACATCATGCAATGGTAAAAATGTGTGAACTTGTAATATTTGACTTGTCCTTCCCACTGGTTTTGATCTTTAGACCCTCCTTTTGTTTTTAAAGGTACAATATGTAAGATTTTTGTAATAAAATATTCAAAAACCACTTACACAGTGTGATATAGGCTATTTCATGCAGTTGTGTACATTTTCATTATCCCAAAAGTTCCCAAGGATTTGTAAATCCAGAGAAATTCCAGTTTTAAATGATGGCTCATCCCTTATCAGTTGCATATCAATTACGTAATATGTGCGCTATCCTCGCTTTCCACTTGTAGAAACCATGTAGGATATATATATATATATATATATATATATACTCATTAGCGGCCGTTTCAATGGGCCGCTATACATAAGCCGCTAATGAGGGATCTATACATACATATCTATGATACAATATCTCGCACACCGCTGTTGTGTCGTTCAGTCATCATGGTTCACGATTATTGATTGCGAGTACAGAAAATCCAAAAAAACTGAAATGTAAATCAACTGAGGCAAGCAGGCTTTGGGACAAACGGAGAAATAAAACAATTACCAATATCGGCGTGCCGTTTTCAAGATGGAGAGAGCTTCGCGACAAACTTGGACTTGTTGTGTCGACAGAGGCTCTCGCATGTGTTTTAATAGACGGGTAAGCAAATATATATTATTTATTGTACACATACAGTTATATTGCACTATGTTTGTACTTCATGTAAAGCTTTTTATCTAGTCTGGTGACCAAGTCTATGGCAGTGAATTAAATACAGTAGCCTATGTGTTGCACAAAAATATTTAGCCTAGCCATTACTTGCAAATACTGTGGTTTCATTCAAATTTACTTTTAGTACGATTGTTTCAAACATGTAAAACTGCGCAGCAATAACCCAACAAATCATTTGACAAATACTCACATATTAGTAACAGGCTAATATAGCATTACATTTCACGTTCTGTGCAGCTAATTCATTACGATGGCATAAAATAGTGTGATCAGACGTTCAGGTAATACAAAACCTAGTTTATTAGCTGATATATAATTTAGATGATTTGTGAATTCCATACATCTCTGCAGGGGGAAAACGACATCTCCCATAGTCCCACTCTCCTTCATAGCGTCATCAAGCTTCGTCTTTGTTATTGTTTTGAAAATGCGACCTCTGGCGGCGAAAAAATTACAGATTGTACCTTTAAATGTGGGTTTTCAACATTGAAATAAGTGCTAATTTCAGACCATTAGCAAGATGCATTTATCTGAGATTTGCTACTAGACGGCCCATGTGTAGTTGAGGTGGGCCCCCCTGATGTCACCCGGCTGGCACCTGTCCGATCTCTTCGCTGTAATGGTGGAGCGTTCTGACCCGATATCTGATATATCAGGGACTGAAGAAGGTAGGCCGTGTGTGAATGAATATTTAACCGTTCACAGAACACAGCTACGTAATGCGGTAACCAGACTGTTCGCGTTTCATTTTGAACTGGCTTGTCTATGAAAGTTTGCATGTTTTCATACTTCACGTCTCGTGTTTGCTTTTGCTTCACACACAGTGATGAACAAGCCCACACAGCGGTTTTAGTAATTCACACCACAGTTCTGTGGAAACTTCACACTTCAGTCATTTTATTGTTTAATGTTTAATTCATTATTTCTTTATTCTTTATTATATGTCATTTTTAGTTACCATTCATTTTTTCCATTCATTGAATTTTGTTTTATTATTTTATTTTATGTTTTTCACCACATTAAGCAGGACTATAAAGAGACACTTTCATGGAAAATGAGTGCCACGGCATCCGACCTTTAGACACTATAATTCTTATTCAGTCCTTGGAAACAAAGACGCTGTGAACGTTTATCATCTATCTTCTTGACATGAACTAAAGTACAGTTGTTTCTAGGTTTCCAGGCCAGTGGTTACCTCAGTGCAGTTTTTAAACACTTAGTTGCCTCTATATGAGAATTATTGGTTCTCAGAATTATGGTTATTAGTGTTTTTTCACTCAGTAATTTGGCTTTAATAATCTGCTTGTAGTCCTTTATGTAAGTCTGTTGGAGTGAAACAGGATTAACCGGCCATCTAAGGCCGTTCGCTCAAACGCCGTTTACACATAGTCTGGGACCTAATTATTACACATTTAACGGTGACTCTCAAAGGAGCAAGCATTTTTTTGTGTAAGTGTAATCGACTCTGTGTTAGTGCTTTTAAACTGGGATGAAGTTCAAATAAACAGGCCATCCAACATCTTCAAGCTATTCATGACACACAAAAAAATGTTTTTGCCCAGACTAACATTGACCTTGGCCACCTCATAGGCTTTTAGTGACTGGCTTTTCCACACCCTGACCTGTTTGTGCCATTAGCTCGCTGAGTCAAAACAGCTGAAGGAAATGATAACAAATGAGTTCTGTTATCAACCTTGGCGCGCTGAGGGCCGCGCAGAGAACATTGCTCTTTGCGGGAACACTCTTAAACATTAACTGAAAAATCAATCAGTTCATAAACAGAAGGTCATGGCTATGCAGAGCTCCTGGTTCTCCTGGTCACTATTGCCAGGATTCAGATCCTCGGGGTTGCTAAATGTTCAAGTTTAGCATCAGAGAACACTCTAAAACTATTGATTTCATTGTGGATGGCGGGTCAGCAGTACCTAGATGAAAAACTTGGCCTGTCTGCGATCTCCAAATGCTAACGTAGCAACGTTCCCTTATTGGCAGTTGTATTAATTTCAATTGCTATGGAGCTGTATTTTCACCCATGAGATGTTTTTTTGTGCATCTTTAGTAAAAGAGCAATGATGGAAGCATTTACCCTCCACTTGATGGATGGTAATCCATAGATAGATGAATAAATGGATGAATAATGAATGATTAGCTTCCCATGTAAGACAAACGACCAGCAATAATTTTGGATTGCCAAAGGCTACGGTGTTAAATGACGTAAATAATTATTTCTGACTCCTTTATTCATTAACCATCTATTCTACAGAAGCAGCATGTGCATAAGATGAAACCAGACAAAATATATTGATAATTCTTGACTTGTTTTGGTAATCAGAGAAATCAGCTTTTTCTAGTATCCAATCAACCTTACACTGTGTACTAATGCCTCAGTGAACAGATTTACTTGTAGCATTTAAAATGGTTGATTTTATTTATTTTATTTATTTAAAGGTGCATTGCGCAAGTCTCTGAGTTTTTGCAGAACTATGCCCCCTCTGGCGACAAGCGAAACTGCAACCAGAGGTGTGCACGCTCATGACGTCACGCCCAGTCTCAAATTCCGTCCCGAATCCCTCTTATTTATTTTACTGTACAGGATTATAGAGGCAATCGCAGTGATCAGAGAAGGGCTCATTCAGCCCATCAGGCAATTGTTTAAGCATGTATGGGTTAGAAAAACGGGTATTTTTAACATGAAATGTTGCGCATTGCACCTTTAACAAAATATAATGTGAATATAACATAATATTAGCCTATATATTTGAAAGTATTTTAAATCTAACATCATAGCATAGTTATAATAATAATAATAATAGTTAAAATAATTGTAATAATAGCAACTTTATATTAATAATATAATGTTAACATCATTTATTTTATATAAATTATTTTACATTTATATAAATAATTTTTTATATCAATCTTGAAGTCAATGTGACCCTCCATTGAAGATCAATAATTGAAAAGCACTTTATCTAGTATGTGATTACATTTGCGCCGAGTACTTTAATCGGGGAACTGTCATTATTGAACTTATTAATGTGTAGAAGTGTACACACACACACACACTCTCACACACTCAGTGGTGGGTGGTAACAGCATGAACACTCACCGATCTGCTTGCTTGTGAAGCTGTAATTACAGTCAAGAGAAAGAGCCATTAAACCATAAAAGAAAACTGCAATGTGGTGTTCTTTGCCTCCCCTCATTCACTTCTTTCATATTACTGATTGTATTCCCTCATTTCTCCCTGCTCCTCTCTCTCTCCCTCTCTTTCTCTTTTCTGCAGGTTTGCTAAGAACCTCTCCCCAGATAAGATTAATCTGAGCACTCTGAAAGGGGAGGGCCAGCTTACCAACCTGGAGCTGGATGAGGAGGTTTTGCAGAACATGTTGGATCTGCCCACCTGGCTCGCCATTAATAAAGTCTTCTGCAATAAGGCCGCCATCCGGGTATGAGACGCCATGGCTTCTTGATAACATCATCATCACTATGAGTCCCTCTGACACTAGAATCATAGGATCTGCTGGGAATTGCTCTGCTGACTGAGCTCAGCCCTCTAGATTTACACTCTTGGGCTGCATTCAAATTTGCATAATGTCCATCCTATGTTGTGCACATCACAATATTTCAAACAGTTTTTTATTAATCAGTTATTTATTAATCGTTTTGGACAATATTGTTTATTTCTTTGTATCTTTTCCCCTATTTTTACATTTTAGATTATCTTGTTGTCATGTAAACCTCATGTAATGTAAACCCTTAACCTTTAAAAGGTAATAATTGAATAACACTTAATAATCTTTATTAAAAATGTAATATTTAACAAAAAAATGTATAAAATTATAATGGTGTCTAAATCTAGATATTGTTGTAGTGTTTAAAATAGTAAATTTTTCAGTTTAATTTTTATTTTTAATTAATTTTATAAGATTTACTATAATAATAATGATAATAATAATAGTAATGCTAAAATAGTATTATTAATATTGATTATAATAGTGAAGATTATAATAAAGATTACATGTACATTTTTCATATTGTACATTATAATATTGTCCTATTAAATTCACGTGTAGTGTTTAAAATGGTTTATATTATTTTTTTAGCATTTTATTTTTAATTTATTTTAACAAAATATATTTAAAAAATATTTTTTTTACATATGCTATCAATTTAACAACTTTGATATTATTTTATAATAATAATAATAATAATGTATTAATATAATTATAGTAATATTATTATTGTTAGCATTAATAATAATAATAATTATTATTATTATTATTATTATTATTATTATTATTATTACTACTACTGTAATATTATTAATAATAAAAAAAACATTTTACTTTTTAATATTAATTATGGTTTTCATACTAAGATAATGATATTTCCTATTCCCTACCCCTAAACATGACCTTCAAACAAACCTTTTATTAGATTATTAATGTGATTAATAACTGTGATTATTAGATTTGAAGCACAACATGATGTATGAATGTTTAAAACAGTGAGGACCACTTCACTCCTCATAAGTTGGTTTCACTATAATTCTGAGGATATTTTCCATAAGTTATGGTTATACTCGTGAGGGCTAAATTAAGGAAATACAATAAAACAAATCCCTAAAAAGTGTATTGTGTTTATCTAGAGGCCTGCGGCAATATTAGTAATACACAGCATCATAGATAAGAGTGCACGCATCATATATCAGTCCTGCAAACAGTGCCTTTAATTACAAATGACAGTGTTGTATAAACTGTAAATATATTTTTCCTGTGTGTGTGTGTGTGTGTGTGCATGACCTAGATCCCATGGACCAAGCTGAAGACTCATCCAATCTCTTTGGTAATAACATTGTTTTATTTTATTATATTTTATTCTATTTATAAAAGTGTATATATATATTTTTATAAATATATATTTGCATTTTTATAGTTTAGTTTTGTTCTAACCTGCTCTGATTAAAGGCAGTTACATTTTCTGCAGCTTAATTATTGAGTCTGTAAATCATTTCTTTCAGTCTTTGGATAAAGTTGTCATGGAGATGAGCACCTGTGACGAGCCTCGCCCTCCCAACGGTCCATCACCCATTGCAACAGCCTCAGGTCAAAGGTAGGTTTCAGTTAATCGGCTCTATCAGCCTTGATTCGGATCTCTCCTCCTCTGCTTCTTGTTTTCATGGCTCCCTCTGTTATGAAATACCTGGATGTATATAAATCAAAAAGCCATAGAAAATGTAATTTCTTTTTGTTTGTTTGTTTTCTTGGCTAGATATTATTTTTTGGTGAGTGCTTGTTGTAATATAAAACTTGCTCGCAATATTATGATATTACATGTTTATTTGTGGGGGTTTATTTTGTATTCTTATTATCTTTTTGTCAGTGAATATGGTTTTGCGGAGAAAGTGGTGGAGGGCATCTCACTCTCTGTGAACTCCATAGTGATCCGCATCAGCGCCAAAGCCTTTAATGCCTCCTTCGAGCTCTCGCAGCTCCAGGTCCTCAGCGTCAACACCAGCTGGGCCACTGGTGACCTGCGATACACACGCATCCTGGACCCTACACGTGGAGAGGTGACAACATGCATCTCTCTGGTGTTGTGGAGGCCATGAGGCATGTGTTTCTATGCTAACACTATGATGCATTCTAGATCCTAACGTTTAAGGAAGTGAGCTGGCAGATGATCAGGATTGAAGCAGATGCCATCCAGAACACAGAACATGAGGTCCTCAGAGCCCCCATACGCCTCATCACCAACCAATCAAAGATCAGAGTCACTTTAAAGAGGAGGGTGAGGATACACACATACATTCGTTACACAACCCTCAAACAGTAACATACGGTTAAATCTACAGAATTAGATCCAAACTGTCAATTTTTGGATCACTATGTACTAGTGTGTGTATTTCTGAGAGTGTGTGTAGCAGTCATTCTTTTATGAATCAGTTCTGAGCTCTGCGGGCAGCCGGGATCCATTTCTCTGTTGGTAGTCTAAATATAGACAGCTGTTTAGAGGGTTTTATTATGGTAGCATTCAGCTACAAACACACAAACAAAATTCTGTGCATTAGTACACTCAAATTTTATATATATATATATATATATATATATATATATATATTATATTTTATATATATATATCCAAGCGGGAACCCAGTGTTCCTGTATCATCTGTTCATTCACATGTTAGAAAGTCTAAGGCCTTTAAAAGCCGTACAGCAAACCCATCTAATCTGGTGCCTATCACACGACAAACTAAGATTGTGGACACAAAAAGCAAGACTGTTAAGTTAGCACTTTTAAACATCCGCTCACTTAAAAATAAATCACTTCTAGTCAATGACTTTATAAGCACATACAACCTGGACTTTATATTTCTAAATGAAACTTGGCTAGAAGCCAGCTGCAGTGCAACAATTCTCAATGAAACATCTCCTCCGAACTTTACCTTTATGAGTGTCTCCAGAGCTGGAAGGAGAGGTGGGGGTGTAGCTGCTCTTTTTAAAGATGTCTATCAATGTAAGCAAATATCATTTGGTAATTACCCGTCTTTCGAATATCTGGGTATTGTGTTAAAAGGTGCTCCACGGATTTTACTTATCACTATTTACAGGCCTCCAAAATACTCTTCAGCCTTTGCTGAAGACTTTACAGAACTGTTATCAATAATTTCCTCAGAGTTTGACAGTTTCACTATTGCTGGAGATTTTAACATTCACATAGATAATGCAGAAAATAATATGGCAAAAGAAATCAATACTGTTTTAAAAACTTTTGATCTGATTCAACATGTACATGGGCCCACACACAATCGTGGACACACTCTAGATTTACTTATCAGTAAGGGTCTAAACATTTCATTGAATGATATTAAGGATGTCGCACTCTCTGATCATTACTGTATTTTCTTTGATATATTGATCTCTCCTGCCATTGAAGTTAGATCTGTGTCTGTCAAGAAGAGATGCCTAAATGAGAACACTAGTGTACTATTTATGAAGGCCATATCCCTAAGACCGAGCATATCTGCTGACTCGGTTGATTCTCTCCTTGATTCTTTTAACTCGAAGGTTAAAAATGTAATTGATGATATTGCTCCTGTGAAAGTCAGGAAGAATGGTAAACAAAAAGCACCTTGGAGAAACTCAACAGCAGTGCAAATTATGAAAAGACAATGCAGAAAATCAGAGCGCATGTGGCGAAAGACAAAACTTGTAATCCACTATAACATCTATAGAGACACCATTCGTGCTTTCAATATGGAACTAGGCAAAGCTAGACAGACTTTCTTCTCCGATATCATAAACAGAAACCTAAATAATACTCGAAATCTCTTCGCTACTGTCGACAGACTAACAAATCCCCCAAGCCAGATTCCCAGTGAAATGCTCTCCGATAGCAAGTGTAGTGAGTTTGCTACCTTTTTCTCTGAGAAAATCAATAATATTAGAAAGGTGATCAGCACATCCTTGAGTTGCGCTGGGGTCAGTCAGATCAGACTACAACCTGAGAAAGTAGTTACTATGTCTGATTTTGAAGAAATTGATGGCACAATTCTGAAAGAAACCGTTCAGCACCTTAAAACATCAACCTGCGCTCTTGACACACTTCCCACATCTTTTTTTAAAAGTGTGTTAGACTGTTTAGAAGCAGATCTCCTAGAAGTGGTAAATGCCTCACTTTTCTATGGAAGTTTTCCAAACTCCCTTAAAACTGCTGTTGTCAAACCCCTCCTGAAAAAGAGCAATCTGGATAA